>NC_133763.1:46214259-46522793 GCF_036562045.2 Rhinolophus sinicus | reverse complement strand
CTCACAGCGCCCCGGAGACCCATCCTTCCCATCTTCCCCTCCAGCCTGCTGAGGGTGTGACCAGGCCCCGCCCTGCGCAGGGTGGGACGGTCACCTGTTCCCCCCCACTCTCTGGCTCCTCCCCACTCCTTCAATAGCCCTTGTCCTAGTCACCAAGGGCACAAGTCACTCATGGTGACCCCTAGACAGAGAGAGTCAGGGTGGACCTTTCTTGAGGTCCCTCACGTCTCACCAGGTGGGCAAAGAGCATCTTGGAAGGAGGCAGAAGAGGAGAAGAAAGAGCAAGATGAAAGGAAGGCCCCGCTGAGGGGCTGTGATGATGGGGAGAAGCTCGGAACCCAGAGATCAGCTCCCTTTGACCCCCCACCACCACCACCACTAAATGTCCGAAACCGTGCCTTTCACCACACCAGGGCAACCTGGCTTGCTCACCTGGTCTCAGATGTGAAACCACACCTTGGGGCACTCATTAGTGAACACACAGCCTCCTAATATCCTAACATCCCTCTGTGCCCTGAAGAGGGAGGTGCCATTTTACATGATACTCAAGAGCTCTGCCTTAGGTCCTTAGGGCACTGTGTTCATTTACATTGACCTTCTCTCTCACAGGAGGACTTCTCACTTGGTCTTTTGCATTTGGTGTTCAAGAGTTAGGCCCTTGACAGGAGATGCACAGGTTACAAAGCCTGAGAACACAGCCAAAAAATAAAGCTGGTTGAATGAGAGGAAATGAACGGTCTAGACTCAGAGATAACGAAAAGCAACAGAGACCTTCTGCCAAGACCACTACTGTTTGTTCCCATGCTTGGCAGGAAGGGAGGGGGAAGAGGCCTGAACTCCTTTCTGAGGTGCTTTGTTTAAATGAAAAGTGTGTGTGTGAGTGTATGTATGTCTCTGTGTGTGTGTGTGTTGCTCACACAATGCACAAAACGCCTATGTTGGATCCGGTCGAGCTGGCTGTCTCCTGCAGCAGCAGCAGCTAAACGAGCAGCAGCGGGCGGTAGCCCAGGAGGCTGGGGTATGGAGCCGGCCCCTCTGCAGCATGAGTGAGCATCCTGCAGCAGGAGAAGCCAAGCCCTTCCTGGAAAAGACGCTGCTGAAGCCAAAGGTAATTTTTCTTTCTCTAACGCTAAAGATGTGATTCTGCAGCCTTCACAATATTCCTTTGTAGGGGAAAGAGCCTGGCCTGAGAGTCAGAAGGCCTGGGTTCCAGTCCAGGCTTTGCCACGAAGCAGATGACTGTCATGGAGCAAAATCATTCACCCTTCATCCAATTATCTGTCCATTTAACAAATATTCACCGTGCGCTTGCTATGTACCAGGCATTGCTCTGGGCGCAGGAGATACTGCAGTGAATGAGACAACTCTCTCCCAGCAAGGAGCTTACATTCTAAGAGGGGAACAGGAAACCCACTATGGCAAAAGTAAAGGAAGGGACAGATGATGGGGTGCTCTGTGTGTTAGACTGCCAGGGAGGAGTGGGCAGTGTCAATATGCGGGGCAAGGGATTTCTGAGCGAAGGAACCAACAGGTACACAGGCCCTGGGGCAGGCATGAGCTCAGTGTGTTAGAAACAAAGCAAGGAAGCCAGCATCCTGTGGCTGGAATGAGGTGGAAGGAGTGGAGGTGGGTGAGGGCAGAGAGCAGGGCAGGAAGCAGATCCTGTGAGCTTCGTGGGCCATGGTGAGGAGTTTCAGTTTTTTCCTACGAGGGATGGGAAGCCATTGGAAGGATTTAGAGCTGGGAAAAACCATGATTAGATGTGCACATTGAAAAGACCACCCTGGCTCTTGTATGGGGAGCCCTGGTGGGATGGGGCGGAGGGGCAAGAGTGGGTACAAGGAAACCGGTTAGGAAGCCTGTGCAGTCTAGAAAGGCGAGGAGGAAGGCTTGGCCTGGGGCTGGGGGCAGCGGAGGATGTGGGAGTCCTACCTGGACTACTTTTAGGCAGAAGAGACAAAGGATTTGCTTGCGGGTTGAAGGTGCTGCGTGATGTGATGGGAAGAGAGGGCTGGCTGAAGGACGGCTGCTGGGTTTCCGGCTGAAGCAAGTGGTGAAATAATGACTCCATTTACTCAGGTGAGGGGCACGTTTGAGAGGGAAAATCGGTTCAGTTTGGGACACAAAACATTGGAGCAAGTCATTTTTTCTCCTCTCTTGGCCTCTGCCTTCTCACCTATAAAAGGAAGGGGCTGCCTGCTCGATCACCGGGATCTCTTTGTGGTGATGATGGTTATTTTTTTCCTCATTCTTCCATATTCCCATGTCTGTTAAACCCACCAATACATTCTGAATTCAGAGAAAAGTGACAGGACTCTTCTAATTCTCTTTTGATGAGGGAAAAAGAGGGAGATTTTGAGAGGGAGGGAGTGCGGGGGGAAGGGGGGAGAGAGAGAGAGAGAGTCCCCACGTCCCACAAGGAGTCCTGCCCATGCTGATGTCCTGACAACCAGGAAATAGGAAACAGGGTGGGGGGCATGGGGAGTGAGTCAGAGCAAAGGGCACAGATGAGAAAGAATCACCAAAAATGTATGCCTGCCAAAGTTCAAGTTAGATTTCGTTTCCTACATTTCTTAGGTTTGCATTTTAGACTTTCAATTGCAGATTAGCTCAACATTTGAGATCTGAGCCCAAACAGTCATTCAACCTGTCTAAACTTCAGTCTCCTCCAAGCTAAACGTGAGGGCCTCTACTAGCTCTTCAAGCTAGAAAATTCTATGATTCTGTTGCTTTTGAGGAAAGAAAAAACCCAGATGCATGTAAAAATCCAAGAAACTTGAGACTGGAATGGATAGTTTTTGAAGGAGTTTTATCAACACTTTCATTTAACACTTTATTTACTGGGCACTTACTTTGTGCCAGGGTTGTAAAGATACAATCCTGAAAATACAGATAAAGTCTGTAGAGAGAAGAGAGAAGAGAGAGAAGGAGGAGGATTATTAGAAATGAAAAGCAGTCAGAGAAAAAAGCAGACCCACACAAAGAAATAACAAATAGTCCAGTGACTGACAATAGATAGCAACAACAGAAGCCAGTGGACAAATATCCTCAATGCGATGAGAAAAATGTTGTGAACTTAAAATTAAATACTCAAGGAAACTATCTTTCAAGAATGGTGGCGAATCAGGACAATTTTCGACAACTAAAGAGCTAACGCTTGCATAGTCTCACTACAGGGAAACGCCGGAGCACATAGTCCAGGAAGAAGGAAAATGATCCCTGACAGGAAGTCTGAAACTGAAGGAAGAGTGGTGCGTAAGGATAGTGGCAAATCTGTGAATAAAATAAGAATTTTGTACAATAATAACCAGAACATCCATTTTATATATGTATATGGTGCGGCGGGGGGTAAGGGGTAAGGGGCAAACAGGCTAAAACCAAAATCTTGGGTCTCACAATAGCACATAACGTGGAAGGGGAAATGATAGGAGCCAAACTTTCTAGGGTCCTTGTTAGAGAGAACATTTAAAGGTATTGGTTAACTTTTGACTTTAGTCTATACAGTTTAGTCTATATATGTGAATAGCCTTGGTAATCATTAAAAAAACAGAGATAGGATATGAATCTTCCAAACTGGTAGAGGAAAGGAATGAAAAAAAGGGTGGGGGGGAGTGATAAATTATTTTAAAAGGTAAGAAGGTGGGACAAGAGGCTGAGGAAGATTTATAAAATGGGTCAAACAGAAAATAAATAACAAGAGAGTATCAATAAACCCAGATGCATTAATCTCCAGAATAGATATAAATGGACTAAACATTAGAATCAAAAGACCTCAACTGTCAGATGGGAATTTTTAGAAAATCAGCCATTTACAAGAGACACAGTTATCAACAACATAAAGATACAAATAGATTGAAAGCTAAAGGATAGAAAAAGATATACTAGACAACTAGTAACCAAAATAAAGGGGTGTCACAATATTACTATCAGACGAAATCAACGTTTAGGTAAAATGTCTACATTAGCTAAAAAAGGTCACCTTGTAATGACAAAAACTTCAATTAAATGGGAAAACATAAAAGTTCTAAACCTATATGTCCCTAATAATATAGTCTCAAAGTATATTAAGCAAGAGATTGATGGAACTATAAGGAGAAATTTTAAAATCCACGATCAACATGGGAGATTTTAAAACAACTCTCACAGTAAATGTTGTAAAATGTAGCCAAACTGAAATCTGTAGAAAATTCGAGCAGTTCATGATGTGGCTGCCATTTATTGAACTTTGTGTCTAAATCTGTATACTTTCTTTGCATGCACAGAGAACAGTAAAGAAGTGGGCTACAAATGCTGGCCTCAGCGAGTATCACAGGATGGGGGCTTTTCAGACCACTTTCTCTGACAACAATGCAATTCAGTTAGAAATCAATAACAAAAACATAACGAGGAAACCCAATATGCTTGAAAATAATAATTTTTAAAAACTTCTAAGAACCTCATGGGTCAAAGAGGAAATGATGGGAGAAATTCGAAAATGAATAGAATTGAGAGAAGATGAAAATACAATATACCAAAACCTATGGGATTCCACAAAAATGGTATTAACAGGAAATTTATATACTTAGAAAAGAAGAAAAGCTGAGGATTTCTGAGCTAAGAATTTAATTTAAGAATATATATATATATATATATATATATATATATATATATGTATCAGAATAAACCTAAAGAAAACAGAGAGAAAGAAAGATAGCAGAAATTAATGAAATAGAAAACAAATATGTAATAAATAAGATCAACAAAACTAACAAGTGATTCTTTGATAAGTGTCTAACAGATTTATCAAGAAAGATGAACACAGATGCATCAGAATTTAAATAGATAATAATAAAATATTATGAACACTTTTATGCCAGTAAATTCGAAAACTTAGATGAAATGGATAAAGGCCTAGTAAAATACAAATTAACAACACCTGCTAAGAAGAAATAGAAAACCTGAATGTCCTTTATCCCTAAAAGAAAATGATTAATAGTTTAAAGTCTTCTGACAAAGAAAACAGAGTCCCAATTGGCTTTTTAGATGAGTGTTACAAAACTTTTAAGCACACAGATTATTCTCATATTATTGGAATAGAATTAAAACAACAACAACAACAACAGAGGCACTTCCTAACTGGTGAAAGGCACAACTATAAAATTTTAGAGAACATGGGAACCTACCTCCATGAACCTGAAGAAAAGGGAAGGATTTCTTAAATGAGACACAAAATGTGCTCCATTATAATGGAGAAAGCCACTGAAAATTCACCTACATTAAAATGGAGAATTTAGATTGGCGCTATTATTTCGGAAAATATGTTGATGTCACCTCATAAATTTAAGTACACACATATTTGAACCTGAAATTTCACTGTTATGAATATACCCTTAAAAAACTTGAGTGCGTCAGAATACACATATAAGAGGTGCATCAAAATAGTTCAAATTACTAAAACTAGAAACAACCCATATGTCAGTTAGAATAACATAAAGTGGAATAATCTTGCAGTGGAATATTATTCAGCGGTGAAAAGGAACATACCACTGGCCTCATGCGCCCACATGGGAGAGTATCAAAAGCATATTGTAGACGTAAGAAGCAAAGCAAAGAAGACTCTATACGGTATGATTCAATTTACACAAAGTTCAAAAACAGGCAAAACTAAAAAGATATTGGGATGACGCAAGTCCAACTTTGTTGATTCTACAATACACCTCTGCACATCTTAATGTCTAAAATTGAGACGCATCTTACAATCACTGGTGTTCTGTAATTACATTTCAAAGCCACACTTTTTCTTTCTTAGCCATGAAATAATGATGCATTGCACAATTGTTGGGGATTTAGGTTCAATGAAATGCAATAGGTAGATGGTTAAAAAAAAAAAATCTATGAAGAAAAGCAGAATGACCTACATCAAATGTGGAATCATGATTACCTATGTCAGGGAGGGAGGGGCTAGGGAACGGAAGGGGCACCCAGGAGAATTCTAAAGTACTGGCAATCTGTTACTTTTTTCCATCCAGATAGTGAGTGTGTTGTTGTTTAATTACTACTCTTTAGACCATTTAGACTCTCTCGTGTATGATTATTTTTCACACACACACATACACACAAGTGTGAAGAGGTGAGGCAGTGGAGACTCAGGTATAATAACTCAGGGAGCTGGAGAGTAAAGGGAGGATGGGGGCAGGCAGACGCTGCAGGACAACACGGAAATAAAGGGAAAGACGTCCCCAAGAAGCTTGGCGGCAGCAGTCCATCACACGTGGAGAAAACAGGAGAGATATTGCCTCTATTTTAGCAAGAGGAACAAAGGAAAAGGCGGGTTTATGGAATTTGTGGTGCAATTCTGTGCATGTTTTCCTTGTGATGCTTTCTAATTTCTTTATGAAGAATTCATATGTGGGGTGAAGGTAGTTGTCTGGAATGGCAGAGATGGACAGATGGCCACGAGGGCAGGCATCTAAATTGCTAAACATTTATTCGACTCCATGCCAGGTACTAGACAAAGAGCTGTTTACATCCATCATTCCGTTTCGTCTCATCAAAGCAATGAGGTATGTATTCTCTCACGATGCCTGTGTTAGTTTCCCAGAGTCACCATAACAAAGTACCACAGACTGCGGGGCTCAAACAATAGAAAACGATTTTCTTGCAGTTCTGGAGGCTGGAAGCCCAAGATCAAGGTGCCAGCTGTGTTGGTTTCCCCTGAGGCCTCTCCCCTTGGGCTTGCAGATGGCCTATTCGTCTCTGCACGCCCACCCATGATCTCTCTTCCTCAACTTTAAAGGGATACCGGTCCTGTTGGATTAGGGCACCACCCTAACAGCCTTCTTTCAGCTTCATCACCTCTTCAAAGACCCTTTATCCCAATACAGTCACACTCTGAGGTATTGGGGGTTAGAGCTCAACATATGAATTTGAGGGGACACGACAGCCCATAACAATGCCATAAGGAAATGGAGATTTACGGAGGTTGAACAACTTGCCGGAGCAGGCGGTTACAGTGTCAGAGCTGGGATGCAAACTCCACCAGATCAGTTACAGTGGCTGAATACCAACCATTCCACTATAAAACAATCCTGCGCCCAGAAGATTGGAGATGAATAGGAGAGGTCTTTTGGAGAATTAAAAAAAAAAAAAAAAAAAGGCTGACCAGAATAAAGGAGTAGTAATATTATCAGACTTTTCTGAACCGCGCAATCCGTCCCCGGAAGCAGAATGAGCTGAATATGCCATAGTCCCCAGGATGGACTATCCTCTAATAGGTTCCCTTTGTAAATCGGAGCTTCAAGCAGAAAGGCTGTGAATTTTGGCCAAAGTGGCAGGAAAGAAATGATTTAGCAAGAGCTGGAATCCACTGTCCCTGCTTGCTTCCTTTTTTGGAGAAGCCAGGTGTAAATTATAGGCAGAGGAGGGTGACACCTGCTGGGCTGAGAAGGGACGGGGTGGGAACGTGGCTCTTTTCGTGAGTGGTCGCCCACTGCCCTCTGCTGGCCAGCAGTAGGAACACTCAGGAATCTGCAGCTAGCCCTACTTCCTCCAGAAACCACAGGCCTACAGGGAAAGGTGGGAAGAATCTACTGGCATCAATGTGGAGTGTGACAGTACCATCCCTCTCCGTACACATGCACACATTTCAAATCAATGGTACAGTCAACTTACACTTTTTAACATTCTGTGACTGCAGAGCTGTTTTAAAACTTGCTCAGCTGTTTTCTTTCATCATTAAAATAAATAAAAATAAAGCTTGCTATATCTGACACCTTCTCAAAAATGTTTCCCAAGACCCAAGAATGAGAATTTGAATGCAAGTTTTGACGATTTAACAAAACACGGGTTTGCTCATCAGTTCATGTTTTCAAAAACTGTAAACTCATTGTATGCTTGGAAAGATTTTTATCCCCCCAACATTTTAAAACCACGATTTCCTATGTGACAGCCCAGGAACCCCGCCATTTGGTTTCAGTAATTTTGTAAAAATAATTGGTTTCCTTTTCAAATGTGACTTCTCTTTAAAAAAAAAAAAAATCAACAGTTCATGCTTTTAGAAATTTCACTGTTACATATTTGGCGAAAATGTTCTAAGTCATAAAGGATTCTCTTAAATTGAGAAACATTAAATAAATGCCAGAAGAAACCATTGATCTCACCAGAACTACTAGAATTCCTGATAAACATGCTGTATAGGATATGTGGCCTTGGGACCTCAGAAAAATTCAAAATATGGAGCTCAAGAGTGCCTTCCCTCCTCCTGACCCTGGGTGAGCCCCAGACCCTCTTTATGCAGACGCTAGAATGAGCACTTAAAATGCAAATCAGATCATGACACCGAGAGAGGCCAAAAGTCACACCTTTCATTTTAGAATAAAATACAAATTCCTTACCAGCTTTCCAACGCCACGTGACCTGACTGACGAGGGGATGCTTCCAAGTCTTCACTGGCTCCCTTCCCTTCCCCTTACTGTTCACCATTGTCATCCTTCAAGGATCTCTCTGTGGCTCTATTTCAATATTCTGTTTATTCCTTCAGGGCACTTGCTAGTTTGTAATAATTGCGTTTATTTATCGGTTGTTCATCTCCTGTCTCCACCATTAAGCATCATCCATCAGGTAAGCTTTGTCCATCTTGCTCTTTGTTGCATTCCCAGTGCCCAATGAGCATATATTTATCAATGAATGAGTGAAGGAAGGAAGTGAGCAAAGGGAGGTGTTGAGACGTGAATGACACCCGAGTCATTCCACGCAGGTCATAGCACTGAGCTCATGCATAGATCTAAGGTAGTCCCATCCCTGCCCCACAGCATGAGAAGCAAGGAGAGGGCAGTGGTGAGAGGAAGGTGGCGGACAGCGCTGCCCTTTCATCTTTGACTGATACTAGCCATCAAAACCACTTCCTCTACTTGGAGAATGAACACCAGGGATGCAGAGAGAACCACAAACCTGGAACCACCGCTTAGGAGAGCTGGAGAGCACTGAGGGCTACACAGGCACGCTAACGCATCGGACGGAATCGTTTAATCAGCGGGAAGGTTACTGACGCAGGATGCAAATGCCAGCCACTAAACCAGTGAGGAACACTGTTAATCCAATGCCTTCTCCTTGAAAGAGCCCCAGCACAGTCCCAGAGGCTCCCAGCCCTGCCCTCAGGGAGGCATGGTAACAGTCCCATTTCACAAATGGAAAAATAACGAGCCTGGGGTCAGTGGGATGGAGAAACACTGCTGGGCAGCAGACGGATGCCTGGCCTTCCAGGGTTCCCCACCCGACTACCAGCACCTGAGCAAGGGAAAATAAATTCAGAACTGTCATCAGTTCAGAATCTGTGGCTTGGGGAGGCCTGATGAGAGTTGTCCCCATAAGAGGTAGCTAGGGAGGGCTGAAATGCTTTCTTGGCTCCACAGATGCCTGGGCCAGACATCCGAGGACACAGGCTTTCCCTCTTGAGTGCTACTGGGCTGATGTAAATTGCTCTGTCGTACGTAGCTTCGCTCCTGAGCATGTGACTGGAACAGTCCACAGAGGTCAAGCCAGAAATGAAATGTCCAAGAGCCCCCAGGCTGGCACAGCCTCAGGGCAGGTCCATCTGGGGGTCCTTCAGGAAGAGGGCCAGTTTCTGGGCCACGGCGTCCAGTTCACCTGAGTTGGCATACCGCAAGAGGTTGCTCTTTGGCACGAAGAAGTGTTTGAGAAAGTGCTGGCTCACGCACTTGTACAGCTTCCTCACCAGGCGCAGGAATCCTTTGCTGAAGACCTGCCAGTCGTTGGAGTGGGGGTATTTCTCACAAGTCCAAAAGAGCACTGTCTGTGGAAGGAGGACGTGGTGTCAGAACAGGCATCATTCCCGACAATGGAGGGGCTTATCTTCAGAAAGACCACTGGGCTCCCATGGCCTTGGAAGGGGGCAGAGAGGCTCTGCCCTGAATTCATGACCCCCACCCAGCCCCAGTGCGCTCTCGGCCTGTCCTGCTGGTCTCCTGTGCCTCTCTGTTAATTTCCTCGCTCTCCACTGACATTTCCCAGGACCCCCACCCTACCCGCACATGCTTTTGCCTCCAACTTGACAGGGAAAATGGAAACCCTCATGCCCACAGACCAGACCGTCCTGCGGACATCAGCGTTTTCTTCTCTTCCGAGCTGCATGTGCCACTCCTAGCTGGGCAAATCCCTCCCTCCTTCCAGGAACCGTATGTGATGGGTTTCCCTTCCTCGCTGGCTTTTAAACCCCTTCCAAGCTCTTCTGCTCTCTCATTCCACTTCTCTCTCCTGCCCTAACTCTCACCTCTGCAAATCCCGGTCTCTCCAAAGAACGCTCTCACAGTTCTCTGCCGTCATGCCCTCTCCCCCACTTCCCTGCCTCCAGTATGGATACTTCTGCCATCAGTTCTGAAAGCGGCTCTCCTGAGATCCAGTCATCTCCACATTGCTAAACCCAGCAGGCCTTGTTCAGCCCCGTACCTCGCCTTTCAGTGGAATCTGATTCTCTCATCCCTACCCTCTGTCTTGCGCCATTCTTCACTTGCCTTCCAAGACATCATACTGGCTGGGTTTCTCTCAGCATTATAGCTACTCCTTGGCAGGCTTCTTTTCCTGTATCTGCCTTTAAATGTTGGAGTTTCTCAGCGCTAGGCCCTCCTCTCCTCTTATTCTATCTTCCTTCCCCCACAGTGGCTTTCATTCCTACTGGATATGGCTGATTTGCCATTCTCTTTCCCCAGCTCAGGCCTTTCCACTGACTACCTCACCTGGCATTTCTTGAAAAATCTGAAAGTCATTTCAGTCAACATGTCCAGACTGAACTCACAGGCTTCCCCCACAAACCTGCTCTGCCCCCAGAGTTGCTTAGCCAGCCAGTTATGTAAGACACAAACCCAGGCGTCCACCAATCCCAATCAAGCCCTGCCAATCCTCCTGCCTAAATATTTCTCAACTCTACCCACTTCTCTCCATCTCCAGTATTACCATCCTCTCCCACCTCTTCTCACCCAGACCTCTGCAGTGGCTGTCTAACTAGTCTGCACCTAAGTCTTGTCACCATGGAATCTGTCACCAGTCACACTGCAGCCAGTGTGATCTTTTTGAAATGCAAATCTATGATTCTTCTTTTCCAAAATCCTTCCAAGTCTTCCCAGTGCTTGTTAATGAAAAATACACCGCTTAATACCGTTTGCTTTGCAAGGTTTGGTCCCGACGTTCCTTCCCAGCCTCATCTTGCCCTACGTTCTTCCCTGGCTGGTGTCACTTCTTCCGCACGGAGCATACTTCTTTCCCCCCTTTATCTAGGAAACGCTTTCATCAGATCCAATTTCCCTATGACACCCATGAAACATCCTCTTTGCCGTGTATTTCTCATAAGCAGCAATGATCACGGTAGTCGCTATTTTTATATTTCCTACGTATGCCCGACTAGACTATAAACTCCATGAACGCAGAGGGCTCCTCTGGTTTTTCTTCACTATGATGTCACCAGCACCCAGCAGAGGGACTGGCCCATGGGAGGCAGTCATTGGATGGTTATTGACCAAGTGAAATAATGTATTAACTCATGGTATGGTTTAGATGTTGAGTATTTTAAAACACAGTCTTTACGAAAAAGTAAAAAGAACAGTTTTAGGTTCAGAGCAAGATTTTGAACATGTTTTGATTGAGATTATATTGCTTTGAGTGAGTTGGAGATAATTTCATGATAGTCAAGGTTACCTAGATACAAAAAATAATTGTATATTAATTCCTCTTGTCGCTAAGCTTTTATCTCCCCAAGCACACTGAAACAGTGACACCCGGGATCATCTTTGAGTGGGTTTTAGAAATAAATAAGCCAATGAAAGATAAACTCTTCCTTCACGTGAAATCACTTTAGGGAAGAGCCTCTTTGGAGAGGAGGTGACGACTTTCTAGGTCAGTGTCAGACGGAAGGTGAGGTGACCATGCCTGGCTGTTGTGCAGCCCTGCACACTCGAGCCATCATCAGGGATAACACCACTGTCCCCAGCCACGTCCATCCGATGCCTAAATGTGAGAGAATCCTGCCCTTTGATCAAGGGTAGACTGGTGAAAAGGCCATGAGTCCTGTTTCTATGTGTCCATCCTTCTCAACAAACAACCCCCTTTTAAATGCCCATTCTTAAGAATGCACAATGTTATTGTGCCATGTAGGGGGTTTAGGGAAACAGACAATGTTATTGTGCCATGTAGGAGGTTTAGGGAGGACTGAAACAGACAACCTTTAAGGAGTTGCCCTAAAATCTTCTAGAGGATTGAGAGATAACTGGAATGAAAGTGAATCCACGGGTGGAATGCAGTTTTGAGAGCAGTCAAGGGCTAGGAGGCCCATGGTGGCCCTATTCAATCTTGCCTAAAATATCCATGCCACTTAAAGTGTGTCATCCATCGTAACTGTGAAGCGATGATGTCAGTGGTTAAGATTGTGGGGTTTTGACGTGAGACAGCCTGGCGTTTGCTTCTCAGCTCTAACTCGTACTAGTGTGGTCTGTGGAAAGGCAAGGAAGCAAGATGCTAAATCCACCAAATGAATTAGATTGTTTTCAGAAAGCCCATGCCCTCAGCCCAGAACAGGTAGGTGTATGTTTTTTTAAAGGGGAATGTACCTGGGGACATGTGAAGACTGTTGAAACTCCAGAGTAAAGCCCCCGTATGTGCAAATGAGATATTAACAGATTCTTGGGCAGGCCAGGAAAGACAGATGATCAGAAAAGATAAGAAGGCAAAAACTAGTGATGTTAAGAGGGTGTGGGGGGAGTTGAATACGATGTGAAATCATTCATTCATTCGATCAACACATATTTGCTGAGCAACTACTGTGTCCAAAGCACTGGGAGAGAGAGTAACGTACAAGAGCAGCAATGTATAAGAGCAACACCGTGCTTGCTCTCCAGTAGATTACGTTAGAGCTACAAGATTAACGCACGGCTGGAAAATGGTTGTCCATTGCACGAGAGGAGACGCAAGTAGACGCATGCAAGGAAGGCAGCACACAGGCAGGTGGCCACCCCAGGGGCCTGCCCTCACCTGTGCAGAAAGTCAGAGAGAAGGGCCAAAGCTGGGCTGGGGCTGTGCGGTCTGTAAGCGGCCCATCCTTCCCGACCCCAGTGTGCTGCACACAGTGCTACATGAGAGTCAGTTCGCCCTGCACAGTGGGAGATTGGAGAAAGAGGAGTAGAGTGTGATCAAAGGCCACCTCCCCAGGGGAAGGGCCCTGACCCCTCAGTCCAGGTTAGTTAGGTTCTGCTGCTCTGAGCCCTCAGAGAGCAACGTTCTTTTTCTCCCTGGTGCTCCCTGCCTTGTGGGATTCCTCACACACCTGCAGGACTGTGTAACCAAAGTCTATCTCCCCTGCTAGACCACAGGTTCCACGAGAGCAGGACCTACGTCTGCATTTGTTCACCATGTGCCTCCAGGTAGAGAGTAGGTGAGGTGCGGGGGTAGATGTCTGGCCCACAGTAACCTCAGCAAACATTTGCTGAGTCAGTGAGTGAGAGAGTGGGTGCATTTGGGAACGTGTAATGTTGGGTTTGGGGCAAGAGGTGGCAGGTGCTGGCAGAGCAAGAGAAAAGCTATGCCCAATGATTTGGAACCTGGAAGTGTAGGTTTGCAGCAACGTGCTAATGTCCACATTTCCTGGTTTCCTCCCTTGTGCAGAGGGTGTGGGTACGTGTGTGAGTGAGGGGCTGTGCTTGGGTTAGAGTGGGGACTGAGGGAGTCAAAACACAAGGGAAAACATGAATTTATCTGAGGTGTGAGCAATTCGCAAGCTTTCACCAGGCTGTAGATTCATTTGTAAACCTCAGCAACGTTTCTGGCCCAGGGTGGGCACTCATGTTGGTTTCTTGAGTGAAATAAAAGGAGGCGAGAGATAGTGACAGAGAAGAAAAAGAAAAAAAGACAAAAAAAAACAAACAAACAAACAAACAAAAAAAAACAGAAAAGAAAAGGAAAAGAGGGAAGTAGAAAGGAGAAGGGAGGCAAGTGGAGGAGATTTTACCCTGGCCAGGGGTGTTATGGACACATAGACAGCCCGGTTTATCTACCTCCATGAAGAATAATTTGTAGGACAGCAAATACGGACACTAGAGCCCCATCCTGAATTCGTCTCACACACACACACACACACACCCTTCCGCGTGGCTCTGGCCAGGCCCAACAGGAGATGCAGACAGGACCTACCCAACCACAGCTGCCCTGGGCCCTCTATGGCCGCACACTCACCTGCAGATGGTGGGATGTGATAACAGGCCTCTCTCCTGGACACCAGACATCCTCCTTCATCTGCCTCATGGCCTGAAAACACTTCCTTCGGCAGCCCCCATCCTCGTCCAGCTGCTCCAGCAGCATTTGCTCGGCCTGCACGAAGCTCAGCTGCCAGTGATAAGTTGACCGGGCCAACAAGGTAAATCCAAATGACTGGAAGAAGAGAAACATTGCGGGAAAATGAGAAGGATGATGCTTGCCCGCATAGAAAACCATCTCCAAAGCAGTCCACTAGTCTGGGGGACCAGCCCCAGGGCAGGCAGTACATCCTACATGGGGACCCAGAGGGAGCCTCAAGGCAAAACCCCTTGCAGTTAATTGGAGAGGCTGTGCCCACTTACCCTCGGGCAGTGGTTCTCTAACTTGAGCCTACACCACCATCATCTGGAGGGCTTGTTAAAGCACAGATCGCTGGGCCCCACCCACCCAGCCTTATTCGGTAGGTCCAGAGCGGGGCCTAGGAATCTGCATTTCTAACAGGTTCTTACGTGCCGCTGCGGGTCTTGGGGCCCACACTTTGAGCACTGCCGATCCAGTGAAACCTCAATTTTCCTTTTGACACTGGTTGGCAGTCAGTAATGCTGCGGTTGGTTAAGCTGTGAGCGTCTGAGCTCTGGTGAGCTGGGGCCCTGTCCACCAGTACCTTGATGCACCCCACTCTCTCTCGGGAAGGCCAGCGCGTCAGACACCAAGGCCACCGAGGCCACCGAGCTTTCTTGGACCAGGCGTTGGGGATCTCCACCGCGGGGGCCAGCTCTAGTTCCACCTGACCTTGGGATGTTTCCACGGCAAGCCAAACCGCAATGCTGTTTGTTAGCATGCTGACCTTTCCTGGTGGGAAATGAACAGGCAATGAGGCGAGAAAGCCCGGCTCCGTACAAGCACTCAGAGAAGGGATCTGTGAGCAGCGGCTCTGCCCAGCTCCTTGCAATGGGCGGCCCAACTTTCACAGTATTGGTAGCTTGCCAACCAGGATGTTTATGTCAAAACTAGACAATTAGCCAAGTAAATATTGATAGGAGCATTGCTAGAAAAATCTCGTGGTTGGTGCGGTTTTCTTTTTTCCTTCTCCTCCCTGCCCCAAAACTTTTCCACTACCATTTCTTCTAAATGAATAGATTCTTTTCAGAAGTCTCACCTGGAGGAAAGAGATACTGAATACAAAGGAAAGGTATAGTATTTGCTCCTATAAAATGAAATCCAACCATTCTTCTGTATCGCCCTCATTCCACCCAGATGTCCGGACTTTGTTTAGGATGACCTTGATCCCCTTACCTATTCATCTGCCTTTGGTGGCGTTCGGTTTAACCCATCTTTTATCTGAGTCACAGGCTCTCCTCCGATGGTATTTGGTCCCACCACCCATTAAGCCAGCCTTGGCTCAGATGTATGTAGCATCATGAGCCCTTGTAACCGCAAAATAATTCAGTGTGGTGGCATTGCCACTGGCTGAAAGAGTTGAGTGAGCAGAAAGAAGCCCTCACGTTCCTTATTTTCCAACCAGGCAGAGAGAGGGAGAGCAAGTTTTCCAGCTCCTGTACTAAAATCCGTTTCTAGTCTGTTCCCGCTTCTCTCACAAGCTACACAGTAATTTTGTTTGTTCGCCTTCATGACAGATAAGGATGAGTCCTCTCGGATCAGGATTTATTATTTTGCATTTCCTTGCTCAGAGAAGATGGAAGCCCCGTCATTAATTGTGTTAGGCTGTTCAACAAGAAAACAGGCTTCTCCTGAGCTGGGGTAATGATAAAGCGCTCACTGTCTGCATCTCATCAGAGCTGCCCAGGCAGGAACACGACAACGTCTGGCACTTCGGCATTATTTACTGAGATTTTCTCATCAGCCTGGCCGGTCTGAACCTCTCCTATGCACTTTCACTGCTGACAGTGTCACAAAGGGGAGAGGTGAGCAAATGCTGGAACCCCCTGCCTCGCTCTGCTTACTTGGTGTGTGACCTTTGGCATGTTACTTAATCTCTCTAAATCTCAGTTTGTCTTCATCTGTAAAACAGGTAGAAAAATAATTCTTACTCTGTGACGTTGCTATGAGTACTAAGTAATCCACGAAAGCGTCCTATACATGGTAACAATCCATTAAACATGAGCTATTTCCAGGACGGCACCTTTCTGAATTTCTGTCTAGGCAGGAAAATGTATATAAAAATCCTTTACTTTCTGTATGAATGGCATCACGTATTGTTTGGCAGTTAGGTTTTTCACTTAATTGTCTAGCATGGGCAGTTTTTCTAACTCTGTGTTTGTGTGTACACACATACCTCTTTGTTTTTAAAGGCTGCATATTAGTCCACTAGGCAGACGTAGCTTAATTTATTGAGTTAATTTTCTTTTGTTAGCCATGTATATTATTTCTAGTTATTTGCTATTATAGAGCCTATGGCGGTGTATATCCTTGTGAATATTTCTTTGTGTATCTGTAGGAATAGATTTCTAGAACTGGAATTGCTAAATTGCCAAGTAAGCATGTTACAAAATAAAACTGGACAAATTGCCCTTTAAAAAGTAGGTACCCATTTACACGTCCAAGAACAATGTATGAAGAGACCCATCTACTGAGCAAAGATCACATTTTTTCATCTCTGTCAACCTGTTAGGTGTGTTCATGTACATTTATCAACATACATGTTAGATGGAACATTTTAAAAAAATTTTTACTAGCCATTTATATTCTTTTCTCAAGGGTTATGTTTCTTTGTCATTTACTTCTGTTGGTCTGTTCGTATATTTACTTACTGGTTTATAAGTACTCTTGTGTAATTATGGAAACTCGCCATTTTTCCCAGTTTGGAATGCACCTCTTTACTCTGTGAACAAAAGGTACGTGTGCACGCATGTGCCCGTGTCCCACACTGCACCGTAGCTTCAGATTAGGGGGTCATCAAACTTAATCAGTTCTTCATGGCGTCTGGATTTTGTGTTTGGTTTAAGTCCATGGTTTCCAGATGTGTTCTCTCCACACACTGATACCCACAAAGGTCTGAGGTTTATGAGTCGTCTGTTTTTTGAAAAAGGTACCCAAGTTCTTAAACTAACATCCTGGAAAGGGTGCGTAACCCAAAGCTGGCCATATCTGTGCCAAGGCAGTAATCTGCTCCAACCCACAGGAGGGAGCTGGGACTGAACTCCATTCTTCCATGTGTCACAGCAGAAAAAAGAGCTACGTCATGTGACGGGGCCTGGACAGATGTAAAGAGCACGTGATTGTTTTCTCAATGGAGGGGCACGAGCTCCAGGTCACACCCAAGCAGAGGATTTTTAGAGCAAGAGGGAAATGCCAGAAATGTTCCTTGTACTTCTCTCCATCAGCTCACCTGACAGGCAACAGGTTTCAATTGCGTTTTCTACCAGTTTCCGGAACACCTGGAGGACCTTGGCGGGTACAATGTCTCCCTCGATGTTCACATCTGCCTCGTGCCACTGCCACAGGCTCTTCATAAACTGCTGTATCTGCAGCCACTGCTGCAGGCCCTCCGGGTCCCGCAAGGGGCAGGGCAGCCTGGTGCCCTCCAGGGTGTAGTACCTCCAACGCTGCTCCCTGGTCTCCCTGTACCCAGCCAGGCCCCTCACCGGGACTGTGACAAGGAACTGGTTGGGGGCCAAAACCTGGGGACAGGAAAGGAGAGAGAAAGAGGGTGAGTTCACAGATGTGGGAAATAACAGAAGTCCTCGCAGAGCCAATCTGTTGAGCCAGGCAGCTCAGTTAAGGACTCAATCCTCGGCAACGTACGAGGTGGGCAGGAAACCGCATCTGCCTGAGCATCTGTCTTTGTTCTGTCATGAACACACTGTAACGCTTTGGGCTGTCAATCACCCCACTGAGTCTTGGTTTCAGGAATCTGTAAGGAAGAAGAGTGAACTAGACCTGAAACACTAGCGGGCATCTAACGTTGAGGGGGAGAAGAAAACGCAGGCAAAGGAACTAGTATCCACTGAGTTCCACACATACAAGCAAGCACTGCAGTTCTTGTATGAGCCCGTTTGATCTTCACGGTCACATAATAAGATGGGCTTTGTTGACATGTCTCAGATCCGGAGCCTAAAGCTCAGGGGGGCTCTGCCATCTTCCCAGCATGTGACAGACCCAGAACTTGATTGCTTGTTCAATGGTTGCTTTTCTATCCTGGGCTGGTTCTCAGTCAAAAATGAATAACCTGGGATAGGTGAAAGGTCTGGTATGAAGAAAGGGAGGGAAGGGATGAGAGAAGAGGTAAAACAATTCTGCAAATGCCTCTCAATCTTTTTGCCTTGTACTGATGACCACTGGCCAGTATTGATGACTAATCTTTAGAAAATCACAGAGAAAATGAATGCCTGTTTGTTGAGACAATGTGAGCTATTGAGATGAGTCTAAGATTAATGAGAAAAGGGAACAATCAGAGTCTACCTGCTCCCTTTCCAGAGGAACCAGTTAAGCAGTGGTCAGGGTGACAGTGGTCAGGCCAATAGTCCAAGGGGTAGAACAAATTAGTCAATAGCATACACAGTCCCATCAAAGGGGCCTGACCTTTGATTATATCATGACAGCTCACTCCACCCTGCACCTTTCCCATCAGTCAGCTGTACACTGGAAGGGCCACTTCCTCGTCACAGAAAGTTCTGACAATGGAAGTTGGTCAACCTTTGCCCAGGGGCCCAGTCACTGGCCAATTCACAGATGACCTCCAAAAACAGCCACCACGGATTCTGCCTCATTTTCAGAGAATAATAGTTTGATGTTTTAGATGGTGAGGTCACGTGACTTCTGGTATCCACAGAAAGGTGGTGGGATTAAAAAAGGGTGGGGGAATCAAAACCACAGCGTTCAAAATCTATACATCCTTGGAACCCACTTACATGTGACTCCAAGAGTACAACTACCATGTTGCTAGTCACATATAAGTAGTGCTTAATAAATACTTGTTGAAGTTGGTCTAAGACAAAGTAAAACCAATTTTCAGATGCCCCACTGCAACTCTTTTCCAAACTTAATATGCAGGACAGGATGTATATAAACACATGATATATTTCAAACTATGAATTCTAAGTCTGACCCCAGAAGGAAATTCCCTCAGATAGAGCCCTAGGAAACGTGATGTTATGTTTCTATTCCTAGTCACCGGTCTATTTTTGTTTAATTTAGGTTGGCCTGGGCGGTAGAGGTGGGCACATGAATAAAGGGTGGAAAGAGATGGGAGAAATTCATCCTGGGATGAATTTCCTAAGATCTGACTGTTTCAAAATGCACAGGGCCCAGAATCTGGTGAGTGGTACCTGTTCTTTTGTTCACACACTAATTCTTTTGCTCATTCATTCATCCATTCAACAGAAGGTGAATGTCTGCTGGAGGCCGTGCACCATGCTGGCTGCTAGAAATGGAGGAACCAAGAAACACCATCCTTACAATCAAGAACTTACAGTCTGGTGTGAGGAAATAGGGCATGGATACATAGAAGTGCAATATAAGTGAAAGGGGTTCTTAGGTGTCCTAAGAAAAATCGAGACAAAGGAGCACAGAGATGCAGAATAACTCAGCGCCTCCCTTCCCTCATCTCTAAAAGGGAGAGAACCCCAATGTCCATCCCACCAGGTCGTTTGCAGGTTGGAGTGGGATCATGTCTGTGAGGGCAGCTTTGTCCACACCACAGGGTTGCCTGAATGCTGGTTGTCACACACTGGCTCTGGTGGCTGAGGGATTCCTCACCAGGGACAGGGAGAACAAGGCTGCTCCTGCAGTTTCTAAGGGCCACCTCTTCCACTTTCTTCCTTCCCCCACCTGCAACCCATAGACTATCCCTTTCAACTATTTTCCCAACAATGCCCTGAATGCCCTCTGCCTAGTCCCCAATCTATTAAGTAGCTGCTTGATAAATGAATGGGTGCTCAACTGAACGTTAATTGTTATATTGGCATGTGCTTTGGAAACAGGAAGTATTCTTAGTGGTGTGAGTGCCTGTCACATACTGAGTCCTGCCCACCCCATGACCTGGGCTCTCAGGGTGGGCACCTGGAGACAAGCGAGACCAACTCACCTTAATGTTTCCATTGTACGTGAAAGAGTAAGGAATGGCTTGAAATCGGATATCGTGGTGGCTGATTTCCGTGGTCAGACGGCAGATGACTTTCTGCACCTCCTCCACAGCCTGGGAAATGCACTGGCGTCTCAAGTCCACCTGGGTGGGAAGGGAGCGGCAAAGACGGTTATTTCCAGCGCAGGCCCTGAGGCACCGGGCATAAGGAAGTGATGGGACAGGGAGCAGTGGTGGGTGACCACAGAAGCGCAGCCCCCAAATCCCTGCCTTCCCAAGAACCCCAGGGCAAACGTTAGGTCTGAGGGTTCTCCTCGGTGCTTCTGTGTTCTCTTGTAAAAGAGAAGAACCCGTTCAATGTTTATCTCGTACCTACCACGTGGTAGGTGCCCATCTAGGTGATGGGCACAGCAGTGAGCAAGATAGTAGCGAACAAGACAGAGACATTTGCCCTCTGGTTGAAAATACAGGAGATATATACATATATATGTACACACACGTGTATAATGTAATATCTGGTATGATAACTCCTCTGAAGAAAAATAAAGTAGGATAAGAAATTCGAGAATAAACAGGTTGCTGTTTTGGGTCAGAGTCCAGGGAAGGCTTCTTGAAGGAGGTGACATTTGAGTGACCCCTGATCACAGGTTGGCCCTTAAAGCAGGAACATGCTTGCCAAGGCTCGAGGGCCAGCACGGAGGCCACTGTGGCTGGAGCTTGGAAAAGGAAAAGGAAGGGTGACAGGAGATGAGTTTGCCAAGGAGGGGCCAGACCATCACGCAGTGGAGAGACTATTAAATGGGACGATAAGACCTGCTGATCAGGTTTGTGACATTAACCAGTGTGACGTGTGTTAACATGCAGCAGACGATTTCCCGCCTATGTTTTCCATAAAGGATGCTTCCCTTCTCCTCTGTACCCACCCCTCTGTTTGCTACTAGATCTGTAAGAAAGGGCATGCACCTACGTTTCTTCTGACTCTGCACAGCAGGTCTCTGAGAACTGGAAAATACCCACAGAAAACCGAACGCTAAAAAAATATATACCTTAAGAGATAAATCCGGTTTAGGGAAATAGACGAGGTTGACAATTAAGTTCGAGACATTTGAGTGATGATGTTGCTAACCTTTTTTGATATCAGAGGGATTATTCATTATGAATTTGTACCAACTGGACAAACAGCCAACCAAGTTTACCATTTGGACGTGCTGAAAAGGCTGCGTGAAAAAGTTAGACGACCTGAACTTTTCGCCAACAATTCATGGCTCTTGCATCACAACAATGCACCAGCTCACATGGCACTGTCTGTGAGGGAGTTTTTAGCCAGTAGACAAATAACTGTATTGGAACACCCTCCCTATTCACCTGATCTGGCCCCCGATGACATCTTTCTTTACCCAAAGATAAAGGAATTATTGAAAGGAAGACATTTTAATGACATTCAGGACATCAAGGGTAATACAATGACAGTTCTGATGGCAATTCCAGAAAAAAGACCCAAAATTGCTTTGAAGGGTGGACTAGGCACTGGCGTTGGTGCATAGCTTCCCAAAGGGAGTGCTTCGAAGGTGACCGTAGTGATATTCAGCAGTGAGGTATGTAGCACTTTTTCTAGGACGAGTTCGCGAACTTAATTGTCCAACCTTGTATGTTCATCCAAAGGTAACTTTCTTGAGCGTTTGCAAACTATCAAGATTTTGCATCTTCCAGAGTGTGCAAGTGCAAGACAGAAGGTGGTCACAGAGGGGCAGGTCGTTCGCCATGCCCCAAAATAAAGGAAAATGCTTTAGAAGCCTGTGGTGAAGGGTCTTCTCCAGCATAGGGCTTCTATGTGCTGTGATTCCACTCCACTTGGCCAATTTTTGTTGAATATCCACAGGTTCTGTACACCCATGTTGTCAAGAGGTTTACAGATGAAACGACAAAGCGAGACAAATAAACTGGAAACTAAAATCACAGCAATCTAGTCCTAGGTGAAGGTTTGCACAGATGCTCTGGTTACACACAAAAGGGAAACTTCAGGTCATTTCAGGGTTGGGGGGGGCCCTTCCTGGAGACATGGAGTGTCGGAGTTGTATTTTCAAAGATGAGTAGGAGTTAGCTGGAAAGAGAAGGCTACAAAGGCTGTTCTAGAAAGAGAATACGGCATGAGGAGCACAGGGGAACACTACAATTGTTCCAGTGTTGCTGGAGCAGAAATTGCCTTGGAGGAGGATGGTAACGTGGGAAAATGAATAGTGAGAGGTCTTGAAAATAAAGGAAGAAGAATTTTGAGAACAAAGTCAGCAGTACGTGGCTGAGTACGCTAAGGCCTGAAAAATGTCCATAGAGTTTGGCAACTACGACAGGCTCAAGGTGTTCAGAGAAGCGCTGGGCATGAAGCCAGATAGAAGTGGGTTAGGAGGCAACGGGAGAGGAGCAAGTGAAGACCGCAGTAAGCGTTCCTCCAGGAAGTCTGGCTAAGGAAGGAAGAACAAACAAATGACACCAACAAGTGTTTTTTTCAAAATGACACACAAGTTTGAACATGTTTAAATGCTGAGTGGCAACAGAGAGCAAAACCACTGGGGAAGGATTTCCCAGCCAGGAAGAGTTGTGCAAACCCGGAAGCCTGGTGAGGAATTCACCTTGGGTTGTCAGAAGGAAAGAAAAGGACGGAATGGTGGGAATCCGAGAGATTTCCTATCTGATGTCTATTTTCTTTACAGAGCAGGAGACAAGGCAATGTGCTGAGAGTGAGCTGGAGAGGTGGAAAGTAGGGGACTTCAGGGTGACAGCCAGGAAATAGCTTCTCTAAGAACGTGGGTCTGTCTGGGCACGTGTGGAAGATTGCTAGGCAGTGCCAAAGCAGCTGTGGGTGGGTGCATGACATTATGGGATATCGGTGGGTTCGGTTCTAAGATATTCTCCAGCACCACAGGTAACAGCTGAGGTGTTAAGGTTAGCGTGCGCTGGGCAAGATCTGGAGGAGGGTAAAAGAGCAAGGAAGGGTCCCCGTGGTGGGCCATGTTTTCCAACCTGGGCAGTGGATGGACAGAGCCAGTTTAAGTCTGATTAGAATAGTGGGGACAAGGAAATGAGGGCTAACTAGATCGAACATGGCAGTCAGAGGGTTGGAAAATAGTATTCGCATGTAGTTAAGTCCTCAGAGTGTTTTGAGGACTAAGGCGAACCCCCCAAAATCTCCCGGTCCACTTTGTGCGTCTGTAGCACTCAAATATTAGTAACACAGCCATGACTCTGTATTATGTGTTACATTTTGTTTCTCAAGTTAATAAGCTAAGAAAGATTCATCACCATGTTGACACTACAAGATAATTTTTAACTGATAAAAGCTTGTGTGTGTGTGAGAGAGAGTGTGTGCATTTATTCACCACACAATAACCAGCCCATTGCAACAAGTTCTCCACTGTGAATCTCTTCCACAAATTACGCCCTCATTCGATGGTGGGATTTTCTTACTGGGCAGGACAACTTCACACACTCCTTAGACGACGCCTAGAAGCTCTCACCCGTTATACATCTTTAAGACCCATTTTGCTTTCTGCAGGTTGAAAGTCAGAATAAGGGAATACGTTTCTGGGCCCAGAGCCACAAATCCTGGTTTCGATTTTCTTCAACCATCGCTTCTGTTGCAATTTAGACTCAAGATCTTAGAAATTGGAAGGAACCTCAGAAATCACATTGTCTGGTGTCACTTTTCAGAAAGGCAGAATATAAAGTGGGTCTCCTAGTGTCACATGGGTAGTCAGCAGGACTGGACTTAACGCCCAGGTTCCCCGACTCCTTTTTCGGTCACACTGTGGCGCACCCTCAAGTGGGGGCTCCAGAAGGAAGACCTACCTTTATCCTCTCCTGAATCTCACCAGGCCCTCAATTTGGAGTCAAGTCTCATGAAAGTTCAACATGTCCCTTTATTGGGCATCGCGGACTGTTCTGGCATCCCAGACACTCAAGGGTAACACAACAGGCCTGACAGAGAGGCAGGAATGGTGGAGGACAGCCCTGCCTTAGACAGGACTGTCCTACAGGGCCCGGCTCGCTGCAGTCAAGTGGCAGCATCTTTCCTGTTGGGTGATGGGCTGCCCTTCCTCCCTGCATCTCTGGCTACACTACGTGCAATTGGTTCTTATCTATACACGATCGATCACAGTGCTATTGCGCAGCCCCAGAGGGGTTTGTCCCTGGAGGTGTCCCTGGCTCGGTCCCACAGAGCTCTCGTCCCTCCCATGGTGTAATCAGAAGCTAGAAACCCCAGTCTGTTTCCCCCGCACTGTCCTGGCCATACGTGTAGCCTATGGAGGCAGAGGAAGAAGATTCCACGTCGTGGAGAGGGGATGCAGGGAATGCGGCCTCAGGCAGCTTTCCAGGTAGTCATCTTAGCGCAAGAAGGAGGCTCCCGCACAAGGAGACACCCATCACCAGCCCGACCCCAGAACCCCTTTCTTGCCTTCAAACCTCGGGAAGCAAGCAAGGTGCTGTAAGTGGCAGCCTTGTCACCACATGTATTTCATGGCAAAGCGCTGAAGCTGATTTACGGGGGAAATATGATAACTTAAGAAGATGGAATCAAAGCATATTCAATCCACACTTGACCTCTGGGGCCGATTTAAATCTCCCTCACCTCCTTCGCTGATCACGTCCATGAACAAAGGTGTGTGTTTTTTGTTTCTTAAAGACGGCGTTTATGGATGTGATGGAGCAAAAGCAGAAATGAATTCAATTAACCAAGCACACGATGCTCGATGTACCTAATCCAACTCTTACTGCACTGACCCTGGAGAAGTTTGCTACACTTGTTACCATGCACATTCAGTTACTTAAGCAGAGTTTATACGGAAATAGTCATCAGAGGAAACCTGTAAGGGTGCCATCCATTTTCTGTGGCCCCCCTCTCTCTCCAGGCCATGTGTACAGGCCCATACACATGAACATGTCCCCTTCCTGAGCTACTTTCCTTCCCCCACACATCATTTGCTACTATTAATAGCTCAAGTGTGTGGTCAACTTACTGTTTCAAATATAAATGATTGGGAAGTCAAAGTTGTTCCCTATAATAACATCATTCTGACTCCCTTGCATTCCGACATGCTTCCTGGAGAGAGTCATGGAGGGACAGCTAAGTAGCATGCCAGGAATGCCATACCCCTCGTCATGTGACCTGTGCGATGTCATCGTGATGAATGCCACTGGGGAAAAACGCTGAGAACTTCCTTCCAGACAACAGGAAGTCAGACTTTTAGTCCTGGAATTGCATTAAATCTAATAATCAGTTAAAAAAAACACACAAAAGAAAAACACACACCATCTCTATCTTCCAGGTGTTAATAGCAGAAAGGGATGAAGTCATTAATTCAGTGGTACCTACAGGTGAGACTGTAGGTTTTCCACCATCATATCCTCATCTCTCAGACTAATTCTTCCATGAACCAAATGCCTGGGTCCTACAAAATATGTGCAGCTCCCACACGTAGCAGAAGCTGTACCAACCGCAGCACTAAGTTGCAAAGACTGATGAGTCCTTCCGGTGTACAGAATACTTTAAAAGGGTTAGCTCCTTTGAGCCTCCCAATGACCCTGGAAGTTGGGTGCTATGATTGTTCCCATTTTACAGACGAGGAAACTAAAGTTCAGAAAGTGTAAGTTTCCCAGGTCCCAGCGTCCGTAAGTCACAGAACAGGGATCCACACTCTGGCAGTGCATTCTGAAGCCCATATTCAGAACCACTGCAAGGCTCTGCCTCCCCAAGGACAAGGTGACCCGGAGTGAAACCCATGCCCACTGCCTGAATGGGCTCTTAGCCTGCCCGGCCTCTCCTGTACTCCTCCCCTTAGTGAAATCCTACACATGCTCACAGGCTTGGTCTCCACTCCTCCTTCCGTGAAACACCTGTCCCATCAGAGCTAACCCTCCTCTGTCCTCCAGCAGCCCGTTTAAAGCCTATTGCAGCCCTTGGGGTCGGCCATGTATGATATTAAGCATTTTCCTGTCTACTCACGGAATTCCTCCTTGTGCCTTTGGAGTTATGTGCAAAATCTGCCAGGGGGACAGGGCCACCCTTAAAGATACCTAGAGCACAGAATTTCTCTGTCACTTAGCAGGCCGCATGCCAGACCTGTGTTTTGGGCACAGTGTTTTGCACAAAGCAGGTGCTCGACGTGTGTTTATGGAGATACACATAGAGGGGTTTCGTGGAGGAAATATGGCAGTAGGGTAAAGAAGAGTAAGCCGGAACCTCAGCACCTTTACTATCTCACTGTGTGACTCTGGACAAGTTATTTCATCTGCATGAGTGCCTGTTTCCTCCTCTGTAAAAATGGAGGCACTACACACGTGTCACATAGTTGTTGATTAGGTTAAAGGAGATACTGTGTGGGCCTCAACCTGCAGCCCTTTCTACACTGTTCTCGCATTATCTTCAATGAATCCTGAAGACACTTCTGACACATACGTGCAAAGATACTATGTGAATATCAAGGGGAATAAAGCTATCCAAGACTCTGTTCTTCCCTCCAGAAACTTATAAACAATCTAATGTTTAAGCTGCCACCCAAGATAATAACAGGAAAGGTGTCAGAGGTCAATATACAATTCATTGCCAAATAAATATTACCAGTAGTAATTACGATGGGAATCCACAAGAAGGTACAGATGTGTTGTGCCGCAGTGTCAGGAAAATTTTTGTTGAGAAAGTCGACTCTGAGCTGAGTTTGAAGGATGATTATGAGCCAGAAAAACAGAGAGGAGAGAGGCTATCTTCCCTGGTAGAGGGGAGGCGGGAAGCTCAGGCCTGAGACCTTCTCAGAGCACAGTTGTGGGGCAGGAGTGACAGACACAACCATCTCCAGCAGTGGATTAGGGGACACATAGGGGAGGGAGGCAGATGTCAGACTCTGGAGTGCTGCAGCTCCTGGACAACTGGTGAGCACATTTCTTGTTGGATAGACTTGCAGCACCAGCCCATGGCTGCCAGGCAAGAAACTGGGACCTGCGGTTTCTAGGTATCCTGATTCCCCCCCCCGCCAGAGATGAAAATCTGGATTTGTACACACACGCACACACACACACACACAACCTCACTGTTTTGAAATGTTTGTAACAAATGTGAAAAAAATTTTAAATGCTCTATAATCCAACGAAAGCATATGCACAGGCTGGATTTAGCGGAACACTGTTTAGAATTTCCGCTATCGGAGAGGCAGGGCAGCAGAGAACAGAAACATCCAAGTCTTACTTGAATGCCAGTCTAAAAAATTTTGACAGGACCGTGGGAAAATGCTGGCCAACACTCCTTCCATCTATAGCCCTCCAAAAGAAGAAATAATGGGAAATTACTTTGCTATAATTTTTATCATCATAGGTTTTCCCTATTTCTCTCTCTCAATGGTTTTACCTAAGAAATCATCTTTACTTATTACTATGTTAATGAACTCTGAATCAAGGTTGGTGGGGTGGAGGGCTGAGGAGGGCTGAGGAGGGGTGAGGAAGGGTGAGGAGGGGTGAGGAGGGCTGAGGAGGGGAGAGGAGGGGTGAGGAGGGCTGAGGAGGGGTGAGGAGGGCTGAGGAGGGGAGAGGAGGGGTGAGGAGGGGTGAGGAGGGCTGAGGAGGGGTGAGGAGGGCTGAGGAGGGGTGAGGAGGGGTGGGGAAGGGTGTATGGGAGAGATCAGTGTCTGTCCTTACCTTATCCAGTAGGCAATCGTCTAAGTTTTCTGCAATCAGGGATTTCATGGCTTCTTGTTCAATCCTGAGAGGGGCAGCAGTCTTGGTTTTTCTCAGCAAAGGACACACTTGTGGTAGCTCTCACAGCAACGTTAGTCTCTGAGTGCTAAGTTTCTCTGGGAATGTGTCCCTGGACCAGAGACTCGCCTTCTCAATTTGTCACTTAAGTTCTTATTTCCAAATTGTGAGCCTCCATCTGTCATCTTTGGGGGAATTAAAAAATAACAATAATTTAAAAAGGAGAGTTGATGAAATCGAACTTGAGTCTAACTTAGTTTTACTGGATGTAGCTCTGTGCTTCGACAGAAGAGCAAGTTTCTAAGTTGCATTTCCCATTCAAACACCTAACCGTTGGCTTCTGTAGTTAGTTGGCTTCTGCCCACCTTTTTATGCTCTTGCCCTGAAACGAGATGCCCCCTTGAACTTGGTATCTTACATCTCCTTGTTCTTCTCCTGTTGACAGTAAATATCCCTTGCCCTCCAACCCAGAAAGTCCCACAGATTAATTTAACTTCTTTACAATAAACAAAACAGGAAACTGCCAAACGAGCAGACTGGCACCCATCATTATGCCTACAAACAAGTGCTCAAGTCCTGTCAACCAGATAAGGGCACAACAATTTGCATGTGGAAAAGTACACACACGCCATGCACCCCCCTCACACACACCCCACCCCCCCCACGCACACACACAGGCACATCCAGCAATGAAAGGGCGGGGATCCTTCTGCTCACCTGCTGACCTTTTAAATATAATCGCCCTCTTCCCACTTGAAAGCTGGCAGTAAAAATTAAGCCAGTGTAAACAAGCCCCTTGAAAGTCGAGGAAATAATCACGTCTGGTTTTGCCAGCAACACCATGTTGGGAAACAGCTCAGGCAGTAAATTCCCACTCTGGTTGGCTGGCTGGAGCTAGTTTTAGTACAGGAGAAGAAAAAAAAAAAAAAAAAAAGTCATAATGAGCTGACCTGATCTCCCGGAAGCTGGTAAACATTAGAGTCTGTTATCGGATGATCTAAAGGAATTACAGCGTTTCTGGGAGCCCAGCTCACTTCGGAGCAATGTTCCAAACCCACCGCAGAGCGCTGCCTCCCAGAGCGTAGCAAGTGGGTTGGGTGTCTGGGCGACCCTGCTTTCTGCAGCCGCAGAATTTGCATCTCTCACCTCGTCTGCCCTGCTGAGTTGCTGGGAAAGCCTCAGGGGAGCCCCCGCGGCTGCTCTGCGCTCCACCCACCCCTTCCACCCCAGGGTTCAGTCCAACCTCTACCGATGCCTCCTGCGAATCTGTAGTCTGATTTACATATGAGAAAGCCACGCCTCCTCAATGCTGCCTCGATTTTCCCTTTTCTTCCGTTTGTCATTCTAAGTCTTCTTCTTTGGATAGGAAATTGCTGCCGAATGCTTCTGAATCTTCTTCCCTCGGCTTCTCTTACCACCCGCCAGTGTTTCCAAACAATCGGTTTTTCAGCAGACGAAACACGAGCCTCTCCCTCTGAGCTTCTTGCAATTCAGAGTTCTCTCCCCACCTCCTTTTCAATTTCACCGAAGTCCTCCCGTTTCTCCCATGTGCTTTTGTTTTTGTCCTTCCTTCTGCTTCACTGCGATCAGTAACTGGGGGTTCTTTTCCTCTGGTAGGGCTTTTCCTTCCAGTCTACGGTTATCCCAGATACCTGTCATCGCATAGCACAAACTTTTGGCATTTTGTGCCCGTGTCTGTCCTTCCTCAACAGCTGATCAAAATGGTGAAACGAATTCTCCTCTTGCACGGGGCAGGGACGGTCAGGGACGCCTGCCAGATGTGAGCAGGGGAAACAAGAAACAGGGCCAGCTGAGGAGCCTGGGAAGAGAAGAAAGAAGCCTGCTGGGGGTGGCTTACTACCGTCTATTTTTACCTGGATGTCAAACTCAGGAGATAGGGGTGTTGCATAAACACAATCAGTTCCTTACGGCCTGGTGGGTTTCCTTACAGGCAAAGGTTCCACAATACACAGCGGTCACAAACACCGGCCCTCTGACAGACTGGCAAAGCCACACTTCCTTTGTAGATACAGATCTCTGGATAATTGGATATTGAATCAACACATATTGATTGAGCAACAATCTGCCTCTGGCACTGTGCTAAGCCACGGAGAGGGATCCAACCGTTGACTCAGATTCTTCTCCTCTCTCATGAAATAAGCATCTTCATGTCTCATGACTGACAAAGGCAAGTATGAACAGGTGAACCAGCTATGGCTCAACTAGTGTCGTGAGGACCAAGAAGCTATTTCTTAAAGGCAGTGTAACAAGGTATTCAAAACCCGAAACCATCATGAGAAATCCTGGGAAGATAATGCCACTAGCAGAGGTCTTTGTCACCGATTTTCCTCGTGGCTGAGATTTTTATTCCAAGAAAGAGAAGGGTGGGCTTGATCCAAATCAGTCTTCAATACACACATTTGTTCAACTTCACCAAGGGTACAAACTCTTAAGTTATTCTTTCAAAGTTTTCCTTTAATCCTCAGGTGACTCAAATCTGACAGCACAGGGGCCCAGACAGAGATAATTGTCCACGCTGCGAGGAGCCCCCAGCAGTGAGCAAGGAAGGGACCCTGTCTGTCTTTTACCCCTCGTGTAGCCTCAGCAAATCGGGCTGAATATTTGATTGTATTAAACATTAAAACGACATTCTAATGAATAAGATATTTTGAGATACATAAAATCACTTTACGTATTCCCAATTTCATTTCACGCAGCACCTGTCATCTCTTTGAATTACTATCATCTTTTGTTGAAAGGCCTTATATAGAACTTCAGCATAGTACCTGGCACAGGATAGGAGCCCAATAAATATTTGTCTTCAGAGTCCATTTCCTTCTTTTTTTTTTCTTTTTTTAAAATTTATTGGGGTGACAATTGTTAGTAAAATTACATAGGTTTCAGGTGTACAATTCTGTATTACATCATCTATAAATCCTATTGTGTGCTTACCACCCAGAGTCAGTTCTCCTTCCATCACCATATATTTGATCCCTCTTACCTTCATCTCCCACCCCCCACCCCCCTTACCCTCTGGTAACCACTAAACTATTGTCTGTGTCTATGAGTTTCTGTTTCTCATTTGTTTGTCTTGTTCTTTTGTTGTTTTTGGTTTATATACCACATATCAGTGAAATCACATGGTTCTCTGCTTTTTCTGCCTGACTTATTTAGCTCAGCATTACACTCTCAAGATCCATCCATGTTGTCACAAATGTTCCTATATCATCTTTTCTTACCGCCGAATAGTATTCCATTGTGTATATATACCACGACTTCTTTATCCATTCACCTATCGAAGGACATTTTGGTTGTTTCCATGTCTTGGCCACCGTAAACAAAGCTGCAGTGAACATTGGAGCACACGTGAAAAAGACCCTTCTTTTAATGGATGTAATTCTCCTGGTTTTATCCCATGGGTAAGATCTTCCAGTGGGTTGGTCCTCACAGTTCCTTCAAAAAGCTAGTCCCCTTTCCTCTTATTCCAGTAATGGCAACTGAGGTCATTTGAATTTGATCTTTTGTCTAGGTTCCGAGATAAAGGATCCCAAATTCAAATGCCTGCATGGGCCAGTCAGGTAATAAGATAAATATGCTAGAGCAGAAGAATGGAAAGGCATGGGAGCTGTGGTGGATTTGAGAATACGTTCCCTACCTAGGCCATTCTAGGGTGTGTGTGTGTGTGTGTGTGTGTGTGTGTGTGTTTAAAACAATACTGTACTATCAACTACTGAACAACACAAAAGCCACCCTGTACTTCATGTTCCCATAATACTAAAATCGTGGCAGTTTCCTGAAAAAGCCTTGATGGATAGGCAATGTTCTCTGCTTGGACACTCTCCTCTCCCTCCCATTGCATTCCCTGGGCCAACTTCTATTTGTCCTTCAAGACTCATCTCAGCTGCCTCCTGCTCCAGGGACCATCTCTGATTCTCAAGTCTGCGTAGGGGTCTCTATGCGGTGCTCCTAGGTCACTTGCTGGTTTCCTTGTCTTTATCAAGGACACATCAAGGACATGCTCCTTGAAGGCACAGGTTTACTTTACCGATCACAATACTTGACACAGAGTAGGTGTTCAGTAAATATCTGTAGAATGAATGAATGAACGAACGAATGAACAAATGTGGATGGTCCCTTTTCTCATTCCACAATCTAGTCCCATCCTACCTATACACATAAGATAAAGTGAGAAAAGTAAAAGGTAAATAATGAGGAAATGCTCACTGGTCTACTTGGGAGCATAGTTAACAAAAGTGGAAAGGGAATGAGGAAATGTCCCTTGGAAAAGCTGACTTTGACTCAAAGAGCAGAGCAACAGGATAAGATGTGTTTGCACCTGAAAGAGCCACTATTCACAGACGAAAATTGCTAGGACTGCTGAAAAACTGCCCAGTGATTGGAAGACACCATACGGATCTTGGTATCCAAACACCCATGTGTCTTTGCAAAAGTCATGGCTCCATCTGGCCATTTCAATAAAAAGTACATTATGTTGTAGCTGCAATTATTATCCTAATACACCCAGAAAAAGGAGTAGTTCTCCAACATCGGCCTAAAGGGAGAAAACATATTGTTTACTTAACACCAACGACTCTACCACGTGTATAGCCTCTGATCAAAAGAAATAATGAGAAATAATTAGTGCTGTCAACTCCACCTTTTATGCAGCAAAGCTGAACTGTTTTAGTTATAAAACAGTTTCTAGTAGTATATCATCCCAGTCTGGGCTAGGGGAAAGGAGACTATCGAGATCGGCTTCCATCTGTCTGTGTGTTCATCCATCTATGTTCCATTCTGGATCATTCTCATTCAAATGGCCCATGCTGAAAGGCAACCCAGAAACTTATTTTTAACAGAGACCAGCTATCTATGTAATAAAACTCCTGCTATGGCTGGGGTGACACTTTATTTTCTAATTAAATAGTAAAAGGTGCTTCCATTTTCCCTATGTCCCTACTGGGTAAACAGGGCTATATTTTCATCTGACCCCTTTTCTTAAGTCAGAATGCAAGTCCCTTCCCTCTGCTCTGAGTCATGCGGCTTGTTTTTCAGGAAAACACTGAGAGTGAGGAAAGCATTTAAGGAAGAAGACATTTGGTTTTATTAATTTGTTATACCATAAAACTAACAGATAACTCTATTGAGCTGTTCTCCTCGGGTTCTTTGATACCTGAGTGAGGAGGTGTCAGGAAATAGGCAATGGGAGGAATTAATTGCTGCTGGTTCGAGAGCACACAGGGGACTGCTTTTCCCCCCACCCTCTGTTGCTCACAACATATGACAAATTTGTCTGTGTTTTTTGTTTGTTTGTCTTTCTTTCTTTCTTTCTTTTCTTTCTTTCTTTCTTTCTTTCTTTCTTTCTTTCTTTCTTTCTTTCTTTCTTTCTTTCTTTCTTTCTTTCTTTCTTTCTTTCTTTCTTCTCTCTCTCTTTTTCTTTCTTTCTTTTCTTTCTTTCTTTTTTTAGTTAAAGGAGACCCAGAGAGAAGACACAGACACAGAGATCAATGAAACAACATAGAAAGTCCAGAAATAGATTCACACAAATGCAGCTATTTGATCTTTGACAAAGTATAAACACAATTCAGTGATGAAAGACATTATTTTCAATTAATGACTATTGGAACACTGGGTCATCCATAAAAAAGAAGAGCTAGACCTTGACAGAAAGTTCACACCTTATGTAAAGAGTAACTCAAAATGGATCATGATCTAAATGAAAGACATAAAACTATAAAATTTTTAGAAAAAAACACAGGATAAATCCTTGTGACCTGGGGTTAGGTAAAGAGTTTTTGAATGACACCAAACACAAGATGCCTAAAAGACAAAAACCCGATAAATTGGACTTTGTCAAATTTAAACCTTTTGTTCTTCTGAAGATACTGTCATGAGAACAAAAAGACAAGATATGGGCTAAGAGAATATATTTGAAAACTATGCATTCAATAAAGAACTTGTATCCAGAACATATAAAGAACTCTCAAACTCAACAACAAGAAAACAAATAACACAATTGAAAAAAAGGGGTAAAGGACTTGAATAGACACTTCACCATAGAGGATATAAGTATGACAAATAAGCCCATGAAAAGATAGTTAATATCATCAGCCATTAGGGAAATGCAAATTAAAAACATCATAAGATACCATTACTTACATACTTATATGAATGGCTAAAAAAAAATACTGACAATACCAAATGCTAACAAGCATATGGCGCAATTAGAACTCTCATCCATTTCAAATGGGAATGTAAAATGGTCCAGCCACTATGGAAAATGATTTGGTAATTTCTTATAAAGCTAAGCATATATCTGACCCCCAGCAATACCACTCCTAGGTATATAGCCTAGAGAAATGAAAACTTTGTTTACACAAAAACCTGTACATGACTGTTCACAGCTGTTTGATTTGTGATAGTCAAAAGCTGGACACCAGCCCAACACTCGTCCACAGGTGAACAGAATAAACAAACTGGTACATCCACACCACAGAACACTATGCAACAACAAAAAGGAAGAAACTATTGCTACACACAACTTGAATGAATCTTTCAGACATTATGGTGAGTGAGAGAACCAAGCTGTGATGATGGAGAAAAGATCAGTAGTTGCCAGGAGTTTGGGGTGAGGTGAGGGTATGAAGTGAGGGTCCTTCGTTATCCCTGATAATTTTCCTTGCTTTGAAGTCTGCTCTGTTTGAAATTAATATAGTTACTCCTGCTTTCTTTTGATTTGTGTTAGCAGCGTAGATTTTTCTCTATCCATTTCCTTTTAATCTTTGTATTTAAAGTGGGTTTCTGGTAGACAACATACAGTTGGGTCCTGCTTTTTTGGATCCACTCTGACAATCTCTGTCTTTTAATTGGTGAATTTAGACCATGGATGTTCAAAGTCATTACTGATATAGCTGGATTCATATCTACCATACTTGTTACCGTTTTCTTAACCTATTAAGCAGAGTGGCCATACCTTTTGCAGTTTGAGGTGCGACCGCAAAACTAGCATGGATTTATTTTTCCTTCTTTACAATTTAACATAGAAGATCTGTTCTCACCATAGATCTTAGCAATCTCGGCGTACAATTTATTTTCCTTTCCTTATTGAGAATTCACCTTTTCATTTAAAGAAAGCACTTTTCAGCTTCTCTTTGGCATATCTGAATTGCCAGCATCACTACTCTTGTGCTATGGGGCCATTTTTAAGTAAAATCGGGGTTACCTGAACACAATCACGTCCATACCATGACAGTTGACCTGATAACCAAGAGGGCTATTAAGTGACTAACAGGCGGGTCACATATACAGCTCGGATGTGCTGACAAAAGGACAATTCATGTCCCAGGCAGGACAGAGTGGGATGGCGTGAGATTTCACCACACTACTCAGAACAGTGCTCAATTTAAAAATTATATTTATTTCTGGAAGTTTCCATTTAATATTGTCAGACCGAGATTGACCGCAGGTAATGGAAACTGCTGAAAGTGAAGCCGCAGATAAGGGAGAATTACTGTATTTGGGTAAATTATCAGTGTTGGGCGGGGCGGCTTGCGGGGCCTCTGGTCCCGATCCCCACTTAAGAATGAAGGACATGGTGAGGCCAAAAAGGAACACCCATGGAGCCATAGGTAGGGGAGTCATACCACTATATTCTCTCTGGCAGCTGGGTTGGAGACACACACCATAGTAGCCACATGATCCACAGTCCACCATTCACTTCTCTGCCTGCCAACCAACCAACCAATCAACTGCAGCCCCGCAGTTACATCAGTAGCCAATTGGCTAACCGGTTACGGCTGATGGCCAACCAATCACAGTTGATGGTCATTCACTACCGGAGCCAGCACCTCCCCACGTGAGGCTGAGATCCTGGAAACTGCTCTCTGGGACTCTGTCCCCACACTCAGTCATTATTATTGTTTCAAATATTTCTTGTGTTTTTTTCTCTGTTTCTTCTCCTTCTGGTATTTTCATTATGTGCTTTACACTTTCTGTAGTCGTCCTTAGCCATTTCACTGTTTTTACAATCTTTGTTCTCTTTGCTTTTCCATTTTGGAAGTTGCTATTGAGATAGCCTCTAGCTCAGAGTCTCTCCTCAGCTGTGTACCGTCTACTAATAAGCCCATCAAAAGCATGCTCCATTTCTATTTCAGTGGGGTTTTATCTCTAGCATTTCCTTTTTGTTCTTTCTTAGGATTTCCATCTCCCTGCTCACATTGCCCATCTGTTCTCGCATGCGTCCACTTTATCCACTAGAACCCTTAGCATTTTAGTCATCGGTGTTTTAAACACCCTATCTGATAATTCCAACATTCCTGCCATGTCTGACACAAACTGTGTTTTTTTGCCTGTCATATACCTGGTAATTTTTTCTTGAGAGTTGGACATAATAAGTGGGTAAAAGGATCCGCTGTAAATGGGCTTTTGGTAATTTGGTGGTGAGGTACAGGGGGAGGAGAGGCATTCTGTAGTTCTGTGATTAGATCTGTGCCTTTCAGTGAGCCTGCCTCTGACCTTGAACTTCAGTAGTGCTGCTCAAGTTTTTTTCCGCCTCCCTCCTGAAGTGGGACAGCATGTCTAGAGCATCCTAGAGTTGGGTGTTTCCCTTCTCCCAGGTCAGTGAGGCTCTGATGCTACCCCAATAGGTTAGGCTCTGGTTAACTAGCTTTGCCAACATTATTCTGCACAATAAGAAAAGAGACCCAATCTTATCGTTTGAAACCAGGAAAGTATTATTAGCACAACTGTCAAGCATGTATTTCTGTGTTGGTTTTCTTTATCAAGATATATCATGCTGAGGCAGGAAAGCTATAAATAGAAAAAGAAACAAAAGTATATGTGGGTCAGCGGCAGCAAGAGAACATTCATAAATCGTTCCGTGGCGTACGTCTATCTTTTCAAGGTAGCTTCACAATTTCAAGGGCAAGCATTTAACAAAAATAGCTGAGTGCATTGGGAAATTTTAAAAGAATCTTCAGACGACACCACCAAACTCACTGCCCTCCTGAACAAGTCTTGTGCCGAAAAATGCAAAGATCCTATTGATTCCAAAGGTCCTCCCTCAGGTAAAATTAGAGTCAAGCCCGAAGTGTGAAGAGTGGGATCGTCAGTCCTGTTCTCCTGAGCCAAGTTCCCCTGCTGACACCCTGCAGGGCTGCCTGGTGTCAAGGTTGGTGTCAAGACAAAGCTGAGTGCACACTGAAGTGAGTGCTAAGAGAGGTAGGTGGGAGGGGGCCTCCTAAGCCAGGGATGTCAGCTGGCTGTGGGCACAGAGACCCAGTCCAGGACTGGGGTCAGAGCAGTCCACCTGAAGGGTACCAGGTGAGTTTGGAGAGACTTCCCATGGCGCTGAATTCAAGGCTAAGGTATTTTGATTTTTTTTTTTTGTAGACAATGGGGAGCCTTTGGAGGATTTTGAACAATACACTGATATGATAGAAATTGTTCTTTAAAGTGATTTTCTTTGCAGCTAGTCGCCGATGGGTTTATCCATCCTGTCAGCCTTGCAGAGATTGTGTCCGGTTCACTGTTGTCATGGGATTCAAAGCGGGTACCAGCTACTTCCTCATCACTGTACCTATCAGAAAGGGCAGCCCCTCTGAGTACATCCAGTCCTATCAGGACAATGCTCGGTGACCACACCTGTGTGAGAAAGACCTTCCGGGGAGACACAGCCCACACACAGTTCCATGGCTTGGTGAGTAGAACCCACTAGAGTTCAGCCCACTTGCCCCTCACTCCGGCATCCTTGAGGGATCCTGGGGATTGTCTACCACAAGCACGGGCCTTTCTAACAAGTTGGCCCATTTAGCGCCTCAGTGAGGCCTCTGCTAGAATATTCTGTTTCCAAAGTCTGGTCCCAAGGCATTGGCTTCTCCATAGATTGGCCCCGGTTTCCTTTGTTCCCATTTGATGATGTTTAAGCATAAGAGCTTACCCAAGGAAGCTTTTTTTCTTTTAATTTAATAGTACTTATAAATGCTGTCTTAGAAAGAGGCTGTAAAGGACGTTGAATCATTGGTTGGCAATAATATTCTTGTAGTGAAAAGGTTTACTGCTTCTCAACCTTGGCTATACATAGAATCATCTGGGGAGCTTTCAAAAAACACAGATGCTTGGGCCCCACCCCAAACTAATTAAATCAGTGTCTGGGGGTCAGCTAGGGCACGAGTCATTGAGTTTGATATTTAGAAGTTAACTTGGAGGGATATCCACAACAAATTGCTACAGATGCCAAGAAGAATACATTTTATGATGCCATTTCTGAAAACAATAACTTAGAAAAAAATCCAATTGAGTGTGTATCTATATACAGATACAATATATATAACATATACCATATATAATATATATAACATATAGTATATATTTAAAATAGATACTACATATAGTAACATGTAAAGTATAATATGTATAACATTTAAAAAGTGTGAAAATATACACACATGGTTGTTACTAGTTAAGAAATGGGGTACCAATGGCTCACCGGGGGGTCAGAGAGGGAGGAGGCAGAGGGAAAAATGGAAACTGAAAAAAAAAAGAAAAAAAATGGCTTTAAGCAGCTGGTCACCATATAGTCTCAAAGTAGTTTTCACAAGAAAGTGAGATTTCAGGTAATTTTTAAATATTTTCCTGTGTAAAGAAAAATTTCTATAAGTATGCATCGTTTATGTAATCAGAAAAAACTTGCATTATCTTTTTTTTAAAACTATGTTTTGCATATGGCATTAGCACACACAATGCCCTCTACTAGAACAATAGTCCTTTCATATTTATTTATTTTTTTAATTTTTTTGTTTAACTTGGCTCACTCTTATCTTTGAGGCTTCAACTGACATCAGTTCCTTAGAATTCCTTTGAAATGGATTTGTTCTCTCTGTCCCACTCAGTCCTGTCCCACTGTCCTTTGCTTTTCACAGTTTAAAATGATTTGTGTGGCTATTAGACCGAGGTCTGTCCACCTGGCTCTAGAGTGGAAGCCACAAGAGGTCAGGGACCAGGTCTGTTTGGCTCCGCAATGAGTTCCCAGGGCCTTGCCCCGTGCTGGACACAGAGGTCTCAAATCTCCTTGGCAACTTCTTGGATCATTTCTCTGTATGTAATCACTTTCCACATGGTCCTACCTCATGCCTTAATGAGATTTTCGGCTCTCTCACAGTCTGGGACTGTGTCTTCCACCTCTCAGGACTCTCCTGAGTACTCAACAGGTCTCTGGCTGATTTGATAATGGTGATAACCCTTGGTTTCCCCAGGAGTGTTAGCATTTTTCCTTCTATCATTCCCACTGCTGCTGTCACCTTCTCCTGCTGCTCTGGGGGAAAGATGAGTTGGGATAAACATCCTCACTGTCCCAAAGGTTTCAGTTGTTTGACTATACTTCAGCTCTTTTGATTATACTTAGGTGGTCATGAGTCAATTACAGGTCCTTTTCTTGTAGGTTTCCCCCTCCTCCTCTCCCAATGGTACAGCTTATTGTCACCTCTTGTTACGAACTGAATTATGTCTTCCCCCCGCCAAATGCATATGTTGAATTCCTAACCCCTAGTAGCTCAGAATTGTGACTATATTTGGAGTCAGGACCTTTAAAGACGTGATGAAGTTACAATGATGCCATTTGATTGGGGTCCGAATCCAATCTGACTGGTGTTCTTATAAGCAGAGATACCAAGGATGCATGTGCAGAGAAAAAAGGCCATGTGAGGACACAGTGAGAAGGGGGCCATCTGCAAGCCAAGGAAAGAGGCCTCAGGAGAAACCAAACCTTGATCTTGGACTTCTAACTTCCAGAACTGGGAGAAAATAAATGTCATTGTTAAAGCCACCTCATCTGTGGTATTATATTTTGTTACAGCAGCCATAGCAGACTAATACACCTCCGTTGAAGAATTCACTTGGGTTTCCCAGGCTACACAGAGAAGCACCTCAGTGACACCCCCACCCCCCACCCCTTGGTTGCACTCCCTGCTGTCAACCAATGACCCCAGGCAACAACTTTACAGCTGGTGTCTGCTCAAGGATGAGTAGCTTGCTTTTCTGGGACACATTTCTGCTATTCTTCCCACCTCCACCAGAAATTAAAGACCACTTGATCTTTTCTCTGTACTTAGAAGTTTCAATCCTAGGACCATCGGAAGCTCACTATAACCACCCCTGCCCTGTTCCCCTTTATTACCTTTCTTCAGGTGGCCTAGCAAGTACTCTTCAAATGAGTCAATCCCCTGGTGGTCAGTCTAGATAACACTTTGGTTCTTCATTTAGGCATCCAAGTTAGGAATCTACTACAGTAAAATCCTCTGAGCTTTTCCTCAGGACTGGAGGAAACCAGGAAAACCCACAAAGGCTACACTGCCCTTCCTCTCAGGAAGGTAAAAACCACTCAAAGGACATGCTGGAGGCATCATCACCAAAAGGAACACTCAGACCCCACTTCTCTGTTCCACTACTCAGAAGCCACAATATTTGTTCTTGAAACATGACTAAGGAAACCAAGCGCCAAGGAAAAAGTGTGGCTTTTTACCATAGGTTTATGGCAGTTTATAATCTACAATCAATGTTGAGAAAATAAAATTTGGCCTTTTGGGCTGGTGCTCCTTCAATAAAAGGAATCAAGGTCAAACCATCCAGACAAAACAATAACAACAGGAAGAAAGAGTAGAAAAGAAATGAACTTTGATATCTAAATACCAAGTGTTTTTGTTAGTAAACATTTCATTAAAAAACAAACAAACAAAACTCTGGTAGAACAAAGTGTCAAGTGACTGGCACCAATTGAAATAAGTCTTTTATATATTTGGCTTTAGTTCCTAAACTTATCTTATAAATACTAAAATGTATCTTGCTATCAAGTCTCTGCCTCAGTATCTAAATCTCCTTGGGGTCATGGAATGATGGAGTGAGGGCAGAGACAAGTCTGATTTGCAGAACTGTGGGATACTTTTACTGTCTTCATTTTTCAGTCCAGCATCAAGAGAGGCAACATGACGTTTCAAGTCCTTTTCAGAGGAAGGCTATAACAAAGTCCTATTAACAAAAGATATGTAGGTTAAGTCCCGTTCTCTCACATTGCAATGCCTATCACTGCCACCTCCTCATTCATTCTCTCCCATCACCATGACAACAAACCCCCATCAGTCACAAGCAGCCAGAACACTATCAACCAAGAAGTAAAGAGTGAGCCTTTATCCCCAGCTCATGGGGCTTTATTTCAAATAATGACCTTGTTTCTCAGTAAATTCTTGCCTTATTACAACATCAAGTAGCCAGTCATTAGCACTAGAAAGATCCAAGGGCTCCTGAGCTCTTGGCACCAAGGACTGCTTAGATGCCAGTTTCCTCTACAATATCCAATTAAGAGCAAGATTACATAAATCCTCAGCTTCCCAGCTCAGTCTAACTATACCTCAATCATTAAATGAAACTAAAATGATCTAAGATAAAAGGCAATATTGAATGACACTGGGCAGCAAATTAATCACACAGAGGCCCTAAAAAAAGGGAAATGAAAGAAATGGCAAACAGGCCAACCATGCCTGCAGTTCTTTGTACCTCAGCTTGGGTTCCCAGTATAGCTCACCCTACATCCTTTTGATTAACTACCTCTATAAGCTTCCTAAACCAAAATATATGTTATAAATATTTCAGGCTAATTGAAATGACCCAGTTTAAGATCATGGCTGTAATTATTGGGAATTATAATAGTTCTTCTACACAAACTGGGGCTATAGGAATTATTCTTCATATAGTTTGTGATTCTGAGTTGGGTTAAAGCCAACTACTTCCAGAAAGACTGCTATGAAGGTAGACAAAAGAACATATAACTGGCAAATCTCTCTGCCAATGGCGATCTGTCCATAATTTGGTTTTAATCTCTTAATAAATGGAATTTGCATTTTCTACTTTAAAGCCTGCAGTAAAGTCTCTCAGGATAGCGGTGTACATTTTAGTTAAGCTATAGGACAATGATAACACTTGTTGTGTTTTGTTTTGTTTTGTTTTTCCCCACATTAAACATGATACCACATGGGAGAATTGCAAACATGGGAGAGAAACCAAAAGGGCCCATTTTCATGATGAGAGAAACACAGACACTTACTTGCAATACAGGGTGATAAGTGCAACAAGTGGTAAGTACAAGCAAGACCATTCATGGTACTAAAGCAAATAAAATCAATATTGCCCAGCAGGCGAAGGAAAGCCTCACTGAAGAAGGAACATTTAGACTGAGTCTTGAAAGGTGGAAAGACTTATGAGCGAGTGCAAGAAGAGAAAGGTGTTCCAAGAAAAGAAAATAGCAGGTTTAAAAGCATGGAAACAAGGGATGTCAGTGAAAACAGCAGAGGAAAGACCACCAAGAAGTCTCTTCTTCATCAAAGGAAGGAGAACACTACAAAACTGGGCAGAATCAACTTTTTCAGAAATCAGGAAATTAACCAATGGCTTGCAGCAATATGGGGAGCATTAATTCAAGAAAAACAACCGAATCTTGGTAAGAAGAGAGAACTAAATGGTGTTTTAATTTTTCCTATATTTCACTCCCTAAGTCCACAGTAGCCTTGCAAATTAACAGCCCATACTCATGGTGAAAACTAGAAGCGTGGCAGCCACCAAAGCAAGCAGAACAAGGGAGGATTTCCTCCAAAGCCTCATTCCAGAAAATTACCTAGCCAGAGTGAAAATTATCTGGGAGTTCCCTGGGCGAGCTCACTTGCTGTCTATAAATGACCTGACTCAGGGCTCTCCTAGTACAAAAAGACTTTTCCCTAAGGCATCTGTCAAAACAATTACAGTTAATTGTTTAATATTGTGGCTTCCTGAGAGGTGAATAATAGTTGGGGTAAACAATAGACTGACCAAGAGCTTACATGAAAGAACTGGGGAGTGAGATGTTCACGGGGGCTTTGGAAGGCTCCTACATATTTCTGGGAATCTAGAAGACTATGCTTATACATAGGCTTGTGCATATTCCTAGGGCTATAAACATGCTCAGGAAAGAACTGAAAAGGCCCTAAGCTCTCACCTGACTTGAGGCTCTGCACAAGCAGGAAGTGAAAGCTAGGGCAGAGTTATAAACTGTATGGCTGTTGAAGGCATGCCCCAGCAGACAACAGAGTCCCTTGGCAAAGGTTGGGAAACATATTGATTGCAGATGGTTTAAAAATAAATCTCTGTCCAATCATTAGCTGACAATTAAGCTAAAGGAGCAGAGACTTCAGTGGCCACACACAACAAATAACACAGATACACAGATTACAGAATTAGTTCAGAAAAGTCACTAGACAAACAATAATTATAACAAACAGAAATAATGAAAAGCCTGGGGAGGGGAGGAATCTGATTTCCACAGGTGTCATGTTATATATTTAAGATGTATAGTTTTTCAACAACAAAAAAAAGTGTGATCTACAAAGAAACAAGAAATTATGGCACACACGGAAGAAAAAAAAATCAATAGAAAGTATCCCTAAGGGAGCCTACATGTTGGATTTATTAGACAAAGACTTTAAGTAAACTATCTTGAATGTGTTCAAAGAACTAAGTAAAATCATGTCTAAAGAGTTAAAGAAAAGTATGAGAACAATGTTTCATCATATAGAGAATATCAGTAAAGAGAATTTATGAAAAGGAACCAAACAGAATTTCTGGAATTGAAATGTACAAAGACAAAAATGAAAAAAAAATTCACTAGAAGGGAATATCAGATCTGAGCAGGAAGAAGAAGAATCAGCAAACTTGAAGATAGGTCAATTGAGATTATTTAGTCTGATATATGGGGGAAAAAAAGAATATATAGAAATTAACAGAGGCTCAGAGATAAGTAGGACACAATCAAGTATGCCAACAAATGAATTATAGGAATCCCAGAAGAAAAGGAGAGAGAGAAAAGGTGCCAGAAAGCGTATTTGAAGAATTCCCAAATTTGTTGAAAAACATTATTCGACATAGCAAGAAGTCCAATAAACTCCAAGCAGAAAAAACTCAAAGAGATTCATACCTAGACACATCATAATCAAACTGTTGAAAGACAAAGGGAGAATCTTGAAAGCCTTAAGAGAGACGTGACTCATCACGTACAAGGGATTCTTAGTAAGATTAACTGCTGATTGCTTATAAAAAGCTATGGAGGCCAGGAAGCAGTGGAATGAGATGCACAAGGTGCTAAAGGGGAAAAAAAATCTGTCAACCAAGAATTCTACATCAAGCAATGCTGTCCTTCAAAAATAAATGAATTAGGATATTGCCAGATAATCAAAAGCTGACAGAATTTATCACTAGCAGATTTGCCCTACAAGAAATACTAAAAGGAGTCCTTCAAGCTAAAGTGAAAGGACACTAGATAATAGCTTGAATCTACATAAAAAGTAAGAGGAATCAGTAAAGGCAACTACACAGGTAAATAAAAAATAGAATATAAATGTATATTTTTGTTTCTAACCTTTTTTTTTTTTTCTCCAATCTGATTTAGAGGACAACTTCATAAACCAATGATGATAAATCAGGGGTGATGGGCAAAGTATAAAGATGTCAATAACAGCACAAAAGGGAGTGGGAGGGGGTGAGAAATAGAACTATACAGGAGCAAAGTTTTTGTATACAATTCAAGTTAAGTTCACATCAATTTGAATTAGATTATTATGAGTTAAGATGATAATTGTAATCCTCAGGGCAAACACAAAGGAAATAAGTAAAAATACATAATAAATAAAATGACAAGGAAATTAAAATGGTATACTAGAAAATATCTATCTAACTCAAAAGAAGGCAGTAGTAGGGGAGCAAAGAAACAACAACAAAAACATAGGATATATAGAAAACAGAAAAATGGCAAATGTAAATCCTAACGTATCCATAATTACATTAAACATAAATGGATTAAGCACTCTAATTAAAAGGCAGAGATCAACAGGATAGATTTTTAAACATGATCGAACTCTATGCTGTTTACAAGAGATATGCTTTAGATTCAAAGACGTGAATAAATTGAAAGTTAAAGGATGGAGAAAGAAACAGTAACCAAAAGTCAGCTGGAGTGGATATACCAATATCAAGCAAGATGCACATCAAGATAAAAATTGTTACTAGAGACAAAGAAGGATATTTTACAATGATAAAGGGGACAATTCATTAAGAAGATATTAGAATTATAAACATATACACACACCTAACAATGAAGACCCACTATAAATAAAGCAATAACTAACAGAATTAAAGAGAGAAAAAGACAATTCAACAATAACAGTTGAAAACTCCAATACCCCACTTTGAATAATGGGTAGAAGAACTAGACAGAAGATCAACAAGAAAACAGGAGATCTGAACAAAACTATAAATCAACTATACCTAACAGACATCTATAGAACACTCACCTAACTACAGCAGAATATACTTTCTTCTCAAGTGCCTATGGAAAATTCTTCAAGAGAGACCATAAGCATGGCCATAAAACAAAGCGCAATAAATTTTAAAAAACCGAAATCATGCAAAATATGTTCTCTAATCACAATAGAATTAAGTTAGAAATCTGTAACATAAGAAATTTGGGAAATTCACAAATATGTAAAAATTAAGCAACACATGCTTAAATAACAAATGGGCCAAAAATGAAATCACAAGTGAAAATAGAAAGTACTTTGAAATTACTGGGAATAAAAATACAATATACCAACATTTAGGGGATGCAGGTAAAACAGTGATTAGAAGAAATTTTATAGCTGTCAATGCCTATATTAAAAACAAAGAAATATCTCAAAACAATAACTTAAATTTCTACTTGAAGAAACTAGAAAACTCAAAGAAAGCTGAAAATAGTAAATAATGGAGATGAGAGTGGAAATAAATAAAATAGAAAATAGAGAAAAATCAATAAACCCAAAAGTTGGTTGTTTGAAAAGATCAACTAAATTGCCAAACCTTTGGCTAAAAATGACCAAGAAAAAGAGATAAGACTCAAATACCAAAATCAAGAATGAAAGCGGGGACATCACCAGTGACCTTACAGAAATACTAAGGGAACACTATGACCAATTGTATGCCAACAAATTAGATAACCTAAATGGACAAATTTCTATAAAACACATAAACTACCAAAATTGACTCCAGAAGAAATAGAATACTTGAATAGACCTATAATAATTAAAGAGTTTGAATCAGTAATCAAAAAAGTTTCCAGAATAAAAAGCTCAGAAACAGATAACTTCACAGGGGAATTCTACAAAACAATTAAAGAAGAATTAACATGACTCACAAATTCTTCCAAAAAAAAAAGAGAAGAGAAACAAACACTTCCCAACTTATTTCATGAGATCAGTATTAACCTAATACCAAAACCAGACCAAGACATCACAAGCAAAGAAAATTATAGACCAATATTGCTAATGAATATAGCAATATTCAAAATACTAGCAAACCAAATCCAAATCCAGCAGCATATCCTAAGGATCATACACCATGACCAAATCAGGTTTATTGCAGGAATGCAAGGTTGTTTCAACACATGAAAGTCAAATAATGTCACATACTATATTAGTGGTATTAAAAAACAAAGCCCACATGATCATCTCAGCAGATGCAAGAAAAGCATCTGACAAAAATTCAATACCTTTTCATGATGATGAAAAAAATTATCAACAAATTATGACCAGTGTGTTAGGCCATCCATGTATAAATAGGCCATCTATGAAAAACCCACAGCTAACGTCATACATACTTGATGATGAAAACCTGAACGCTTTCTCCCTAAGATTAGGAACAAGATAAGGATGTTCACTCTCTCCACCTCTAGTCAACATTGTTCTGGAGGTTCTAGCCAGGGTAATTAGGCCAAAATAAAAAAGGAAGAAAAAGAAAAAGGAGGGGTAAAGGCATTCAGAATAGAAAGACAAAAAACAATCTCTGTTGCAGATAACATGCTCTTGTATATAGAAAATCACAAGGAATCCACACAGACAAAAACCTATTTGTGCTAACAAACAAGGTCAGCAAAGTGGGTGGACACAAGTTCAAAAATCAGTAAAGTCAGTTTTGTTACTAACAATGAACAACTGAAAATGAAATTATGAAAACAATTCCATTGAGAATAGCATCAAAAAGAATAAAACACTTAGGAATGAATTTAACAGAAGTGGAAGACTTGTACGCTAAAAATGATAAAATATTGACAGAAATTCAATAAGATTTAAGTGGAAAAATAGTTCATGCTCATTGAATGGAACTATCCCCCAATTTGACCTACAAATTCAGCACAATTTCTATAAAAATTCCAGCTACCTTTTGGGACAGAAATTGATGAGCTGATTCTAAAAATTACATTCAAATTCAAAGGATGATGAATAGCCAAAGAAATCTTGAAAAAGAGCAAAGTTGAAGAATTAATGCTTCCCAAACAAAACTTGCTACAAAGAAATTGTAAGCATGACTGACACTGGCATAAGTATAGACATGTAGAACAACGAAATAGGATTCAAAGTTCAAGAAAACAACAACAACAATATACGTCAATTAATTTTCAACAAGAGTGTCAGGGCAATTTGAGAGGAAAGAACGGTCCTTTCAAAAATGGTGCTAGGACTCTGACTATTCATATGCAAAAGAATGAATTTGGGTGCCTACTTCGTACTATATGTAAAATTTACTAAAAATGGAACAAAGACCTAAATGGAAGAGCTAAAACTATAAAACTCTTAGAAGAAATAATAGGTATAAATCTTGGTGGCCTTGGAATAGCAATGATGTCTTAGATATGACACCGAAAGCACAAGCAACCAAAGAAAAATAGATAAATTATATTTCACAAAAGTTAAAAACGACTATGGTTCAAAGATCACTATCAAAATGTGAAAAGACAACCCAAAGAATGGGAAAAATATTTGCAAATTATATTTATGATAGGGTCTGGTATCCAGAGTACATAAAGAATTTTTTCAAACTCTACAATAAAAAGACAATTAACTCACTTAAGAAATGGGCAAAGGATCTGAATATACATTTCAACAAAGAAGACACATAAATAAGCCAATAAGCACATGAAATGATTCTCAACATCATTGGTCATTAGGAAAATGCAGATCAAACCATTATCAATAAGATGTCACTTAGCATCCACTAGGATGGTTATAATAAAATAGACAGATAGTTATAATAAAATAGACAAATGTTGGGGGGATATGAAGAAGTTAGAACCCTCATATATTGCTGGTGGGAATGTAACATAGTGCAGCCACTTGGGAAACCATTTTTTAGTAACTCAAGAAGTTATCACATCCAACAACTCCGCTCCAAGCTACATACCCAAGATAAATGAAAACATATGGTATGTCGACACAAAAATCTGTACATGAATGTTCATAGCAGCAGTATTCATAATAGTCAAAAAGTGGAAACAACCCAACTGCCCATTCACTATTGAATGAAAAGATAAAATGTGCTGGGTACAATGGAATATTATTTGGCAATAAAAAGGAATGAAATGCTGATACACACATGCTACAATATGGATGCACCTTGAAAACATTTTGCTAAGTGAAAGAAGCCAGATACAAAAAAGCCACATATTATATAAAGTATCTATAATAAGTAATACATAGAGACAGAAAAATTAGTAATTGCCAGGGGTTGGGGCAGGCGGGAACGGAGAGTGACTGCTAAAGGCTACAAGGTTTCTTTTGAGGGGATGAAAATATCCCAGAATTAGACAGCAGTGATGGTTATACAACCTGGTGAATATGCTAAAACGAAACAAAACACAACAGTGAATCATACATTTTAAAAGAAGGAATTTCATAGTATGTGAATTATATCTCAATTAAAAAAAAAATAAAGACAACATGGAGGCATACCAACTTTCCTAAAGCATTCTCTGTATGCTTCCTGCTAACCTACAGAAGTTATCAAAACTGGATTGTAATTAATGATACACTCACTTGCCTGTCTCCTCAACCAGTTTTATAAGAGCCTTGAAGTGTGCAGAATTTATCAGAAAGACTTTGTTTCCCCAGTGTCTAGTTTAATGCCTAGCAGAAAGTAGGCTTAAACATTTTTAAAGAGAAAAAAAAATACATACAACATAAGGTATATAAGACACTGAAAGGTGTTCGCTATTGTTGGAGTAAGGTGGGAAGAAGTATGATTTGAGCACGTAGAGGTCAGCAGTGTCCAGATAATGGCTGGGCTTAACACGAAGACGCATCTGAATTTTGTCCTATAAATTTTGGGGAACGATTGAGAATTTTTAAGCTGGGGAGTAAAATGGTAACATTTGCATTTAGAAATAAATCTCTCTGATGGCAGAAAGAAAGATGGAAGCAGAATGGAGATGCCAAGTTAGGAGGCCATTGAATGACGGCAGACTTGCAATCAAATGGAAAAATAAGCCCAGGCATCAAAACCCCTCCTTTACTCTCAACCCCAAGCAACAAAATGACAAAATGGAAAACAACAACAACAACAACATCTGCTTGTGTTTTTATTCACATTGGAACTAAGGGGTAATACTATCGTTACGTCACCAACTGCAGATGGATACAAATTGGAAGACACTGAAGAGCCAACTCCCAGTAATGACAATGAGGATGGGATATGTGTTATGGTAGGTAGGTGTGGGATCTTCCAAAGTCCATTAATATTCCCTAATTTGGAAAGAGAGGCTGGAATACCACCCAGGTACTTCACCTCTCCCAGTTCCCAGTTGCGGGGCACCAGTCTCTTAAGTTGTTGCATGGGAAATCCTCTGATGAGAAGCCCAGCCAGACAGTGACCCTACTAGACCTAGGAGGATACGTGGACTAGTAAGAACCCAAGTAGAGCCACATCGACCATCGGGGATGGCAGCCCAACCAAACAGAAAATTAAATTCAGCAAACCAGACTCTGTTCCAGAGGCTTTGCCCAGCATGGAAGGAACAACATTCTCCTGCTGGGATGACCTGTAGCCCCAGCTCTGTCCCCCTGCCCTTCGGGGCTTGGGACATGGAATTAGTTAGGTAAACTTTTAGCAAAGTCATCTCCCCAAGTTAAAATCCACTGAGTGAAATTCTAATGTTAGGGGATCCAATAAGAATCCAAAAAATTTGCTGGCAAACATCAGAACTGGATCTGTCCTTTTGGATCACAGATCAGTTAATAATCAACGTGGAATTGTGAAAGTATTATATAACCTACAAACGTAGAGGAAAAGAATCATTCAAGACACGGGGCGTGAGGATATCTACGAAAGGACTTACTATAAGAAAGAAGATGGAGGCAGTTTCTGTTTTCATGGTGTACATAAAATTCAAGAAAACACGGAATTGATTCAATAAAAGTTGACTCTAAGGCAACAAAACGGGATAACAATAGTCAAAAATGAATTTAAAACAGACTTTTAATCTGGAGACAAAATGAATGACCGAGGAAATGGTGGAAATGACAATACTCAGCTTTTCAGAAAAATAAAATAAATAAAGCCAGGCCCTTATATCCCTCCATATACCCAAATCAAATTCCAAGTGAAATAAGGAGTTAAATATAAAAACAAATCATAAAAAGAACCATAAGAAAAAGGAGAACATATCCAAATTTGGGTATATGAGGAACTTATGCTGAAGGTACTGACAACTTGGACTAAATAAAAATTCAAAACTTCAAAATTAGAAAATATAATTTCACTTTATAGAATAAGCAGAGAACCAGAATGGGCAATCCACAAAGGCAGAAAAACACATGGTTAATAAACACAGAAACTCTTACCCGAAGCGTGCAAATTAAACCTTAACATGAGATACTCCCTTCGTCTGCCCCTCCCAGGCCCAATTTGATAATTTGGCAAAAATCAGAAAAGGTAACAGTGCTTAGGATATGTGGGGAATCCGGCCTTTCTTTATTAACAATGTGAGTGTAAACTAATAACGACAATCTTCAACATTTTATAAATCATGCTCCTTGACCCATTGAATCTGCACCTTAAAATTTATCTGAAGGAAATACGAGAGGTATGTCAATTCTCTGTACCCCTCGTTTGTAATAGGAAGAATTGGATGTAAGCAGGTCACAAAACATTACCCACTCATGGAGAAAGGGTTAGGAATGGTTTTCTCTGGGTGGTAGCATTGCCTCCAATTTTTATTCTCCGTTAGCTTTTTTTTCATCGCCTGACATTTCTTTTACAATGAACATACTGCTGTTTTCATAATCAGAGAAAAGATATAATATAGAAATAATAACACTCAGTATTCAGAGTAGATGACTGATAACTCAGGGAGAGGATATAAAGTGGAAAGGGAAGGGGGCAAAGGATCGAACCCAGGTGAACAACTAGATATAAGTGAGTCTGGTAAGAATACATTTGTGTCCTTAAAACAATGAGACCTGTCAATCAACCTTAAGGGGTGGTGTCATTAATAGGTAATTGAATCTGCTTCCTGTTCATTCGCCAGAGCCTCCTTTGGGTTCCATGATTGAAATACAGATGACGCTCGGGTCAGATTCCACGTGTCCTGAGCACAACCACAGTCAGAAAGAATATTCAAGAATGGAATTCTCTCTCCCTGGGAACGGTGCAGCCAGTGTTTCTCGCCTCCTCTCCCCAGTTCCCTTGTAGAGCTCTAGATGGAAACACACGCACTCCCCAAGTACCTCTGTCCCACACTTACCGCTCCAAGCTGCTTCCAAAAGGGAAATAGAGAACTGCTGTCCCGGACTAGAGGAAGTGGTTTTTTATAATCCTTCCAGTCCTTCCACCAGGAGGCTAAGGCCGCCTCCCCCACCCGGGGATTCCTGAGGACAGGGAGGTGAATGGGGGAAGGCAGTTTACAGGCATTCCTCTATAGGAAATGACAGTTCAAGGACAATAAAGAGGAGGAAAGGAGTCTCATAACAGTCATCAGTTACATCATTAGTTGGCAAATGAAGTGCATCAGGTGAAAATATGTTTTCTTGAAACATTTCCTATCAATTTCATTTGGGAAAAAATATGGCACCATGAGAATTCACTATTTGAAAAAGGAAGGAAGGAAGGAAGGAAGGAAGGAAGGAAGGAAGGAAGGAAGGAAGGAAGGAAGAGCTTTTTAAAATGTGTATATTAAATCCTTGTTCTAAAATCTTTGGCAGTTCCCAAGTGGTATGATTTATTGAAGCCCTCAAACACGGCAGTTGGAATTTTACAGACATATTACTTAGTAAACAGCACAACAGACTTATAATAAAAATATTAACATTTCATGTTAATTTAAAGAAGAGGAAAATGAGAATGAGGAACAAATCTCCCTGATTCTAAAGCCATATTCACGGGCTACTGTGAGGACTTCAGAGGATACTTAAACTGTCTTTTGAACTACTCCAAAGCTAAAAGTTATTAAGCATCAAATAAAGAAGTTGAACGAGGAATGGGGTGGGGCAGGGCTCTGGAGGGGTGATGGTGGCAGTTGCTCTGGGCTTGTAAATGTGGCTGATGTGATAAAGCGAGAGAGTATCTTCAAGAGGAAATGTTTCTGTGTCCCTTTGCTGATAGCAAGCTTCCTCTGTCCCCAGATAACGGAGTTTAGCCTGTTTGTTAATTTTAATTATTGACATAATTAAAAGCATAGGGTGAGGGATAGCATAGAGGTTATGTGAATTAGACTTCCTTGAAACCACGAGCAGAAGGCTGAGCCTGAGATCTCACGTCTTAAGGAAGTCTTCTTTGGAAAAGAAATTCATTTCTGTTACTAGCCAGTTTCTCAACCTTAGCTCACAGAGGCTCTCTCTCATCTGTAAAGGCCTTTCACTTTACAGTACTTCAACTCCCCCTATGTCCCATTTAGGTCAAAGACACTGGGAAGGCTCAGCTTGAGGACCCCACCTCACTGATCACTGACAATTCCAAGTCTACTACAGTGCCTGGCATACAAAATGTTCTCCGTGAATTCTCTTGAACGTAGTTGATAGATTGGTAGGTTAATCGTTGCTCTAAAGTGAATAATGAAAGTCATCCCAAAGGGCACCCCAGAGATAGAAAGTTTCTTTTCCATTTCCTCTGTGAGATGATAACTGGATTTGGCCCATTAACGAGGAGTCTGACACTTGACAAACTTTTCAGACCATACTGTTGACTGACAAAGGTATTTCTCCACTGATTTAATTGTGGAGAAAAAAAAAATCTCAATGATTCTAAAATGCAGAGGGAAACGTTAACTTGGAATCCTTCTTCACACGGTCTGCCTCCAGAAGGAGCGTAATCAAAATATCTGAGCCTTCGTTTCGTAAGAGTTCCACCAGTGTCTGTTCTTCTCAACCTACTATTCTTGTTCTGACAGCCAGGGAGACGTTGTGGCCATTTCTAATGGTCTTTGAAAGAGAAGTGTCCCCTCTTCTCTTGAGTTAACTCTCTTTCACAGGAGGCAGGTCAGAGGGATAATTAAGTGCACGGGCCTTGGCATGAGACAAAATGGGATCGAGACTTAGCACTGCCACTTAGCTATGACCTTGAGAAAGTTATTGAATGCCTGTAAACTGCATTGTTTTCATCAACAAAGCAGGGATTATAAACCTACCTAAAAGAGTTGCTGTGAGAATTGAGGGGCATAACCACAGAATGTATTTAACCTGGGAGCATGGTGCATGGAACTCAATGTATGGTAGGTACCATCAACAGCCTGCAGAAAAATAATGCCTGGCTAAAATTCAAGAACCCCTCAAGAATTACAGCAGTACAGCACAGTCAGTTACGTGGCATCTGAAGTCAGATAATCGAAGCTTTGCCAATTATCAGCAGCTTGACTTGGGAAAATGACTTAGCTGGAGCCTCAGTTTTCTCATCCATAAAATGGAATCAATTGTAAACATTTTCCTAGTTTTCTTGTGAGGACTGGGTGGGCCAAGGAATATAAACTGTTCAGAACAATGCTCGATACATGTTAACTCTTTTCACCCAGCACCTAGGATAGGATGCAGCACATAGTAGGTACTCAAAACATTTGATGAATAAATAAATGAATGTGATTTTTTTTCCCTCTGAAATAATCTCTCGAATGCTAGGAACTAGTTAAGAAAACCTTGTGCTGTTTTGTGCATATCTTCCTACCATAAACTTGAAGCGATCAGGGGTGGTTTGAAATGCTTGCAAGGAAATGGAAAGACAGCGGAAGCCTAGCTGGTCATTCCACTTCTTACTGGATGTCACTTTATGATACCTTTGTCAACTCAACTTGTTCATGATTCTATTCCTCTGCTAACTCAAATACTTTGTTGCACAAGAGAACAAGAACATGAACTTTGCTCTTTGACAAAAAATTTTTGGCCCCAAATTCTCTGCTATTGCCCTAGGTCTTCAACCTGTTACACAGCCATTGTTCTTATCAGCCGAATCCTTATCAAGCCTTATCCCTCTTCTGATGGACTGAACTGGGAAAATCATAAATTCTTTCACTGAGAGAAGAATGTCTGCTATGCTATGTCTCTGCTCAAAGATGTTTTGGAACCTGCTCACCAAAGAATAAATAGTTTCTTCTGGGATGTGACAGGATGGAGAAATCAATTCAACTAGCCCAACTGTCCAACTTTTCCCCTAGGCATTACTTTCAGTTGTTTTCAGGTATTTGTTCATTCCTCTGACAAAGCATTCCTCTCATAAATTGAAGGAGACCTATATTTTAGTCAACACGAGACAGCCAGCATCTTAGCTATTTAGCAAACAGAAAAATCTAGACATTGATCCAACACCTAATGATTATTTTTTTTCTTAATGTGCTGACCCCTCTAGTGTCTGGAATCAAATCGACAGCATTTCCAAACTCTTTACAAGTTGTTTCCATTGAATTATTTTAAGAGAACTGAACGTTGTAACGGTTGCACCAAAAATTCCCCTCAAGAATGCTTTCACAGGGTACAATTCCTCTCTATGGGGGCAGCGAGAGGTCTCAGTTTAAAAAAAAAATCACATTCATTGATTTGACAACTCAGTAGGATGAATGGTACTTTGGTGATATCTATAAAAACGCAGGCAAGATTATTATTTAATAATCAGTCCTTCTTTGCTTACTTCCATTTTCAGGGTAGACATCTGAGACCTTGTTAAAAGGCATCATTTCTGTCTTGAATGTATTGCAATCCTAACTTTACCCAGCACAAAACGCTGTAGCCTCTAGAAGCTGCAAGACACAAGGAATGGATTTTTTCCCTGGAGAATTCAGAAGAAACCAGCTCTGACACATATTCATTTTACCCCCTTAAGTCTCGTTTTGTAGTCTGACTTCCAGAACTACAACAGAACAAACCTGTCTAAAGCCACTAAACTTGCGCTCATGTGTTAACAGCAGCGATAAGAAACTAATATAACACTTGATTACTTATGCAAACTAAAAAGGTCCTGGGGAGTCTTTATGGAAAAGTTAGTTTGACAGACATTTCCTAACCTCAGTTTTCTGCTGTCATTCTTCCTGTAAAAGCAAAATAGTCTTCATCCTCCTCTTCTTCCTTGGTTATAGTATCCACTCAGAGGAAACTATAATGGAAACATTAATTACAGTAAGTAATGGGCATAATATTATTGGAAAGTGAACTGCTTGCCTTACCCTGTGCTGTGGCCCCAGGAGGTTGACTTGTGTGGACTGGAGCAATAGGCTTTCTTCCGCATACTACCTTCTCCATCGTGGTTTTTGGAAGCTCTGCCCACATATTGGTAAATCATTCATTTAGTAAACCCTCCTCCAAGTTGAGTGTGCATTTTTTGCCCATCTTGCACAATCATTTCATTCAGTTTTTGAAATTATATTTTGCAGCAAATCGATTCCATCAGAATCCATTCTATTTGAAATCATTTGCTCTGCGGGATCTAGACTGAATACTTATTTGGCTATGTCGGCCCTTGACATTTTTCAATAAATAAATAATCTCTTCTAAGCTTTATCCTACAGAGCTCTAGGGTCTCAGCTGAGAAGCAAAAGTCCTTTTCAAGAGAAATTTAGACCAATAAGGAAGAGGGATAACTCTTCTTTTGGGTGGGAATAACAGTGAGACGTCTATATTTTTGTAAGACAGTATCAATTATCTTGACATAAAAAGCATTTGTATCTCTTTGATTAGCAAGTACTCCAGCCACTCACTAAAGAATTTAACCATGAAATGACTCTGATCTAGCAAAAATTTGGCAACATTTTGTTCAACATTGTTTAGATCCATCCACCTCAATTCACAGAACTGTTTCATTCTATTTTATGGATATAAAACTGTATTTATACATTTCCTTAAAGAAGATATTTAATTTCATTGTTTTACTACAACTGCAGTGGACATTTTTGTACACATTTCCTTGCACACATGGGCACTAACTAGGCAAGTACTAAGGCAAATACTAAAGGTATTGTTTCAATTTTTCTATTTGCATGTTCTGATCTATGAATTATGAAATCACTTTTGTGTGTCTACACCAGTATTCTTTTCATTTTAAAGTGAAATAGAATAGAAAATACAATGCAATGTATATAGTAAGGGTATTCTTTTACAAAACTTTGTTTTGGTTTATATATATATATATATATATATATATATATATATATATATATACACATATAGAGAGAGATATGTATGTTTGTATGTAGATGTGTACTGTTATGTGCCATAATGTAAAACATTTTTCTTATAATGGGTTATAGTGAAAATATTTGAAAACTATTCCATGATATAGACATAGAAGAATTTCTATATTATAGAATATGCACATTTCAACCTGACTTGCTATAGTGACAGTCTAGTTGATGAATACATTTATGCTTCTAGCTGGATGTAAGTAATTTCCTTTTTCTTTATATCTTCAAAATGATTTTATGACTTCTTTTCCTCCCAATCTAATGGATTTTAAATATATTAATATCTCAATTTCTCTGATTCTTTAATGAGGTTAGGGTTTTCATTTGTGAATTGCCTAACAAAAAATTTTTAAACTTTCCTATTACTTTTCTGATTTGTACCAATTCTTGATATATTCTGGATATTAATCCTTGTCTCTTACAGAAGTTGTAAATATTTTTTCCTAATCTATTGCTTTTCTTTTTTAACTTTGTGGGTTGTTGAGTCATGGAGAAGGAAGTTTTAAATTCTGATGTAGTCAACATATTCAATCTTTTCTTTTTTTAAAATGATGTGTGATTTTCACTTGTCTGACAAATCCATCTATCCCCCAAGGTCACAAGAATATTCTCCTATATTACTTTATCATAGTTTTAAAGGTTTGCTTTTTCTTCATTTAGGTCTTCAATTCATTTGGAATTTATTTTTGGTATGGTGAGAAGCAAGAACCTAAGTTTATTTTCTTTGCTACAGAAACCCAGTCGTTCCCACATCAATAATTGAATAGTTAGCTATTTTCCCACTGATCTGTCATCCCGTCTTTAAAAAATGCCAAGTTGTTTTATACGCTTGGTCTTGTTCTGCTTCTGTTATGTTCTATTGATTACTTGTCTATTGCCGCACCAATACTATAGCTTCAGAAATTTAGACATCTAGGAATTCAAGTCCCTTCTGTTTGCTCTTAGCTTTCAGGATTATCTTGACTAGTTTTCAATCCTTACTTTTCCATATTAACACTAGAATTATTTCGTTGGGCTTCTATGCAGAAATCTCGTTCTAGCCATGTTCTATCTTGTTCTATGTCCCAGCTAAAGTCTTGTGAAGATTTAAATCGCCCCGAACTGTCGATATCTGGGCTGAAACTGCCTCAGCAAACCGAATGCCTCCCCCACTGTGGACCCAATAGAAGAAAGCCGATGTGTCTGCTCTACCTCACTCCCACCTCCCAAATTCCATCCGTATCTGATGGAAACTAAATTGTGCCTAGAAGCCTAGCTGGAAGGGACTTTGGGAAATGTACATTTTAGCTTGAAAGCATCTGCAGCACAGCGTAGTGAAGAGTGGATTTCAAACTGTGGGCTGTAACCTATTAGTGGGTCATGAAATCAAGTTAGTGGGTCACAAATGGCATTTTAAAAATGAACTAGAACAGAATATAAGTTGTCAGTATGCCTAGCAAGAATAAGTATTGTTTCATGAAAGTTTTATAAATGTGTATGTTTACACACACACACACACACACACACACACATGAACATTTTAAACATACAATCATGTATGACATGTTTCAGTCAACGACAGTGGTCCCATAAGAGTATAATGGAGCTGAAAAATTCCTATCGCCTAGTGACATCACACCATCATTAACAGAGAGGAATGTTCAATGGGTATTAGCTGCTTAGAAGCAAATCTATGATGAAAACAAGCAAACCACCATGGACACATTTCGGAAAAGAGTGACACCTCCTCAAGGAGTGCCTCACGCAGGTCCTTAGGATGAATTCCAGAAGAAGGCATTGCTGTCATAGAGGACAGCTCCCTGCCAGTCATTGCCCCTGAAGACCTTCCAGTGGGACAGGACATAGAGGGGGGGAGACAGGACACTGATGACCGGGCCCTGTGTAGGTCTAGCCAGTGAGTGTGTGTGTGTCTTTGAAGTTTTTAACAAAAATTTTTAGAAAGTGAAAAAAGTTTTTTAATAGAAAAAAAAAGCTTACAGAATAAAGAGATAAAGAAAGAAAAGCTTTTTGTACAGCTGTACAATGTGTTTGTGTTATTACAAGAGTCAAAAAGTTAAAACAATTTAAAGTTTATAAAGTTACAGTAAGCTGTGGTTAATTTAACACTGTGGCCCAAGTGTACGTGTTTATAAAGTCTGCAGGAGCGTGCAGTCATGTCCTTCCCATCCACTCACCCCTCCTCACTGACTCACCAGAGCAACTTCCGGTCCTGCCAGCTCCGTTCATGGTACGTGCCCTGCACAGGTGTACCACTGTCTATCTTTATACCACATCTTTACTGTCCCTTTTCTATGTTCAGATATGTTAGATACACAATTACTTACCGTTGTGTTACAGTACTCAGTGCAATAACATGTAAGGTTTGCAGCCTAAGGAGCAATGGGCTGTACCCTACAGCCTGGGTGTGCAGGAGGCTGTACTGTCTAGGGGTGTAAGTGCATTGTGATGTTTGCACAACATGAAATCGCCTACGGGGCATTTCTCAGAATGTATCCCTGTTGTTAAGTGATGCATGACTGTATAACTCTCTCTCTATATATATAATATATATAACATATGTATCGTTTACATATATAATATATATTTACATTACATATGTTTGTAAGGGGAGGAGAAAGAGAGGGAGACTATATATATATATATACATATATATACACACACACACACACACACACACACATATATATATATGTCCCCCCCCCCCATTGTGGGTCATGATAAAAAAACTTTGAAGGCTGAAGTACCAGGAAGGTGAAGAGACACTATTTGCCAATTCACCCATATGTACCACAATATCCCTTATTTTGCTAAGGAAATTTCCCTCTTATTCCTCGTCTGCTAATAGCTTTTATTTTGAGTAGGTGCTGAATTTTGCCAAATACTCTTTATGTATCTATTCAGGGAATCATAAGGTCTTTCTCTTTCAATGTACTGCATTATAGAAAACTGTCCAACACGCATTATTGCTGCATTTTTCTAGTTCTGAGAATATTTTTATAGTTATTTATTGTGTCCACGACTCCCTAACTTCGTCCCTGTCCCACATAGCACTCTAAACTTCTTGCAGAGTCTATATTTGCCCAATTTGTCAAAGATGCTACTATACATCCTGCCACATTCTGTGTGAACAAAAGGCCTACATTTTGTGATTCTTTATTAAATTCATAAGAAGCCAAAACACCTATACTTTATTTAGTTAAAAAGGTCCTTTATAGTTATGTTTCGAATTTAAGAACCAATAACCTAATAAGAATTTACAGCTATTGGAAAGCTATATTTTAATCCTGATACAATAATGTTAAGTATTTCAATGTTTTTGTTAAGACTATAACTCTACTAAAAGGATCTTCATCAATTTGACCTCCATAAAAATACCCGTCCAGATTATATTCATTTAAGCAGCGCCCCAGAAACTTTCACTGGCTTCTTATTTATGTGCTATATTTTGTTTATTTACTCATGTTTAAATACTAAAGCACATCTGTATTGCTTGAAAGCAGCCACATGACAAATTTTGCATTTTCAATGGGCAGTGGCTTCCACTCACCAAATCAGGAAACTACAACACAGTTTCTTTTAATATGTCCACTGGTGCAAAGGTTCTTGAGAAGCTGTTACAAGACCTTTGACCTTGGAAACCCGGGAGTTTCTTGGGTGTCTTACATTTTTCTTGCTGCGTTTTAGGAGAAAAGAAATTTAATTTTGAATACAGTAAAACAATTTTTAAAAAGAATACCTTTTACAAATCATTTGCACAAACAAAAAACATGTTACCTATAAGTTAAAAGCCTTTCAATAATTTAATCAACACAAATATACACAGGTACACATTCTCTACAATCATTATACTTTAACAGTTAATATCAAAAGGGAAACAATCTGTTTTTATAAAAGGCAGGGGAATGAAAAAGCTGTAATTACCGTATTACACTTTGCCAAAAGACCATCTAGAAAGAAACAAAATTCTGTGACACATCTGACATGAGTGGCTGATAGCCCATCTAGCCTTACTAAGCAACATGTGCTCAAACTGTGTATCTCTCCTGTTTTCTTCCATCCCATAGCTGGGAAAAGAGGATACCCAGGAACAGAACTAATGGAATCCTCATTTATTTAGCCAGGGGCAGCGGCAACTCCCATGCCAACAGACAGATAATTTCCCAACTGGAAATTCCCAACAAAGCCTCAACACTGGTTGTCTCTGAGTGTTGGGACTCGGGGTGATAAATTAACTTCTAGTTTCCAAATTTTCTATAATGGGATGTATTGCTCTTACAACACAAAGAGAGTTCCCACCAACCCCAAATCACAGGTATGCTAGTATGTTGTTTTATTGTGAATGCTCCAACCATTGAAGAACTTCGAAGGGTCCTTGTAAGTTCTCCCTTTCTTCCTCTCCTGGTAGTGGGCAGGGTCTCCGTTTTCCAGAGAAAGAGAAGCAGGATTACACAGTCTGGGGGTTGGGGTCAGATCTGCCTAGGCTTTACAAAAATGATGCTGGGAGGAATTCCACAATTTCCCTGATGGCTAGAAACCAGGATACTTACTAACCCTTGCTGTGTCTAGGCCCATGTTCTGGGCACAACAGAGGGAGCTAAAAAATAATAGGCCCCTATTTAGGAAGAGCACAATCCATAATCAAGGGCATAAAGAACATAGGAATAGTTTAACCTATACACAGGTACAGGCTGATACAGCGCAAACCAAAAGGAAGAAGATGGGAGGGTATTGGAGCCAACTGGGAGTGACGCCTCCAAGACTTCCAGAAGCGGTCACAGTGATGTCTTCTCTTTACTGCTAATGCAATTTCTTTTTTCTCGACGAGATTAACAGAAATGGAAATTCTGAAAACACAGGAATTTTTCCAGTTGGGGAAAGCGACCCAAAGCAATGCTGCCCACGCTCACTGATTGCCGGTTAATACTCAGGGTTGAGGTAACATTCAAGTTTCAGGGTAAAACACATATTTTCAGCACATGATTTTAAGAAACTAGGGGTACGATTTATTTGAAAGTTGGTAGTCCTTAATGAAAAGACAAATTTTCCTATGACGTTACTGTGCCTTCTGCATTTGACTGAACAGGCAGGGGCTGATATTGGAAAAAAAGAGTTTAAGTTCTTAAGTGTTGCCTAAGTCCCTCATGGCACAATCCTGAAAACAACTGAAATAAAACACCGTGGAAGATAGTTTTCTTCCTTATTCAAAATGGCACCTCCCCTCCCCGCCTTCTAACGTCCAAGTGCTCACCATGTCACTTTGTGCCTTCCCCCCTCCATCATCAAACTGCATCATATACTGGGCACGATTCTGAAGTTATTGCTGGTACTAGGGCCTGAGATGGAAATTCTTTTGGAGGTGCGCCCAAGTGGGGAACTGAAGAGATTATGCAATTGGAGTGGCGAAGGGAGCTAACAGGGAGTTGCAGTCACACCTCTGACGCTGAGAAAGTTGCTTTGGTACAATTGGCTTTTCCTAGAGGATCATCTGTGAGAATAAAGGCACAGGTTGCTCAAGCCACTCATGAGGCTGGGAACCAAGCTGAGGACCCAAATGTCATCAGTTCCACTGAAGCTGGAGGGCCTTGGGCCACACAGATGACCTCTCGGTGCTTTTCCTCTGGCACAAAAAGAAAACGCTCACACCAACCTGCCTCAGAAGATTCCTGGTGAGGAGCCACTGATGAGGGTAGATGTCAAATATGGTATGAACATGAATCTTAAGGACCTAAAGATGAAATCTTAAGGGTGTTTATCTCAGCCCACTAAATCAGCGGGAAGAAAGTTTACATACATGCTTTTAGATCACAATGAAGGACAAGCAACATGATGAAACTTCTAGAAACAAATCAGCTTGCCACGCTGGCATGTAGGTTTGAGCTGTCTGGCCAGAGGTCATGATTCTGCGCTAAACCTGAATTCTGGACATTTAACAACTATTCCCTCAAGACAGTGACGGCCTCTCCCACGAAATCTCTTCTCTGACTTGCTCTGTGCCTGGAAAAAAAAAATCAGTCTCCATGCGGAGTACCTCCCATGTCGGCTCCAGCCTGTCTTCCTATAAGTCTCTTCAGTTTCCTGGGAGGACCTGCCTTAGCCAGAGGCACAAAACATGATCTGCTTCCGAGGAGGATTCTGGGGTTCTTCACTTAATCATCTGAGTCTCTTCATCTGCATCGTAAAATTCTTCCTCTTCCTCACTCTCACTCCCGACAGCACTCTCCTTGTCCGCAGACTGAAAACAAGAAAGGAGAACAGGGCAGCGAAAGGACAGCATGACATTTCTAAAATGAAAATTACTATCCAATGTTCATTCCACGGACAACTGTCTTTTGATGGCATCGAGTCCCTAAGAATTAGCTCCGAAGGTGTTCTAAGAAAGAGAATGAATCATCGAGTATCTTGATTTCTCTGAAAAGCAGCGGCTACTAGATCCCACCTTTGTTTCCAAGCAGTTTTGCTGGGTTCTATTTAATCTAACCAGACATACTTCTCCCACTCCCACCCCCACCCCCACCCCCACCTCATCATCATCTAAGTGGTAAATCTCAATGGTTAGGACTAATACTTCCATACCTGTGAGGGATCCAAGGTCTGTAAAGACAGAGCTTCCTCCCCGAGCCTCCGATACGAATATACCCGGAGGTCAGAAACTGTCTCCAGCAACGGAGTGTTAAGGGTTTCTGGCAGTAATAAACTCAGGAGGCCGGAGGTCAGGCCCGTGGCTCCAAAGACAATGAAGGGTAAAGACCACTGCACGTATTTCTGTGGGGGCGGGGAGAGGAATGGAAACCAACAAAAACTCAGTATTAGTTTCCTTGGAGACGACATCCGCAGACTTATGACTGAGCGTCTGTCCTGTTTACTATCCAGATCATATGTTCCCACTCAACTGCACTGTAACCCACTTCTTTCCCCATAGAGAATTACGCTGGGAATTCAGTGATTCCTCAGGCACCCAGACATAGGTGCGAGTAAATCACATAGCCCTGGTTTGTGGATCAGAAGCAGCAGACAGTTTTGTGTGGAGGGTGGCGATTGTGGGTGGAGCAGCCAAGCCTCTGTGGCCTGAGTCTGTCAGGAATCAGGTGCTCAGGTTCTATACCTCCCAGGCATGTAGCTTCTAACACAGTGATCTCCCCATACTCTTCCCTTAGGAGACACCCCAGATATTGGCTGGTGATCAACTTGAAAGTTCTCAGCCCTGGAATCAACCAAATAGTCCCACAAATGCTCGCTGATTCGCTTAGCACCATAAATGAGAGGCACGGGGGGCGGTTAAAAGTGTAAACGCCCTGAGAAGAAAAGGAGAAACCCAAAGAACCCTACACATACAAAGGGTTGGAAACTACCTGAACTGAACATGACAAGAGGCCAGTGACACAAGCACTTGCTTTGGAGATCCAAAAAATATTCTCAGGAAAATTGAAATAGTGTTTTTTACACACAAACAGGTTCAAAGATAACACCACAGAAAAACAAACAGATAAACAAAAAATGGTCCTTGCAGGATGGTGCCCTGGGGCCTGAGCTGATACTAACTTTCTTGAATTCCTGCACAGGAGTTGCTCAGTATTATCTCCTTGTTTGGGCTTCCAAATACTGTGAGTAGGACCTCTACCGGTTAGGCTGTCCCCTCAGGTAATAGTGTGCTGATTTTTCAAAAGAGAAGAGATTATGGTGGAGGAGAACCTCTGACCTTTGGCCATTTACATGCAGACACATGTCCAGCACTGTGAGTGCTGTTGTTGAATAAAAGGGAACAGAACACTTTCACCTCTCCTCAATTTAGAATCAGTAGAAACACAGTGCTGGGTATTACAGTGTTTTAGGCTAGCCATCCAAAGGTGGGTGTCTTTCATGATAGACCCCTCCTGTGAGACACATTTTGCAGAATGGAACTAATGACTCCTTCATAAGGGTCCTAGAACCTACCATTAAGCATGAGACCTGGAGAGAGAGCCTCAGAAAGAGGAAGTGTATCACAACTCAAAAAAAAGAAAAAGCTACCATGGCATTTCAGAGATACCCTGTCCTAGGAGGTGGTGAGTCAAGTTGCCTGAGTAACGAACAGGTTCAAAGTGCCACACCAGGTCTAGTCACCCTTCGAGGAGTCTTGGCTGGGAAAGTCACAGAGCAGACCAAGCAGAGACACGTGTAGGTTCTGTCACAGAACCTGAACATTTCACGACTGGAAGGATGGCAGGGCTGTCATTTAAGTCGAGCGCCTTTGTTTTGACTATAAAATTTAGAAAATGGCAACAAGTATGAAGAAACACACGGCTAGGCGTATTTCTCGTCTCATTTTCTTTCCCAAGAGGTGTGCCTCTGGGGAAGGCATCTGATGCCTTTTTGCCGTCCGCTCATCTGTAACACAGGGTAACAACAATGCCTACCTCATATGGTTACTATGAAGATGGCCTAAGATGGTATATGTAAGGAGCTTAGCACAGAGCCCAGCACACAGCGGAAACTTAATAAATATTCACTAATGGACTAACTTGTGAATGGGGACAGAAAGGGGGTGAGCTGGCATTAGCTCCCCAATGAATACAGACAAACAAAACATCAGAGCCGTGGGGGTGAAAGCATCCTCAGTAAGAGTACATGCGATCGGACTGATATTTAATCTAAAAGGCACAGGTTCACATGTGTGGTCGGGCTGATCCTAAATGGCCACTGTTCATTATCTCTTTCTACTCAAAAGCACAAGCATTTCCAAAGCAGAGACTCAAAAAAAACAAAACCAGGAGGTACAAACCAACCAGTGAGGGGACGAAGGGAGCAATAATCCCACCAACTCGGGAGAACATGGAACAAGTCCCAAGCCCCACATTCCTGAAAGGCAAAAGAAACAGTTAAAGAAAAATCAGTAAGGTCTACGGGGACATTTAAAGACCCTGGGGATAGTGGGCCTAGGATAATATATCCCAAAGTAGAAGCACAGGCTCCTATGTAGCAGAGCTGACTACCAGGACTTTCTGTGGTGGGGCAAATGCTCTATGATTGCGCTGTCCGATGTGAACGTCTCTGCAAGCTAGACACAGGCAGCAACTGAGCGCTCAAAAGGACTACAAACGGGGAAATGAATGTTTAACATTTCATCTTAATTCATTTAAATTTAAATAGTCACATGAGGCTAACAACTACCACATTGGACAGTGCGGCTCTGAGCACGTGAATATTTCTTGCCCAACGTGCTCATGGGTTTTTTATGTCTGAGGTCTCCAGTCAGTTAATACAGCCATAGGGGAGCCAGGGCTTTGTGGCCTGAAACACCTGCCCATTTATTGAAACTCAACTAATTAATGATGAAAGGGTCAGGCTTATACATAGGAGTTGACTGAGCTCATATTCTTAGGGAACCAAGAACATTATCTTCTTGGGAAATGTGGGTATGAAAAAGTGGGAGGAAGCGAGAATGGTAATGGTTATAAGTAGGGTGACCATGCATCACCCCACCACCCCAGACTAATTGCTAATTGCTAATAGCACCCACATTCCAGAAAACAGGTTATGGGCACAAGTAGGAAATGACTAGCCAATTGCAGAAATCTGATCGCTTACTAGGAAAAAGGTGAAAAAAACCCATTGGGCTTCCTGTGTGGAGATAAGGGAAAGAGAAGGGTCCATTTGGAACGAGCCTCAAGAAAAACTGTGCTCACCGAGGGAATACCGGCCCAGCCCACGGAGGCAGTTCTGGGAACCCCTGCCCTACAAATTTTGGGGTGTTTTGTTTTCAGACCTATTTTCTGAGGGGAAATTTAGGACAAAATATGTTCTTTTTTATAAAAGCAGGTCCTACTCATTAAAAACCACTTTTAAGAACTAATGTGTAAATTGAATCGTCACGCATTACCATGTGGAATTATCTTCTTTAAAATGTGTATGTTTTGTGCTCACGTGTAGGCTCGGTGAGAACAGGGACTTCGTCTCTTTGTCTGCCGTGTGCCTGACACAGGATGGGTGACTGAATAAATGAGGTCCACCGAAATACAATGACATCCGAGCACTATTTGGGCGACAGGATAGGTTTGGAGCAGAGCACTTTGCTCACCATTTACAGGGGGCCTCCAGCTCCAGCTCCAGCTCATTTTCCTCAGCCCAACGAGCAAAGAGCGGTCTACACAGACAGCTTACAACTGCTTGCTGAATTGTTGCTGGCCCGTACTGACTCAGCTCCAGGTGAAGTAGGAACTGTCACCTCCGTTGATGCAAGCACCCACACCAACATGCGGGGTGTGTGAGGGAGAAGGTGGCTGTGTGTGAGACGTACCTGATGACCGTAGGGTAAAGCTCAGAGGTGTAGATATACACGATGTTGAAAGCAGCACTGATGGTCAGCTTCCCCAGCAGAGACAAGGAATGGCTGTTCACCACTGCAAACACCCCTGTGTCTGAGGAGGACAAGGGCCACACCTGTGAGGGCCTTAGTGGAACGAATCTTTTTTTCAATGATACATTTAATTCGGAAGGAGTAAGAGGCATTCAGGGTGATCTCAAACAGCAAAGAGGGAAGATGACTGAATACACATACAGAAGGTTTCGGGATCACATCCTACACACGTGCGAACATGTTCGCAATGCTCTGGCTAGCCCCATGACATCGTAGATAGTGGCGGTTGGTAAGGGTGATTAAACTTGCACTCACCGCTGCATGACAGAGCCCCCCTGAAAACTTTTCTACTGCAGTAAAATGAGTTTCAGGGAAATCTTTTTTTTTTTTTTTTTTAATTTATTGGGGTGACAATTGTTAGTAAAATTACATAGATTTCAGGTGTACAATTCTGTATTACATGATCTATAAATCCCATTGTGTGTTCACCACCCAGAGTCAGTTCTCCTTCCATCACCATATATTTGATCCCCCTTACCTTCATCTCCCACCCCCCAAGGGAAATCTTAAGTTTCAGCTACCAAGGGTGTTACTTGCCTCTCCTTTCTTCCCAACCTTGCTCAACAATCAATGATGTACAGTGGCGGTCAGCATGACAAGCCCTGGCTTATGAGGGGCGTTAAGCCTGATAGACAAGGGAAGCAGAGCTGAAGGCCAGAAAAACTCCTACCTTCGCTTTGCATTTCTTGGTGTTCCGTTGCAAAGACAAGAAATAATCCCATGAAATTACTCCCAGAAGACACAAAACATCAATGTTCATTCAAGAACAAGACTTAAATATGGGAACTCTTGTTCATCCTTCTTCCTCCCCAACTTCTTATCTGACTTACTAATCAATAATGACAGTTGAGCGTCTTAATGCAACGTTTTTACGGAAAATGCAAAAATACGTTTTAGGCCAGTTCATTGCCCTATCAAAAACATTATCAATTATCCAGTGGTTCTTTTTTGAATGTATTTAACCTCTCCTACTGTCCTCTGCCTTCAAAATAACAATTCTCTTCTGAGGGAAACATAAAATGGTCCTCAACTCTGTAGTAGTTTCCTGGCTTCGTTGTCAAACATCTCCAATGAGTGACGTGCCCTTCACTTCCTTACGTGCAAACGCCCCGTAAGTCACCACGACCTGGCTCCCATTGCCATCCTCTCCTGAAACTACTACTCTTCTAGGTCAACAGTGATGTCTGATTCACCAAAGTAATTGCCTCTCATTCTCCCTGACATTTCTGCCAAATAGAACACGCCTGTCCCCTCTCTTGGGGACAATACCCGCTCCTTCCTTTGACCTTCACTGCCTCTATCTCCTGATCCATTCAACTGGCTCACTCCAGACACTCTCCTGCAGTTGCTGACGTTCCCATCTTGTCTGCCCACAGTCTATTTCGAGTTACCTCAGGCTGAGGCTGGCATCTTGTTTGTATCCCTGTCCCTCCCAGCACCTCCCATAGCTCGATGTGCAGTGGTACTCATTAAATATCGGTGGAACAAATCAGCAGAAGGAGTACGATAGGGATTAATTTAGTGAAAAGAACCTGTGTTCGTGCTCGCTCAGCTTCTCAGGAAGGAGGCACGTGATACACTCCATTCTAAAATATGTTTCACCTCCCCTGCTTGACAATGACATAAATCTTCATCAACTTTAAAGATGGCGTCATGAACACAGTGGCCCAGGCACTGCCAAACTCGACCATCTGGGGCTTTCTCCTCTTCTGCCAGGCTATTTGGAAGAAGATGCTAGCCATTTTAAGTACTGAATATGTTATTTTACACCATGAGGTGCTTCTGGAAAAAGAATCCCACCTGTCAGCATTTACCCCCAAAATATGTGTCTGGACTTTACCACTTCAATTAATAATAATGAGGAACACTCAATTCACCAATTATTTTCCAGAAAAGTGAGTGAGTCAGGGAAAGGTATTGAGTGGCATGGAAGCAAACAGAAATGTGCACATCTGCTTGACTGCAAATAGTCTCTGGGACTGTTTTCAACCCAAACAAGATGGCATCTTTCAGAATTGACTGGAGACACGCTAAAACATCCTTAACAACAGGTTACGGATGGCCATCCTGAAAATTGAACTCACATGGCACATCATAGAAGGCTTGTCATCTAAACACCCACAAAATCCAAGGTTAGAATAAGTCTCCCATGTGGGGCTCAGGACACGTCCAGCTGTGGCCCATCTGGGGAAGCCGGGACCAGCCCCGTGACCTCAGTGTGCTCCCATCAGCCTAACACCTCATCTGATGCTTGAAACTTCTCTCCAGTGTTCTCGCCAACAGAGTCTGCAGTCACCACTTAAACTTGGAGGAATTCACTTTTGCCCAAATTAGCCCATGTAAACTTCAGACAGCTCTGTTTATTAGATAATTATTTCCCATTCTTTTTGAGACTCCTGCCTGTGGAACTGCTGGGCGTTGGTCATCCTGAGTTAACATTTAGGAAGGCTTTGCAGCCACGGGGCTGGTTCCCTGCATTCCTGACCTTTGGTTCTTTACCAAAAAATCAGATATTATTGGCTATTAGCAATGAATGTTCACAGCAACTGTTTAGAAAAAAGCGTGACTTAAAAGGGAAAATTTAACTCAATTATCTTTGCAAAAAAACGGAATTCTCAAAATACTTGTCTCCTTCAAAGTACTGAACTCATGAGGTGGTAAGTTTATTCCTAAGATGCAGCTATTAAGGTCATAATTTTTGGAACTAATTATCTGGAAGTTTTCTCAGAGCTGATTCGGGCTCAGCAGGACAAAATGTCTCTCAGTATGTTACAGTCACATTTCACTGACCCAAAATAGTAAAAATTCAACTTAATCATCCACTTCATTCACTGGGTGACTATAGCAAATGTTTTATTGTTTGTGTACACAGTGTTTCCCCGAAAATAAGACCGGGTCTTACATTAATTTTTGCTCCAAAAGACGCATTAGGGCTTATGTTCAGGGGATGTCATCCTGAAAAATCATGCTAGGGCTTATTTTCCGGTTAGGTCTTATTTTGGGGGAAACACGGTAGATAAAAAACTCTTTAAGACAGGGGGTGGCCAGTTAGCTCAGTTGGTTAGAACATGGTGCTAATAACACCGAGGTTGCTGGTTCAATCCCTGCATGGGCCACTGTGAGCTGTGCCATCCTTAAAAATGAATGAATGAATGAATGAATAAAAAATATTTTTAAAAAAAATCTTTAAGACAGCTGTAGGCCCTCTATTATGATACATAGGTTAGGCCAAAAAACACAATTATTTTGCTTCCCTTTGGCTTTTTTTTTTTTTTTTTTAAATATCACATATGCACACAGTTCTGTCACTATAGAATCACCATTTCTAGCATTTCACATGAATAATTGTTTGTAGACTTTTGTGTCTGGCTTCTTTTAGTTAGTATAACACTTCTGAAAGGTATCTCTATTGTTATGTGTATCAGTAGGTTTTAGATCATTCCTTTTTGCTGGTTGAGTAATATTTCATTGTATGGACATACCACAAGTTGTTTATCCATTCTTCAGCTGATGGGCATTTGGTTTTCTTCCAATTTGGGGCTATTATTGATAAAGCTACTATTTGCATCAAAGTCTGTGTGGATCTGTGTTGCTGCTTCTCTTGGATAAAGTTGAATCATATAATAAGTGTATGTTTCACTTTAAAATAAGCTGCTAATGTTTTCCAAAGTATCTGTACAATTTTGCATTTCTATTGGCAGTATATAAGTGTTCCAGTTCCTCTTGTTATCATTGTCAGCATTTGGTATGGCCAGTATTTTTCATTTTAGTCATACTAAGAGGTGTGTAGTGGTGTCTCAGCATGGTTTGAATTTCTATTTCCCTAATGTCTAATGAGATTGAACATCTTTTACCATGCTTATTTGCAATTTTTATATCCTTTTAGATAAGTGTCTGTTCAAATCTTTTGCCCATGTTTTCCTCATTACTGAATTGTAAGATTCTATATTCTGGATACAAGTCCTTTATCAGGCATGTAGTTTGCAAATATCTTTCCCATTCTGCACCTTACTTTTCATTTCGTTAATAATGTTTTTTAAAAAACAAAAGTTTTTAATTTTGATGAAGTCTTAAGATGAATTTCTTTTTCCTTTCTGTGTCTTCTGTGTCCTTTATAAGAAATCTTTGCCTAACCTAAAGTCAACAAGATTTTCTCCTATGTTCTCTTTTGGAGGTTGAATAGATTTAGCCTTTACATTTAGGTCTACTATCAACTGTGAGTTAGTTACTGCATACGATATAACATGGTTGAAGTTAAATTTTTGCATATGGATATCCAATTATTCCAGCATAATTTGTTGAAAACATTGTCTTTTCCTCATTTAACTGACCTATCTTTGTTAAAAAATCAATTGACCGTGTGCATTTTTCTCTATATATGTTATGACTGAATAAAACATTTATAATAGGTGAGTAAAAATCTCATCCCTTCCTCACAAAATAAAAATCAATTGACCATATAGGTGGGTCTATTTCCTACTCAATTCTGTTCCACTACCTATCTCTACAACCGTTTCTATGCTAATATCATACTGTCTTGATGAATGTAACTTTGTAGTAAATTTTAAAATCAGGTAGGGTAAGCCCTCCAACTTTGTTTTCCTTGATAAACATTACTTTGGATCTTCTAGATCCTTTGCATTCCTATAAAATTTTAGGTTTCAACTTGTCAACATCTATCAATAAAAAGAAGCCTGCTGGAAATTTTGTTGGGATTGTGCTGACAATAGATCAATTTGGGGAGAACGGACATTTTAAACAACATTTTCTGATCCTTTCGTATGGTAATCTCTTCATTGGTTTTATTATTATTACTATTACCACCAATTCGTTTATTTGGTCTTTAATTTCTCTCATCAGCGCTTTATATTTTATAGTTTTCTATATTTTGTAAAATTTATCCCTACATATTATGTGTTTTTTATTTTACTACAGTGTCGTATTACTTTATTTCAATTTTAAATTACTCAGTGTTAATACACAGAAATAACATTGCATGTCACATGACTCTGCTAAACTCATTTATTAATTCTAGTAGATTTTTTTGGTATGTTCCTTAGGATTTTCAATGGAGATAATCACGTGGTCTTGTAAATAAAGTTTTACTTCTTTCTTTCCAATTTGGATCCCTTCAATTTCTTTTTACTGCCTTATTGTGGTCTCTCGCAATTTCAGTACCATGCTCTACAGAAGGTGTAAGAATGGACATCTTTGCTCTTGTCCTGGTCTTAGGGTGCAAAAAGGCCAGGTACAAGATCTTGTTTATGAACAGTATTCTGTTTAGAGCAGGCACTAGAGAAGTCAGCTGAATAAAAAATGGGCAGGCCGAGACTGACAAAAGAAATGAGACACAAAGGCTCCACTAGAGCTGAGTCTGAGCACACGCCCTTCAACTATGAAACTTGTTCATCTAGTCACGTGCTGGGACTTCCCAGTATTCAGATTCTCTGGCAGGACCACCACTGCCAGAAACCTCCTTGCCAACCTCCTTCCCTGGTGCCACCCTGACAACCCAGGTTCTTGAACCCTAGACAATTCCCATCAGGCCTGTCCACTGAAGACTATGAACTGGCCAGCGTTAATCCTCTAATACCACAGCTTCACCATTTGCAATGAATACTTTGGTTCTAAAATTCTAAGAAGGCAAAACAGCATTTCGCAACCAACACTGACTTAAGAGTCATAAAGACCTGAAATCTGACTCCCAGGTGTGCTACTTACTTGCTGTGCAACTTTGGACAAGTTGCTCGACCTATCTGAGCTTTAGTTTCCTTATAAAATGGAGATAATATGTAATACCTTCTATATGTGAAAGGACCCAGCACATAGTTCTCTTGTCTTTATTAAGACACTTAATAAATGGTAGCCAGGAGTGTAAGCTTAATTAGGCTCCTTCAAGCAAGATAAAATGTATGATGACCAATCTGTGGAAAAACTTAGTGGCTACCTGGTAACATTATCCCCAGAGGGAGAACACTCATCTGGAGGCCAGCCAGTGTGCAAATATGAACTGGACAGAGCACTTTGTCTAATAATTATAAACCACAGGCTGAGAAACACCAAATAATCTATTTTCTAGCTGTCTGGCTGCCTCTTCTAGTTATGGCTCTATGTCTGTGCCTCAGACACAGAGAACCACAGTTATATATAGATACTAAAAAAAAGGCTGGTAGGTAGAGGGACACCTGAGTTGGCAGAAAGGAGAGAATTAATGCATGTTTGCTGGGGGGAAAAGAGAGGGGGAAATGAGCATAAAAAGCTGTGAGTGGTCTCCAAGCTCACACAAGATGCTAACAGAATTTTTCAAACTACGAAGCCTTGTTTTAAATATGTGTTTATCAGAACTTTCACAACATGTAGCTTACAGCTCAGAACCTTTAAAAAATTGAGATTTCAAAGAAAGCCATGGAAATCTGTTAAAGAGTAACTATGAGAGGTTCAAAGAAAGTTTAAAAAACAAACGTTTTTGAGCTCAAAAAAGAGAAGATTCAGGATCAGCTAGACGGCTCTCTGCAAGTGTAGAAAGGATTATGCGAAAAAAGTAAAAGGGTGGCCATCTGTTCTCTGTCTCCAGTGAAGAATAAAATGAAAGGAAATGGGCTCAATTGTCGTGGAAGAGCATCATTCTAACATTCTAATGGCTATCAAAAATAGAAACAATTTTGCTAAGGGACATTACTGAATTTCTTTCCCTGGAAATCTTCAAAAATAGACTAGATGTCCACTTTTCCAACTATCAGAGAGTATCACGTTCCTAAGGCACGTGGAGTGTGCAAGACACTCAGCTATGTTACGTTTCTTACACTCTGCTATGCTAGGTGTCCACCAAGGGGCACAATTGATAAAGGATTGAAGCTGCTCTCTTAAAACAGGCTGCAAGTGAGCAGAGTAAGGCCGGGTCTAGGTCCGCTTCACTGTGGGTTTTTGTAGAAAGGGCCATGTGCAGAGCCCTAGGCTATAGGTTACCTGGCGTGTACAGGTTTGTGGAAGGGAGGAAAGGCACTGATGGGCCTGGCTTGCATAGGTGTGACAGATTACAGGTATGCTGATAGTAACAACAAAAAGTTTCTCTCTAGAAGGTGACATACAGAACCCTGGAGTACTATAGGTAGAAAACAACTGAATTTCCAAGTTGTCTATGAAAAGCAAAATCTGCCGAACCGAAAGCTACAATGATCTGAAGCCCACGGCTGTCTTGTCCCAGACAAACAGAAGTGGGCACTTAGTCCCACAAGCCCCCGTTGGCGCAGCAGCTCAGGAGTCCCTCTTCCCTGGCACTAGCAAAGAAAAGAATTCGCTTAGAGAATAAGAAACAGCCAAACTTACTGAATTATCTAGGTTCCATGAGTCCATAAAAAACACTAGAAGTCTGTTCTAAATGTTGGGTAAAATCCTAACGCGTGAAACAAACGCGCCCAGATTCAAAGCAAAGAACTGCAGCGGGCAACGGAGAGCATGGCAGGTGTACTGGAGGGTTACAGAACTGGAGCGCGTGGCCCTGGCGTCTTCCACGACATATCGGCACAACTGAACCGCAAGGCGAAGCAACTGCCAAAGGAGCATGAATATGGGAAACGCTCTGATGGGAAACGAATTCTCAGCTGTATTTCCAGTAGTTCTCAAACCTGGACATTCAACCGTCTCATGATTCCCACGGGCAGTACAAGCTCTGAGACGGAGCTCGATGAAAACCGAAATGCCCCCCAAACAGGGCTTTTGTTGAACCATATGCCTCGGCAGCAGAGTTTGTCATCACTCACGCCTTATCACTGAGCATCACTGGCAAAACCACAGTTCCTGATGTGACCGGTAACTTGCATGCCTCAGGTGTGCCAGTCCAAAAAACAAGCGAGAACCCATGCTATCTACAGAAGTGCCATACAGGGGCAGGTGATATTAGATGAGGAGGACAAAAGGGACCTTTTTGGAAGCTATGTTTGCATAGCAAAGCTATAAATATATGAAAATACCAAAGTTCCCTAAGGATGTTTTATTCACACTTTATATAAGACTGAGAAAATGTCAGTTTGCACCAACCACGAATATTCTTCTTATTGCTGCTGCTATTATTATTGGGAATATTGATAGACTGGGAATATTGAGGGGTGCCAAAGCTACCTTTCACAGCCAGTGACACTGATCTCCCTCCCATCTTGTGATTGGCTGGAATGACAAGTACAATCTGTAGCCTTGGCTGGGGTTTCTTTCTGTGCAGCACTAAACGGTCCTCCTCATCATCAAATAAACAACTCTAACAGCACCAGTACTGCAGCCCAGACACCCCAGATGGTAGCTTAATCGCCTGAAAGAATTAATAGTGCACCTCTAAGCACATTATTCAGCCAGAGAACAGTTTAGGCAATGGAAAGAATCTGGCCCATTATACCCCACACAATTGCTAAATAATATGCAATCATAGAAATGAAGCATGGCATATGGTAATCTCTCCACGATATTGAGATTCATTGTAATAAAAGTGCTGTTCAAAACCCTCATGGAGAAATTCGAAAGGCATACCTTTCTTTTCTGGAAGAAACATTACAATAAGACAAGCCAGTCCTCCTAGGCATAGAAATGCTGCCAATGTCCGCTTCCGACCAAACCTAAATAATAGAAAGAAATTACGCATTTCTCTTGAGAATCTTACCAACTCATCTGCTTCTTCCTCCAACTGTCCTTTTTAAGTGTCCTCAGTTTCATTATACATGTTCGTCTTTTCTTAAGGAGTGCATGGCACATGTGACTGACCAGGGCGTGAAATAAATAACCATTGAAAAACAAGGGGAAACCTTGCTGGATGGCAGGATTAAATAACGTGCGCGGGGGGGGGGGGGGGGGGGGGAGAATAAAATCATTCTCTCTATTTCTGTGAGTATTTACTATGTTCCAGGCATTGCTTCAAATGCTTTCTATTATCTTACTTAAGCCTAATAATAAACCGTACTGCTATATTCTCTCCACCTTCCAGAGAATGAAACTGAAATGTGGAGAATGGAGCCTTCTAGCTCATTTTTCAAGTTTTGGTGACTTGATCTTAAGCAGTTAAACATTTTAAACACTGTAAAACAAGCCCCTCTCTTAAAAATACAAACAGAACAATTTTCTTGTTAGTAGGTCAGAATTAAGTGAAATTTATTGCATGCTTTCTTGTGGGGGGCAATTTTCAAATCAGAGCTCTAGACTTGGAAGAAAGATATTAACATTCATAAGACCCCCTTTCCAGGGGACTGCAACTCACTAGGTCCTCGTTAGGAACTTCAAAGTGACTTGTAATTTTGACGACAATTTTGCTAGGGGAATGTTATAATCCCTAGTTTAAGGAGGAGTACATGGAGGCTTAAAGGTAACTGGTCAAAGTCACAAAACTAACACATGGCTGAGACGAGATCTGAATTCAGGTCTGTTTGATCCCAAAAGCAGTATTCCTTCCTTCTGCTTCAGATTGTAATCCTGACTCTGGTGGGGGGGGGGGGGAGACCAGAGATGACTTGAGTTCTGCAGGTCATTTTGCTTAATTTAACAGCCCGTATTGAATGCCTTCCATGTGACAGGTCCCATGCTAGGCAGGGCCCAAGGATGCAAGGACATATAGGATACTCCCATGGGCAGTGTCCTATAACACTTTCGGTGGTGGTGAGAAATGTACCCCGGAAGCTGTAACTGCACAAAGGAGGGGTGTCTGGCACACTGCGGATGGTGGGGACAGACTTCTGAATATACCGCCTAACCTAGCTCTTAGACCATGATAAGAGGGGTCAGCAGAGGCAACTGGGAGCCTCCCCTCCCCGCCCCCCAAGAAAAACCCTTCAACTGAACAGAATCCAAACCTACCCTTCAAAATGTGCCATGGTCACGATAACAGCTCCAAGTGCAAGGCTAAAGGAATGCTGGTTTCTGGAGAACAAGAACTGGCACAATTCAGCCGATTCCCGGCTCACACAGAATGGGATTTTTAGTTGCCCTGGTCACGGCTCAAGAACAGAAGGGAGCTGAGAAAACTGAAGAAAGGGTGCTCTACAGCACTTTTAAAAAGTATTTCAGAACTGTGCCCACTGACAATGAGCAGCGAAAAAGGATCTATTCTTCCCCTCCACCAAGTCGAGCAGGTCTTAAGAGGTAAGAAACGTCTTTCTCGTTCATCCAGTTCTTTGTCCGGTGTACGCACTTCTAAATGACAGTTACTGGCTCTGTGGGGCCCTACTACATGGAGCCAATAATCCCATTTGTGGGGACTAACGAATTATGCACAGATGACTCAAACGCCTTTCAATATTGGATTGAAAGCCCCCAGAAAAACTCGTAAACGTGAAACCCAAGAAATACTGTGCTAAAAAAATGAATTCTGTGTTTGGTCTGAAAAGAATTCTAATCACTGTGGAGTAATTAGCAGATACTGAATATGGTCAACGGCGGTGATATTTAGGTATTTACATATGTGAGAGTGTATGTATATGGTACACTCCAATATTCATCTATACTCACCATTTTTGGTTAATCAAGTAGATGCAGAGGGGGTAAGATGGAATCTCTATGAGGCCAGACAGGGCCAGATTGACATAAATATTTCCTCCTAGGTCACCTGCACTCAGAGTTAGGCCATAGTACACCAAGCTGCACACAAACCTGCAATTGGGGGTGGGGGTGGGGTTAAAGACAAGAAGGACAACGGAAAAAGCGCATAAGAATTTGCCAGAGAAGATTCAAATACTGGTTCAATATAATGCAATCTGTTTCAAGCAACAAGCTTGACTCTCCCACTAATTAGGACTTCTATCCTAATCTAAATTCCTATCGGAGGAAAAACACCAAAAAAAAATAAAGGGGCCTTGGGAATCATTTGTCGAGATGTTAGATGAAGGAAATCAGTGGCCAGCTGCCGAAAAAGACACTGCGCTTTCATCAAGCATTTCTGCATTTCCTAGAAGACAATGACTCTATTCTGACTTTATTTAATACAATTTATAGGACAGTTGCCTGAGGCAATTGTTGTGACATTGTCAAAATGACTCTAGCAAAGAACTCGCATGGAGAAAGCCAAGAGAACAGGAGCTGAGAAGTGACTGTGCCATCAGTGGGTCACCTGAAGGCCAGAAATGACTGGCACTCCAAGCCCCAACCAGGTTCTCACCCCCATCCAGCATTCACCAGGTGCCTATGCTGCAGATGCCCAAAACAGGCAAGAAAAGACAAAGGTGATGGCAGAGGCTGGCTCCTCCAGGACAATCAAGTGGGGAAGGGCCCTTCATTTATTTAGTTCTGCAAGCCATTGCCGAGACACTTCGGGAGCGCCCCCTAGTGGGCTGGCATGTGCCTGCCGCTGAGCCTACCTCCCATGGGGCAGGAACTAAGGAGCCCAGGAGCTAAGCCAAACAAAGCGCCATCTTGAAGCTGCAAGGTGGGGCTTCCTCAGACAGAGTGAAAGGAATAATAGCAACTTTTTGTGTCTAGGAAATTGCATCATTAAAAACAAAACAAAATAGGACTGAACAAACAAACATAAAACCCTGAAACTAGGCTTTACTAGTCTATGCCTCCATTTCTGGAAACCATAAATCCCTACGTAACACTTGGGCTTTGGCAGTTTGCAGTTTTTATGTTTTTGCAACTCACTTTGACAAGTGTTTATGAGGAGGAAGTTCTCATTTAGAAGTCCTTCTAGTTTTCCTTAGAAAAAGTCCAGGGAGCTCTGTCTATGATGAAGTCAAATGGGAAAGTTTTCTGTCCATCTCTGCCAAAATAAGTAAGTGTGCCCAGTGCCCTGAGCTATTAACAATGGGCTACAGTAACCAAGGAGAGGGGTGGGGGGGAGGGAAGAGGGACCCCTGGAGCTGGACTGCTTAGTGTTCATCCATCTCCAGCAAATGAGCCAGGGGCAGCGGCTACTTCAAATTACTTCTCACTGGGTCGAGCTGTCACTCATCTACTAAGGACAGTGAGCAGTGTTGTAGTCAGGACGTCACATGTAAGGATGCAAGGTGCCACCGAGTTGTCTCTTTTCCCTGTCCCCTAGCGCCTTACCTGTAAGCAGCGGGTGAAACAAATTTAAACCCATGCAGTTTTCTAAACTATTTTAAAAGTCCTTTCTACCTGCCGTAGAGATCCTGCTCTGACATAACACTATTCCTGATGTCTTGCATGTGTTAGTGTGTGTCTACTCTGTATGGAAAATAGAAATCCCAGGGAAGTAATGCCAGCCATGGAAACACACACATCTATTTACACCAAGCTGTGATGGTAGCAACCAGAGCCAGTTTTGAATAAACAAAGCCAGTTCAGGATACTTGAGGAAGGTAGTTACCAGCTGGTGGTGAGAGAGAATGAGAGAACCCGGGTAAGGAAAGGAAAGCACATGGTCCCAAGGTGGAGACTCTGCCTGCAAGTTTCGTTGATGGCAGAGCTGGTCATTGAGATGAGCGACTACAGCAATTAAAATCATTTCAATGCTCTTTATGGGCCCCAAACAAAATTTAAAATGCCTGCATAATATTTAACAGTATATTTAGGGCACCAAAGAACTATTTAAAAAGGCACTACAGTGGGAAATAATCAAAGGAACAGATGTTAAACACAGAGGTATAATTTTACTCCCCAGGTAAGGCTTTCTTCAATGACAGATCCACAGAGAAGACTTTAGAATTTTATAGCATCTTCAAAAAGAACAGCAGTATGTGAAATGACATCGTCTCTATTACTGTGTATTTTAACACTCTGAGCCCGGGGGGAAAGAAGTTTATTTGAGAAGAACTCCTTTGGATGTCTGTGTACGATAGAAAATAAGCAGGGACATTCTCCCCGACTCTAAGTTTAGTTTATTTGTTCATTAGTTGTTGTTTTTTTATCTTCTGAAGGTCAGAATCCCAAAATGAATATGCCTCAAAAATATAAAAAATAAAAGAGGGGCGGCCGGATGGCTCAGCTGGTTAGGGTGTGAGCTCTCAACAACAAGGTTGCCAATTCAATTCCCACATGGGATGGTGGGCTGCTCCCCCTGCGACTAAAGATTGAAAACGGCAACTGGACTTGGAGCTGAGCTGCGCCCTCCACAACTAGATTGAAGGACAACGACTTGGAGCTGATGGGCCCTGGAGAAGCACACTGTTCCCCAATATTCCCCAGTAAAATTTATTTAAAAATAAAAAACTTTAAAACAAGAAGTAGGGGCGTCCTTCAAGGCAGGAGGGTTTGACTGTCTGCATGGTATGCAAATGCAGAGTTTTACGAAGCCCAAGGCACCTGAACATAGTTTGTAAGTATTTACTTTACCATAGGTAGGAACTCAAATTAGCTCTTATGCTGTGTTGTCAGGTGTGGCTTTAAAAGGGTCCCTTAATCTCCATGCCTTCAAGCTTGTGTCCTCAGTTCAACATTTATTATACCATCTGTGATATTCCAGCACTGTGCAGGCTCCCTGAGGAAGGCAGCAGGTGGTGTGACCTGGCCCTTGACCATCCAGGCGGCAGCCAGGGCTTGATTGCGTAAGCAAAGAGAATCACGATACAGAAAAACATCTTTGCAGCTGCTTCTTCTCCATGTACTGTTTGTCTCAGCTTTCTCAGCTTTATACATAAATCACTTTCATATAAAATTGCTCTCCTTCATCTCCACGTGATAATATAGGTTTCCACGTAGGCTTCATGGCAAATACATACAAATTATAGCACAACAGTCCCTTAGGCCCGTAAATATGATGTTCACAGCCAACACTGGACCAAATAACACCTCTGGTACCCTAGCAGAATATGCCATGTTAAGACACAGGTGCACTTCACAAACTGTATGTACTGTCCACCCATGTCTCCTCTTTCCACAACTTCATTCTTTCAATAGAACCATCTGGAACCATTTAATGCAATTTACATGAATGCCAAGAGCACTTTGAGAGACAGTATGTAATAAGCTAAACTTGAAAATCAGGTTCAGAGAGTGTTAATCCATCCATTCCCTGATTTGCCTGTGTGGTGTTGAGTCCAGTCACTTCACACTCCCAGGACCCCATTTGTCCAAGGAATAACATTTAGCCATCCGAGTGGGTGAGTGGGAATGCCACACAAAATACAGCCCAGGGCATTGCGATTACAATGTGCTATCCAACTGCTTGATGCCAAAATCACAGGTACATTGTTAAAGTCCTACTTAGAAACGGTTCTGTTTCTGCTATGCTAGCTTCTTGCTTTCCTTCTTTTGGGAGGGGGGACGAAAAGGGGGATGTAAATATTTATACCAGATACCTCAGGAGCAAAGATGTGTTTCTGACATTTGTTTACTAACGTTCAGCAAACCTGTGCCAGGCACCACCATTTGCTCCTTGAGAGAGAGGATGCGAAAACAGAGGGAAGCACAAAGCTAGGCACTCAGGGACTGGGGTAAGAAATGGAGGGTGGGGATTCCTTCTGTGAAAATAGCCTCATGCTGACAGAAGTGGTAAAATTCAGATTATCAATAGACTTTTAGCAACCCGAGTCGAAGATGAACTGTCACCCAGTAGGTAGAATAATTACCAGATGAACATCAGGGTCAGCGTGTGACCCAAGAGGACCCGGTACCGGAACAGGTCCAGGAAACTTCCGGTCTCCCTGTGGCTCCTGCTGGCCGGATATGTCAGTGAGAATGTACACTTGAGCTTGCGGTTCCTCTTGGCAATGAAGTACAGAGCAGCTTCCGCCTCACTCAGGCGACCCTGGGAGTATAACCAACGAGGGGATTCAGGAATGAATCTGAAAGAGACGTCATTAAAGGCTGTATATTCATATAGGGACGCGTACAAAGAAAGGAGACAATTCACCTACGGTGGGTGGTCTGTGTTGGGTCTAAAGCCTGACTCTCCCATTGGCATAGGGAAGAGAGAGGGGGCCCATTTTCAACAGCATGCCAGCGTTAAATGGCGTCTGCTGGATGAATGGAAACCAAGGACATGCTTCCAAAGTGACAGTAAACATGGTCAACAGTATGCATTTACTTTTAAGCAAATGTTTACATACGGATGGTAAGTTAAGTCTACCACACTAATAACACAAAGCACAGGTCAGCGATATGGCTGTAATTCACACCCAAGCGTTGTTGGAATAATACTGCACAGATAGTCGGTTTTTTGAGTTCTGAAAAAGCTTCACAAAGAAGATAAAAAATCTTTACCTGTCAGAAAAATAACGATTTTTTTAAAAAGTGCTTTTAACATAGTGATATGTTACTAAGAAGGTAAAGATTATTTTATATGACACATAAAAATTAAACAGGGTTTATCACAAGTGAGCTGCTTTTGAGAATTTACTGCTTCAAAATAATTGAATCAGCTGACACATCTTATGTACTATGTCGTGAGGATATTTCCTGATCCTCCAAGACCTTAAAGAATAAAAGTTACCTTTTGGTTGACTTCCATTTACAAAGCAATAGTAACTCTCTGCTACAACTACAGAGTATTATTGAAGATTTATATCTTCCAACAGTTTCAAGACTCAGACACCACAGGTATCTTCTCTTCAGTTCTGCAATACGCTTTTAGAGGACTTTTCAAAGACAAAACTGTGGCAGGAACATGGAACCCTTGTTTGCTAAACACAACCTCAAGTACCTTTGGATCTAATTTGACATTACTGACCTAAAATGAAACTTGTATAAATAATATTGGCTATTTGAAGTGCCTCTTAGAATTCGCCATGCTTTTCAGTACGGATAGTGAACTGACAACAAACACCACAGAATTTGGGATTTCATAGACAGCCAGTCCGTCAATAACCCTTTACTGGGCACTTTCATTTTGTATGGAGCAGTGTAATAGGTGCAGAGAGGAAAGAAAATAGAAACAAAAAGGCAGGAACGTTCCCAGGAGTTTTGCTACTGAGAGCCCATTCACGTACCACATTTAATCGTCAAAAAAAGCAGGAACAAATGCCTTCTGCAACGTCCTGAAAAATCCTTTTACTTACTTCCCCATTGCCATTTGATTAGTATGACTGATACACAAGTAAATAATCAAGTGAAATATTGTTCTGTTGGAAGTCAGGTCTGCTGATCAGCCATTGGATCAACGGACCCTCGCCACAGGGCCATCCGAGGTGCCATGCAAATTTTGTTTGTTTAACCACAAACAAAAAGAATAACAGAAGACTACTGGCATGACTACAGAGAATATACTCAGAGTAGAAAAATAAGTGGACTACTAAAAAATATCTGATAATAATTAAAACTGAGGAGTGAGAAAGAACCAGCACGAATAGCCAAAAAAGTGACAGGCATTATCTTTGGATAATTTAAGTCATTTTTCCCTCCCCTTCAACTTCTCCGTGTTTTCAGAATCGTTTAAAAACAACAACAAAAAAAATTTTTTTTAAGACTTTATAAATCATTTTTAAAGATGACTGTTGAGAGAGATTCAGACTTTAGAAATTTAACTCTGAGTTAATAAAACTATACAGGGTGCCAAAAAATGTATACACATTTTAAGAAAGGAAAAATCTGTGTTAAAATTGTAATAATATATACTGATAACAAAAGATGAACATAAGTCATGTGTATACATTTTTTTGGCACCCCCCTGTATTTCTACTTGGGAAAGTTGGTCTTGATTATGCAAACTTAGGACCTCAGATTTCTCCACAGTTTGAGAAGCCAACCAGCTTCTCAGTAACAAAGGCTCACCTAGTTGCCCATGGCCAGATTTGGGACTATGATTTCCAACACATGGAGATTATGCAGACCAAATAGTAAGACGTGTTTCTACAAGAAAAAGCAGGCCTTTGAACACGCTACTCTTTACACAGCCCTGGTGCCACCTTCAGAAGCTACGGCGCTAATTTAACAGTGTTGCTTCTGCTCAAAAGTGTTCTGTGAACTTCTTAAAAAGTGAAAAAAAAAAAAAATTTGCAAATGTTTTTAAAAATAAAACTATTCAACTTCAAGCATTGTTAAAATTAGGAACTTTGAAGCTAAGTAATAATGGTTTTAGTAAGACAAACAAACAAGGTATGACACTAAAATAACGTGACTTTGTCTTATATTGCTGATGGTTAATTCCAAATGTGTTTATGCCGACATTGGCCCAGTGGATATGAAGGAATCTACTGTGTGGAAGGCCCTGCGCTTTGGTGCTTGGGGAAATGGAACCTGGCAAAGAGCCTGCTGCAGTCAGGGAGCTCCAGGTGTGTATCTTGGGAAAAACAAGCAGCTCAGTGTGCCTGGAACAGAGCGTGGGAAATGGGACAGAAAATTAGGAAAGATAACTTGGAGGCCAATTGTGGGAAGCCTTCCATTCCAGGCCCAAGGGAATAAATATACTTCAATTTCACGTGTTCTTTTCTCTCTGTTTCCTATTTTCTATGACCCAAATTCATTTCCCAATGAAGAGATGTCCCCCGCTAGCACTAAGCAGTAAGAAAGTCAGACTACACACTCAGAAAAGAAAGGCAGAATGGCTGTCATCCATCAAAGTCACTCCACTAAGGAAGGAGAGGTGAGGGCCCGACTGGACTGAGAAATATGAGATTTTTAAATACTTCAAAAGAAAATTCGTTTATTTACCAATATTTACATGAATTCTTATTACTTCAAGGACTATACTAGGCACCCATTTATTCCCAAAACGTGTAATACACAAGCTAATAAAATATTGTTAGTCTCCCTTCCTGATACAATTATCTCACTCCAGTTTACACAACTGAATGTGTTTAATAAATTTTCCTTGTTAAATATAGGTTAGCTATTTCTACCATATTCATTTTTGCACTTAACAACTCTCTTACGTTCCAACCTGAACAAAGAACAACTAAATGAAAGATCTATCTGAATGAACATTCTACTACAGGTATCCCTCGCTTTCTGGCACAGAAAAAAGCTGGTACCACCGGCTGAGAAACTGTATTTATCCCAAAGATTTTAATGATTAAAATCAGAGGTCTGATACCTCGGGAGAAAACCTTTCAGAAGCACATTAAAACTTCATAAGCACATTAAGACAGCCCTATGTTGGTGGCTCGCCTTTTAGCATTTAGAGCACCACAGTGGGACCCTTTGGGTGAGTCATTCATAAACCCTGCCCTGACCAGGAAATTGTCCTTTTACTGAGGTGAGCCCACGCACACTGAGGGTTTCTCCCATGTCTGAAAATCTTCCCAAGGCCACAACTCGAGGCCCTGAAATGACACTCGTCTGTAGGATGAGGCATTGCTATTATAGTACATATTCAATACGAACAGAGTGTTCTACAAAATCAGACCTCAGTCTCATATTTAGCACATGATCTGATCCAGCCTGAAGATCTTGAAGCTTGAGGCAGTAGGTTAAAAAAGAAACGGGTACCCTAGGTCACCATTTGAAGGATAAAATGCAGTCTACTGAGAGGTTACTGTAAACAAGGGATACCTGCAATCTGAATTATTTAGCATCTCTCTTCCCAGTTGCTGCCAAGCTTTGGAGCGCTTGCAGAATTTAGTTCTTCACCCCAGTCAGTTCAGGTAAACTCCTGAAAGGGAATAACGTTGCTCATTGACCCATCGTCGGAAGACACTCCTTCTGCTTGTTGAATTAAAACTACACGAGGAAAAAGTACTTACAGAGATAAGAGAAAGACCACTGTTCCCTCCAGGTTAACCAGCACGGCCAGGGTTCTCCAGGAGCGGATGAAGTACCCCAACAGGGCGTACTGGGCAATGCCAACTGCGAAGAAGAGGCCGCCAATCGACCCTAATTCGGGGAAAAGAGACTGTTATTGAAGAGGCACCATCTTCAGACCATTCCCAACCCAAGTCACAGCGCCAACTCCTTCCTTGTGAGATGCCATCAGAAAAGAAAAACCCATACAAATACTGAGCATCAGATGATATGATAGAAGAGAGAGCACCAAAGGAGGGGACTAGGAGGAAGGAGAGATGACAAATACAAACCACCTGTGGTCAGGATGCATTTGAAGGGTGTGCCATGTGCTTTCTGCACTGCACATTGTACTGACATCTGCCCGGGCCCATGGCTCAGGCTTGGAAATATGGCTTGTTATCTGGCGATAAGGATTTTAGGCCATGAGATTATTGCAATACTGGGACTGCATCTTTGTCACAGAAGTTGTCCCTGAAATCCTTATTTTAAATCACAACCTACCTCTCAGTTCTCCCTATTTCCCTTCCCTACTTATCACCACCAGATAGATAACGTTTTATATTTATTTGTTTCTTGTCTGTCTCTCCCAAAGTAGAATATTAGCTCCACGAAGCATGGATTTTTGTCAGCACACTGATAGGAAAAAAAAAAAAAAAATCAACCATGGGATTGTTAAGAATCCTGTGTCTTTTGAAATAAATGCTGAGATGGGTATTAAACCCACTGGCTTGCCCAATATACTTGCAAATTCTTTACCTCTGTCACACTTTCTATAACTGCTACTATCACTACTAGTAAAAATAACTACTATTTATTTATAGAATAGCAACTATTTATTGAGCATTAAGCCTTTTACATACTGTGTTTCCCCGAAAATAAGACCTAGCCGGACCATCAGCTCTAATGCGTGTTTCGAAGCAAAAATTAATATAAGACCCGGTCTTATTTTAATGTAAGACTGGGTATAATATAATATAATATAATATAATACCAGGTCAATATAATATAATATAATATAATATAATATAATATAATATAATATAATATAATATAATATAATATAATATAATACCGAGTCTTATTTTAATATAAGAGCAGGTATAATATAATATAATATAATATAATATAATATAATATAATATAATATAATATAATATAATAAATATAATACTGGGTCTTATTTTAATATAAGACCAGGTCTTATATAATATAAGACACAATCTTATTTTAATATAACACAAGACTGGGTATAATATAACATAAATACCTCTTATATTAATTTTTGCTCCAAAAGACGAATTAGAGCTGATGGTCCGGCTAGGTCTTATTTTTGGGGAAACAAAGTACATTGTCCTGTAAAGCAGTTGCCACTATTAGCCATATACGGAGGGAGAGAATAGCTCAGAGAGGTTAGGTACCGCCATCTAAGGACACGGAGCTGCATGTGGCATGATTGGGGCTCGTACCCTGGTGGTCTGACCAGAGAGACTGCATTCTGTTACATTCCTCACTCAGCGCCCCCTTCGAGGGGAAGGCAGGCTTCTGTGGGCATCCCACGGCAACAGGACTTTGTTAATCCTGTTATAAAACTTTTCTACGACAATCCTGCCAAACAAATGTTTTCTTTTATTCTTGTTCATAGATTCCCAACCTACAACTAGAAATAATAACTTGTGTACTGTTTACTTAGTGAGGCAAAAGGGACAGCTGACATGACAGCATGTTCAGAGGTTCTCGGAACACCAACTCAGAACGCGTGGTCCGGTAAGTAAGGGAATGGGGACACTGTGATTTAAGATAAGCGGTAGCTATTCCAGGTTCATTACAGTGCGTCAGATAACAGTTGGTTTCCAAGAATAAGGCATTTTGTCCTTGCTCAGAACAGTTCTGAGCGCTCAGTAGCCACCGACAACAATGCAGACAAAAAAGAAGTGAGTCCATGGGATGGGACCTTTTCAGAGGGACCAAGTTCAGACCCTACTTCTGTTCCATGCTGCTGTGTGACGATGGGCAAATCACTAAATGTCTCTGAGCTTCAGTTCCCTCATCAGTGAAAAAGAAGCAACGCCTACTGCGAAGGGTACTTGTTAGTTTCAGATAAAATGCTGCATGCTATGCAAATGTCAGTTATACTGTCCTACTATAATATGGATAGAGCCCAGCATATCTAGTAACCTCCTCCCGAAAGCTATCTGAAAGCCTCCTGTGGTGAGTGTCTATTACAAAATATTGTCTACCTTGCACCCCTAATTCTAAGTACACCCCTTGGTTGTCTTGGAGAGCTGACCTCCCCTTACTTCATCCCTGCAGTTCGAGAGGGGGGCACCAATCAGAGCTCCCCTAGCTGCACGGGTGACCCCAGCCTGGCCAATCAGAGCTTTTATCCAGGATTTTAAATACTGGGCGTGGTGGTGAAACCTGAGAGCTGCTGGGCACCATCCCTGACTGAGCAGAGGAAGCTTCTTAGACAGGACGGGGAACAGAGAGGGGAAGCTTCTGACTTCCAGGTTCTGGCCATCTCCAAGGACGGGCTCTTCTGGGTTCCGTCATGTTAACCAAATGATTTCCCTTTATCCATAGATTCATCAGAGTTGAATCTCTGTCACAATCAGTAAGATCTGCTATCAGTTGGATCTGATGGGCGAGAAGAAATGATTCAAAGGTTCTAGTTTGATGATTTTAAATTCTGTAATGACTTTACCATAGACAGAGGTCCCAGAAGATAATGGAGATTTTTTTAGATGAAAGAAAGCAACTCTTTTTATTTCAGGGGCCAACAGACGTTCCTATCTAATGTCCAGCAAGAGGTTGCACATGTATGCCAGGAAATGATAACAGGGATAAAGTGTGGAGATGTAGAGATGGGAAGGTTCTAGGATATATGGTTAACAAATTTAATTTAAAAAATGAACATTTCAAATTACCACTTTTGCACACTGTAATTCTGGAACACTACAGATGGTCCTGTTAACTGTTTACGGGCCTTCGGATATTTTTGCTTGTTTTTCAGATGTTTGCTTATTTTAAATTAATTTCAAGTCTGCTGTTTCCTGCTCAGTGTGCACTACTCGAAGTCACATGTCAGCAGGTTAGAAAATAATGCATGGTGATGACTTTATTTTAGTAAATGGCACCAATGATCCATCCAGTTTTCAAGCATAAGCCACGAATTCTCCTTGATTCCTCTTCCTCTTGCCCTCTCTGCTGATTCTTTAGCAAGTCACGTTCCCACCCAAAACCAGCTCAAATGCACCCTCTTTCCTCCTCCCCCAGGACTCCCACCTTGTCTCAGCCACCATCGGATTTTGGGGCCAAGCACCACCGCTTCCTGAATGACCTCTCAATTTCTGCTCTTGCTATAATCCATTCTTCACACACCTACCGGGTGATCTCTCTGTATGTAACATCCTATCGCCTCTCGTTCCTCTACTTAATTTGCCCAGTGGCTTCCCACTGCACTTTGCGTAAAGAAACAAATTCCCCATTTGGCCCACCATGGGCCTTACGTCATCTAGTCCCTCCAATACCATCTTACTCCAATCTCCTTCTGCCTCTCCACACTGCAGCTGCAGGCGTCTTTTCAGGTCCTCAGAGAAGCTCATTCCTACCACAGGACCTTGGTCCTTGCCATTCCATCTGGCTGGAATGCTCTCGCAGAATGTCACACGACTAAGTCACCTCCTTATTCACGTCTTAGATCAAACACCTACATCAAGGTTTTCTCCAACGATCCCATTTAATGTAACTATCCCCTGCAATCCCCGTCTAGGCACTTACGCTGTTACATTTTCCTCACTGTACTTACAATTTTCTGATATTACCTCATATTTGTTTGATTACCTGATTAAAACGTAACCTCCATGAGAGCAAGGACCTTCCCCTACCCACCCCTATTTTGTCTACCGTTTTATCCTACGTGCCTAAAAAAGCAGAGTCTGGTCTGTGGCAGGGTCTGTTTGATAAATGAATGCTGTGGAACAGATATGCAAAGGAAAAGCTCTGGCTGGATACATAGCAATATGATAATCATTGTGGGGAGGACTGGATGTAGTCTTTATACTTCACTTGTACTTATTTCTGGATTTCATTTTATAGTGGACATCAATTCCTTTTGTGGTAAGATATTAATATAAGGACAGAGCAAATAAATATATTAATGGAAAATTTTTCACAGCTTTAGTATTTTATTGTTTAATTCTCAATAATTTTCAATTACCCTCATTCTTATTAAGCGCTACACTGCAAATTGGTTAAAATGGATATTTTCAGTTTATACGTATACTTTTCTACTCGTATACATACTTTACTTAGTATTTCATACAAACTGCAAATATTATTTCGTAATCAAGCATAAGCTTCCAAATTCCTTTGTTTACTGCTAAACAATTAGGCTACTTCCAATTAATCCCCTCTTGCTAAACATTTAGCCCCCCCACCCCCACCCCCACCCAACTTCTTACAGTTCATTAGCATATTTGAAGCCACAGGAGCATATAAGACTGTGCTGGAGAGAACCAAAACCAAGGCCGAGGACAGCAGTCTGCGGAAGACCCCGGAATGTGGGGGAGAGAAGGAAACCTCACACACAAGAGTTCCAGGTATCGTCAGAAGCATCCTCCCATCCTGGGAGCAGGTCAGTGCACTGGCCTTCCGGGAGTTCTCTCAGAATCACTGTAATTTCACATTGAATTTCGCAACCACCTGGTTCCACAGCTGCAGGTTTTTTTCCTTTCTCCCTTTTTTCTTAGTTACAGACATTTTAATCGCCTCATCGTAACCCAGCTTCAAGGGCAAGAATGGGAGGTTAAAATAGTTTCAGAGGAATCCTCAATGGCTTTAGGAAACTGGCAAGGGTACAAACGACCAGGAGGTTTTTCTTCTTTTTTTACCAAAGCATGAAACAGGGCAGGAATAATCCTAGATGATCTGGAAGGGAGGGGGCTGCGTACGTGTTTTATAAAACAGCATCTTCTTCAGGGAACAACTAAAGCCAAACGTGAATATTCTAAGAGAGGAATGTGCTAGGTAGGTACCGGAAACAGCATCTGGGACGTAGGTACTCGTGACGTCCTACGTGAGCACGATTTCGGACTCAGGAACACCCTAAGCACAGGACGGAGTGCCTTTGTGTCTTCCCTGGATGACGTGGAAGGTCACCATCATTACTAATCTCTTGGAAAGTCCCAGCAAGTCTGACTCCATGTCTCGAAAAACTGCCATTCAAGTCTCAGTGCTAACTGACAACTCAGAGGAAGTTTTCTCACTGGTCCTAGTTGAGGAGCTGGGCTGGGGAAGAAAGCAGCCTATTTTCAAGGGCTTTGGGGGCTGCTCTAGATGCAGTGAGTCATACAGCACCTACCGTGCAGGCACTGTCCAGCTGGGATGCAGCTGGTGTCTCCTGCTCGCCAGCCTGCTTCTAACTTGTCCAGCCCTCTGTGTACTTCAGCTTGGACAGCAGTTCAGTGGTTATACTGAAGTTCCAAGAAGAGAGTCCTTGGGGAACAGCGGGACGACCTGAGCCTGGGTGTCAACCAGCCCCAGGTGACCATCCTGGCCCTATCAGTCATGAGCATATCACCTCACCTTCCAGAGGCTCAGTTTCCTCATCCATGAGATGCAGGGAGAAATTCTTAACTTGTAAGCTCTGGGAACATTACAGATCTGTGTCAAGTGCCTAGTGTGGTAGCTGGCATGTAGCTGGCTCAGCAAATGGCAGCTGGCACTCTCTCATCTATGCCCTCACTCAGACACACGTCTGTAAATGACACGATCAACTTGTGTCCCATATCAGTCCAAGACCCTCAATGGGGCTCAATAAGTGTCAAATGAATGAAAAGCAACACAAACAAAAAGTTACCATGGCAAACCTACAGTCCACAAAGTGGAGTCTCAGATGCAGACACTGTCCCAAGACATTATTCTAAGTCAAAGAAACTTTTAAAATCAGTTATTTTACTACACTGAGAAGATGATGGGAGAGTTAAAAATAATACAGACTGTGGCCTCAATTTTGAAACTTAAACATCTGTGCAGAAATGCTCCAGTCGTACTGTCTGCTGACTTGAAGAGAACAGTAAAAACGAGAAAGGCCTATGAGACTAGGATTAAATAAAAAAACCAAGAAGGCTCTGAGAAAGAGTTTCTAGTATTGCCTATCTCTGAACTATTTTTCAGGTTAAGGTAAAAAGCAGTTAGGCCCTTCTGAGGACATCGGCACTCACCATGATATGCAGACAATCGGTGAAGCTCAGGGGCCAGCTCTCCATCTATGAGGCAGACCCAGGGGAGACTTTCCAGAGGAATACAAATAAAGTGACTCACTCAAGGGCATACAGAACAAAGTCAGGAAAGCAAATCTATTATTCTTAGTTGGATAGAGCATCTTAAGTCCAAATGCACTTTTAGACTCTAGGGTTAAATCGGTTCCCTACAAGGTTTGGGGGAGCAGCTACACATCTCTGTAACTGCAGAGATTGAAGCAGTACCTGCAAGAGCCCAGTAGGCGGTGCCCACACATTCGTTCAGCAGGACGAAAGCCACCAGCGACATGCCTCCATTCATCACGCCCACCAGGAAGCGGGTTATTACAAAGAACTCGTATGAGGGGGAAAACCCATTTGCAATCGCGAATAAGATATCAAGGGCAAATCCTAGAAAGAGAGGAACGGCATTCAATACTCCGGAGGCAAAACAGCATTTGGGGAAAGTAATCAATTATATCCATTAGTTTATAAAGATAAATCTCTGTAAACTTCACTTTTCTGAGCTATGGTTGTTTTTTTGTTGTTTTTGTTTTTTTAATGGTTTCTTTTAAAAATTATAAATAACAACTACGGTTTTCTTTCTTTGCTACAAGTTAACATCTGTCAATCACGCCATTTTCAATTATTCACAATAATGCTGGAAATTTAAAAATCCTAGCTCTCACCCAGCTTGTCAAGAGAACTATACTGTGGCGCTCATTTGAAATGAATCAACACACAAGATATAAGGAAATGGATCTAGCAGGATTTCTCAATCTTTGTTCTCCTTAGAAACATGGCATGAATTGGAATTTGGGGGCTGCAGAAAGCACTGTCATCTATGAAAAGCTTGCAGTGAGAATATCTGGTCTTCTGCAGTGACACTGGTCACTTGAAAATGCTCGGCCAGAATCAACTCTGGCTGCCGTTTGGCCTCTTGTCAGTGTAATAAAAACCAGTTCTGGGTCCACATGGCAATTCCCTGAGAGCCTTAAGGAAAGAGTCCCCTTATCATTTCCCTGAGAACCTTAGGGAAATATGTTCTCTTATTCAGTTCATGAACACTCTACTCGATTACCTGTGAGATAGACTTTTTTCCTTCCGAAGCGATCCGAAAGCTGACCAAATGAGATCACGCCCACAAACACACCGCTGAAGAAAAAAGAGCTTGCTGCGCTGACTTTGTAAGATCGGTTGGCAATTAAAAACCACTAGAGGAAGAAGAAACAGAAGAGAGACAATTAGGTCACAGAAAAGAAGGGTGAATTGAGTTAGCTATTAAAAAACAAAAACAAAACAAATGTACAACAAAACAGGTACACTGCAACTTCTCCACCACATTACCCACTATTAACCAGAATTCAGTAGAGCATCCATCTTGGAAAACAGCCAAAGAGATTCTGTCTTCAGAAACATTAGAAATCATTGTTATTGTAATGTGCTCCCATAGTACTGTACACACATCTTATTAGAGCCCTGGACACAGGAGACCCAGTGTCTCTAGGTAACAGGAGCCATGTCCTATTGATTTCCATTTCTCTGACACCTAACATACTACACGGCATATATGAGGCAACAAACAAACAGCCCTTTTCTCCACTAGATTAATGGGTTTAAAGTCCCTTAAATACTTTTCCCAAAAAATTAAACATATAATTACCATACGATCCAATAATTCCATTTCTTGGATATATACACAAAAGAATGGAAAGCAGGGACTCAAGCAGATATCCGTACACTAACGTTCATAGCAGCATTACTCACAGTGGCCAAAAGGTGGAATCAACCCAAATGTCCATCAAGAGATGGATAAAGAAACAAAGTGTGCTATATACACATGATGGAACAGTATACAGCCTTAAAAAGGAAGGAAATTCTCACATATGCTACCACATGGATGCACCCTGAGGACGTCATGCTAAGTAAAATAAGCAGAGAGTCGAACAAACTCAAAAAGAGTCTGGAGGCTTTGCTAGAAATGAATGAGAAAGATTTATTACACAGCTAGGCAAAAATCGAGAAGTGTTCCAACTTAGAAAGAAAAGTTAAAAGTCCTTATAGTAAAAAGCACATTCTTGAGAATTATCAGTCCTGCATGCTTAGCCCTAGGGTTGGTCTGGGATGGTTATCAGTCAGGCTGATGGATGCCAGGTCCTTCAAGGGGGAATCAAGAGGTCTGGGTATGTGGGCCCTTCAGAGGTTAATTAGAAGGTTATCTAGAGGTCCAGATGTACATCACGGCATAAACGTAAGGCTGGAAAGTTCAAAACGTTTAAGTGCCCAGGCTAATTAGAACAAGAAGAGACTCTTTCTTCATGCCTCAGTCTTCATAATGGTAATAATTTTAGCAGCTTGGTTAAAGTGACTCCCTTTTATATATTCCCCACCATCTCTCTTTCCTCACACACAAAAGGCACAAATATTGTACGGTTCTATTTATGAGTGTGTAAAAAAAAAAAATAGAAACAGCCATTTTAAAACCTAGTTGAAGCTGCCATCCCAAAGGAACTGTCTTATTCCTCAAACCTTTGGAAAGTTCAAACTGGGCAAAACAATCTTCGGACAGGGCTTCAACCCCAGACAACTGTCATAACTACTGACTGAAAATTAAAGACATTCTTTAGAATGAGCATCACTGTGTTAGCTTATTAACACTCATAGAAATTGCTTCTGTATATTCATGTAATCGTTCCCCTTCCCTTTGTTATAAACACCCCTTGCCTCCCACTCCTGATCAGAACACTACGTGGGTTTCTGCCTGCATCAGGGCGTCGAGAATTCTATTCAGTGCTATTCTTTTGGATCTTGAATAAAGCTTGTTGCCTCTAATTATATAGCCTTTTTATCTTTTGGTTAACAAATATAAGCAATGTACAGTAAGAAATATATATGTGGTCTTCATCCACTGTTCCTAGCACATGGCTCCCGAACCCTGTGTAATCTCCTAAGAGCCACAGGGGCATTTGTTGTTATAATCATTAGTTTTGTTCCTAGTTCCTAAAAATCTTCAGAGCAATAAAGGTGAAAGGCGGTCTTGTTATTTACAAGCCCCTTTCAACCACACCTGAGTATATGTTAATGAAGTGACTTTTGGAAAGCCCCTGAGATGGGGGACGGCTGCCAGAGGAACCAACCACGTGATCAGAGGCTTGGAACGTTCAGCCCTACCCCCAGGCTTCCATAGAGAGGAGAGGGACTGGAGGTTGAATCAATGGCCAATGGCCAGTAATTTCATCCATCATGACAATGTAATGAAGCCTCCATTAAAAACCCAAAAGGATGGGGTTCAGAGAGCTTCCAGGTTGGGGACCATGGGGAGCTTCTGGCACACCCACAGAGAGCATGGAAGCTCTGTGCCCCTTTCCACATGCCTTGTCCTATGTGTCTCTTTCATCGGGCTGTTTATGAGTTATATCCTTTTATAATAAGCCAGTGATCTAGTCAGTATAATGCTTTCCTGAGTTCTGTGAGCTGCCCTAGCAAGTTAATCTAACCCAAGAAGGAATGCCATTATCTAAAGCCCTGTCTAGAGACGCATTAAGGCGATCTTTGGTTATAAAGGTAAAAGTCAACCTGTGTTGCAGAGGTAACCTCAGAGGACCAAGAGAATGTTCATCTTGCCCCTTTGCAGCTCCTTTCATAGAATCAGCAAAGACAGGGTGGTGAAAAGCCCCTCCTTGAAAACTTGCAGCAAGGCACCTCTGTTGGTTGTTCCTTCTTCACCTTTCAAACCACTCCTCTCCCAAGCTTTGACAACCAGTCACTATGGCCCAGAGCAATGTAGCTTCTCTTCTCTTGTATTTTCTGTGAGACTGAACCGATAAAGATCTTGACAACACAGCTTCTGTACATCTAAGCGCAGCAACAACAAAAACAAAATTCAGGCATTGGAAAATAAACAAGGATAACGGCTGTGCTTTACTTCTAAAGTCTCCTGTTCTTCACACGTAATGCTCAACAAGGTACAATACCCTTGTTTTGCCTAGCCCTTAGGAAGTCACAGCTCTTAGTGGCCGCCATCATTTAAATAAGAGTGATGGAAGCCATACGACACAAAAACGAACTATGCTCCTGACATTTTTCATTTGGGGATTCAATAAATATTTGATTAGTTTCTACTAGGGGTTAATAACTATTCGAAAGACTGGGAATACAGATGTGAATGAGCTAGACATGGTCCCTGCCCTCACGGCGAACAAGTGCCAGTGGAGGAAGATAGGCATTACACAAGTAAACACATAGGGAAAGACTGGGGGGAAACCCCTTTAAATAGGGTATTCAGGGAAGGCTTCTCTGGGGAGGTGACATTTGTGACGTTGAGGGTAAGTGCAACGGCCCTAGAGGAAGACACACCAGTGCGTCTCTCGTGGAGATGGTATGAAATGAGGCCACAGAGGTGGGCAGCCATTGGGGCATGCAGGGCCCTGAGCCATGATAAGGAGCCAGGGTTTTATTCCAGTGCAAAGGGAAGATGCTGAAATACTGGATTTATGTTTCTAACGCTCACTCTGGCCACTCTTAGAAAATGCAATACAGTAGGAAAAGTGGGAGCAAGGAGCCTGCTGCAATAGTCAGAGAGGTAATGGCAGCTTGGACCAGGATAGAAGCAATGGTGATGGAGAGAAGTACATGAACTTGGGGTGTATTCTGAAGGCAGAATGGGCAGGACTTGCTGATGAATGAGACGTGGAAGGGGGAGGAGAGAAAGGAAGAGTCCAGGATTATACCTACGTTTTTGAGCCACTCAGTGGACAATGGTGACAGTTATTGAGATGGAGAAGGCTGCAAGGGGATATCAGATACGTAATGAGAAACTCAGAGTTCTGTTTAGACATGCAGTGGTTGAGATGCCTATAAACCATCCAAGAGGAGATGCCAAGCAAGCATTTGGATCTGAGTCTTGAGCTCAAGATTGGCTGTGAAGAAGAGCCAAGAAATGGGGCAATATTTGACAGATATGTGGGGTCAAAGATTATTGGTATGTTTTTTTTAACATGTGTGCATGTTGATGAGAGCGACCCAGTACAGAAGATATCCTTGCAGGAGGAAAGCAAGACGGGATGGGCATGACTGTGCAAAGCAGAGAGGTCAGCCTTTCACAGAAGCAGGGAGGTAACACTGCAAAAGGGAGGCAGGCAGCCTGTGGGTTCAGAAGCAGGCAATGAAGGAACTCCTACCTGCTTGCTTCATTTCCTTTTCATTGAAAATATCAAATGAGGTCAAGAGTGGAAGGGGTGGAAGTGGTGGGGGAGTCAGAAGTCTAGGGAGGAAGATGTCGCACAGGATCCCCTCAGGAGTGGGACACGGCCCATTCAAGGGAAATGCGGTAGGACTGCCAGGCTAAGCTGAATGCACCTTTGAGCTCTGTAGTTACCGATCTTACAAGGAGGAGATGGGGAGTTAAGCATACACAGAGGTGGGGATTTCCCAGGAGCACACAGAGGGATAGTGGCCGCGGGGAGTTGTGGGGATTTGCAAAGCAGTGAGTATTATAGTGAAATATAAGCTGGTTAAGGAGAAAATGAAGACATACCGGGGATGGACGGTGGGGAGTGAAATAACGTCACCATCAGGAAAACCCCTGACCTCCTTAACCTCTCTGTACTTTCCATTCTTTCCCCAGTTGAAGTTTGCTTGTCCCCTGAGGAAATCACCTACTGAACTAGATCCCTCTCAATTAGAGGCTCTAAATATCCACTCTTCTTTTCTTTTCTTCCACGGTAATAGAATGTTTAGCCAGGAATATGGCTACCAAGAAGGAAGACTAAATGTCCCAATCTCCCTTACAATTAGGTGTGGCCATATTATCAAGTTGTGCACAATGAATGTAAGCAGAAGCATCACGTGGCAGCTTCCAGGAATTTCTCTGAAGAGACAGCTGATCTGCCCTTTGCTCCATCTTTATTTCTACTATCCTAGTGCTTAGGATGTCCCTTTACAAGCTGGAGCTCTATCTGGGGCCATGAGAGGATGGCCACATATCAAGTCAAAAGCGGGAAGGAGCCTGGGTCCCTAAGGACACTGGGGTAGGGCCAGGCATTGGCATATCTTTTAGGGTCTCCAGATGATTCTCATAGGCAATCAGGTTAAGAACCCCTGTCCCGGCCCTGCCATCCTCAGTAACTGCATGACTTCAAAGTTTGGATTTTGAAGATCCCACCCCCTAGTTTTCCTACTCATTTCCTTCAGCACCCCTGCCCCACATTCTCCAACCATTTCAAGACCTCCAATCCCCCAACTCTACAGGAAGTACGACCTGAGTCACTAAAAAAGATTAAACCGTGTTAAGAAGCCCTGATCTAAGGATTTGTTAAAAAAAAAACAAAAAAACAAGGAGTAAAATATATTTTAAAGTTTTATATAAAAGAGATTAAAAGAGTTTTGGAATTTTGAAGAAATAGCGTTTTGTGAAAAACTAATTTATTTTGGATATGTGGGTGAGAAAGGCCTATGGTGATATTTTTCCAGGTCAAAAAATGAATCAAATATTAAATGTCAGGTTGGCCTAGAAAAGAGAGGATTGTAGTTATCACAGGGATATCCCTTCTCTTACAGTGGCCAGTAAACAAGGCCTAATTGTACTTGTTTTTAATACCTTGGTGCTCAAACACTTGCTTTTAATTTTTTCACGTCTTTGGTGTTCCTTTTGGAGTTTTCATGCCTTTAAAATGTGGCCTGCAATTTTGATTATCCTGCAGCTCAATTTCTGCTAGTGTGTTTGTATGGCCAAGATGTTTAGACTGACACTCTTCTGTTTTGCGCTTTGTAAGGAGTGGTTGACGTGTCTACTCCACAACCAACAATTCTGTTGCCCACATTTACAGAACTTCTCCAATCCATCAAAAAGGCTATAACACCAACCTTCCAACAACTGCAGAGCAATCACCTTGGATGGCAGTTTGAGGAAGAAATGGCCCAAGGGACGTTTCACTAGCAAACCCCAAATTCTGATTCTCAGACTGCCAGTTCCAGTGTCAAAGTAATTTCTAGTAATTTTTTTTCAGATCAGTGCTGGCTGGGCTAATGCATTTCCCTGTTTCTCCCGGGATATATTCAGGAACTGGTAGGAAAACTGAAAGGCACTGCCAGGTTTTAAGAAAGCACATGGGAGAATGTGAAGCTGGTACCCAGAAGATGTCCCTGACAGATCTGGGCGAACGGGGTGGTTGACTCAGGAGCTTGAGGACTTGGGAAATGTGTTAACCATCAGCCACATTCCCGCCTCCTCTAACATGTGCTATTTTCACTTAAACGTTTGGTTTGGTTTCCAATCTTAAAAAATTTTCCAATATAATTTACATATTTATCATTTACCTACAATGTGAACTCAAGTTTTATTTTGTCAAAGCTCAAACAAGATATACTAGGAGAGTGGTCCTATAACATTTGAGAAAATGTATTGGTATAACTTGTTTTTAAGTTTTGGAAAGACATCACCCACCAGACGAGACTCAACTGCTCACTTATTTTCATATCCTTTTGGTCAATTTTTAGTACCAAGGTAAAACCCAAAGCACATATCACCAGGACATCAGAAATTAAACTATAATAAACCTAAAAAAAAAAAGATGAGCATGACATTCTTGAAAAATGTGTTTTTTATGAGGCTTTAAATCTTAAAAATCATAAATTTATAAGTCACTCAAATCCTTAATTGTCTCGAGATTATTAAAGTGATGATTCTCCTATACTCTTTACATGACAAGCCAAATTCTAACGCTACAGAATGAATGCTCTTTTTTTTACCAATTCATTTCAAATTGAAAAATCACTTGCAAATTGAAAAAGCAGAAACTTTCTTTTCAGATACATTAAAGAAAATGAAGAATATAAAGACAAAATAATTTCAGTCCTTCAGACCTAGCCAAATACATTTTTTATTTTTACTTACACCATGTACAAGAAAAAACTCAAGGGCCTGCCCGGTGGCTCAGGCGGTTGGAGCTCTGTGCACCTAATGCCGAAGGTTGCCGGTTTGATTCCCACATGGGCCTGTGCCAGATGGCTCAGTTGGTTGGAGCGCGGGCTCTCAACCACAAGGTTGTCGGTTCGACTCCTGCAAGGGATGGTGAGTTGCACCCTCTGCAACTAACAATGGCAACTGGACCTGGAGCTGAGCTGCACCTTCCACAACTAAGATTGAAAGGACAACAACTTGACTTGGAAAAAGTCCTGGAAGTACAGACTGTTTCCCAATAAAGTCCTGTTCCCCTTCCCCAAATTAAAAAAAATAATAATAAAAATAAACTCAAAATGGATTAAAGACTGAAATGTGAAACCTAAAACAATAAAACTCCTCGAAGAAAACATAGGCAGTAAACTCTCTGACATTGCTCTTAATTTTTTCTGATATATCTTCTTGGGCAAGGGAAACAAACAAAAATAAGTAAGTAAATAAATAAACAAATGGGACTATATCAAACTAAAAAGTCTTTGCATAGCAAACCATCAACAAAATGAAAAGACAACCTACTGAATGGGACAAGCTATTCACCAATGAAACATCCAATAAGGGGTTAAGTTGATATCCAAAATTTATAAAGAACTCATAGAACTGAACGCCCAAAAACGAACAATTCAATTAAAAAATGGGCATAGGACCTCGATAGACATTTCTCCAAAGTGGACAAACAGATGGCCAATAGACATATGAAAAGATGCTCAACGTCACTAATCATTAGGGAAATGCAAATTAAAACCACAATGAGATATCATCTCACTCCTGTCAGAATGGCCATCATCAATAAATCAACAAACAACAAGTGTTGGCGAGGATGTAGAGAAAAGAGAACCCCCGTGTACCGCTGGTGGGATTGCAAATTGGTACAGCCACTGTGGAAAACAGCATGGAGCTTCCCAAAAAATTAAAAACAGAACTACGAGTATGCACCCCTATGTTCACTGCAGCGTTACTCACAATAACCAAGAGATGGAAGCAACCTAAGTGCCCATCAATAGTCGACTGAATAAAGAAGAAGTGGTACATGTATACAATAGACTATTACTCGGTCATAAGAAATGAAATCTTACCATTTGCGACAACATGATGAACCTAGGGGGCATTATGCTAAGTGACATAAATCAGACAGAAAAAGACAAATACCATATGATCTCACTTATATGAGAAATCTAAAGAACAAAATAAAGGAACAAACAAAACCTTAATAGACTCATACAGAGAACAAAAAGATGGTTGCCAGATGGGAGGGGGGTTGGGAGACTGAGTGAAAAAGGTGAAGGGACTAAGAAGTACAAATTGGTAGTTACAAAACAGTCACGGGGATGTAAAGTGGAACATAGGGAATATAGTCAATAATATTGTCATAACGTGTTTGGTGCCAGGTGGGTGCTAGACTTATCTGAGACCGCTGTGCAAATTATATAAATGTCTAACCACTACGCTGTACACCTGAAACTAGTACGAAATAATATTGAATGTCAACTGTAATTGAAAAACAAAAAAATAAACAACATCTGTGTTTTTGTTCATATGCTTACCATAATCACTAGACATAGTTCACACATTTCACTTACAATACTGTATTCTCACAAAGGATCTGAGGGGCCTAGCATTAAAAGCACTGGAATCAGGCACAAGTGGGGACAGACAACCACAGCAGGTGCCTGGAAAATAAAGATAAAAGGAACATAAACACGGCAAATACCGGAGTGAGGAGCCATGCAGAACCTTCTCACTCTGAAAGAAGGAAAAAGGCAGGCAAGCAGAAATGCAGGGAGTTGAGACAATTATGACTTCTGACTGGGTAGGAATGAAGCACCTGAGAGCTATTTTTGTTTAATATTTGAACTCTTACTATTTAGAGGCTGAGAATAAAGGACATTGCCCCAGAAAGGATAAAGTGTTGGTGTACGTCAAGAAAAGAGAATGGAACAGGGGCCAACAAGTATGGGTGTGGGTGTCAGAGGTCATTACAGGTCAGCCTGGGCAGCGTGGGGGCATCAGAGAAGAGAGTGGATTCAAGCTGGTTATAGAGACCTGGGCCGGGTCAACCATAAACAGGGATTTGAAGCCACTGGCGTGGATGAGATCAACCACAGAGTGAGTGAGGCTTGAAGACAAATTTTAAAGGAAGCAACAAAATGTGTCTCGAAATCATCAATCCTTACGCCTCGTGAAAATGTCACACATCCAAGCAATCCTTACTCTGACCTGACAGAAATATGATAATCTGAAAAATGAAAGCATTGCTTTAAAATGGGCTGCATGCTTTTGAATCCTAAACATGAATTAATACCTGAGGACTAAAAATATGTATCAAAGCTATGTCAAGTAGAAAGGCTGCAGCACCTTTTAACCAGATAATTAATAACCAACCAACTTTTACAGAATATTCTCCTCTAATCCTAACCACCACCATTTAGAATAGGTACATTACCATTATCATTAGTTCCAACTTTACGATGATACGACTGCAGCCCACTCATTATTACACCCAAGTAAGCAGTGGAGATCGGACCTGATGCCGAAATATCTGTCTCAAAATCTCTTCCTCTTGGTACTATTAGCTTGACTTAGTCAAGTCTTAGAATTCTGGAGCTAGCCAGTAATCTAACACTATATTTGAGTGTTTTAAATCAAAAGCACTGAAATTACAACATGCTGGGTAGAGACTTTCTATTTTTTAACCCTTAGCATGTGTTCCACTCAAGAAGCGATAAAAAAATTAACTATTAGAAGGAATAATAGAAACAAGTAGGTCCTGTGGCTTAGGGCAACAGCACCAGGGGTTGGGAGAGAGCGAGAAGGAAGAAAGTGAAGGTTCCATGTCATATAGGAAGTTAAGGGTACCTGGCCTGTGGGCTTGGGAAACATAAGGAGAAGGCTGGGGGTGAGAAGCAGAGAATAACGTATTTTAAAATCAACTTCCAAAGTGTTTTGGCTTTTTTTTTTTTTTACGGCGATTTATCTCGTTCTACAGTGTGTGCTTTAAACACAAATACTTAAAAAAACTTCTATTTTTTTAATTAACCTTTTATTATTTACTGTCTATATGACATCCTGGTGTGCCCACATGACAAATAAATCGTCCTCAGGTTGCTTTCTTTTCTTTCCTCCGCTGCCTAGCACTGAGCTGCCTAGCACTGAGCTGCCGTATTCTTCCCCTCTGTACTAGAACACGAATTACAAGAGGTGTTTCTTAAGTTGGTCATGAATATCCGGAAGACTGAAGAGCAAGAGCCCTGAGATTTTAAGACATATGCCCCCCTCTGCTGTGAGCAACCGTTCATTGGCTCTGTCAACGTCACAAGTTTGTCTCTGCTTCTGTTTTCCCGTGACCTGAACAGCTCATTTTTTTCCCCCACCTCTAATCTAATGTATGGTGATGTTTCATGGAACAAGAGTTGAGAAATGTGCTATCACTACAGACCACTTTAATGGAAGGGGCAGTGGATGGTAACCAAAGACCCATTACGGGAAGCTTTTTCAAGGCTGGGTCATTTCCTTCCCCAAGAGGCTGTGCCCCTCCTGCCCTCGTTTTGGCCCACGGCAGGTGAGTGACTCTGCATCACCCACATGAATAATGCAGAACCATGGGCAGGGGAGGGCACAGCTCTCCAAAGGAAAACAAACATTCCTCATTCCTCTTTGCCAAGAAGCCTGGCACTTCCGGGAACAGATTACTCTTCCAGCCTGTGCCCTCGTCCTCCACATCCACCCCCTCCCTGGCCTCACCCCCTCCTCAGTGAACCCCCATTCATCCATGACACACCTTAAGCAGCTCCTCTCATCTGAAGGCCCCCCTGATTCACTCTCCTTGGTGCCATATTCCTTTGTGTTTGCTTCTAGTAATATGACGAATGGTGAATCATTTGTTTACTTGTCTCTCTCCTACGACACCGTGAGCTTCATAAAAGCACGTTTGTATCCCAAGTGCTTACCTGACGGTGCCAGCACTAACTAAATATTTGCTGAATTATTTATGTAATAAGAGTGAATGCGACAGTCTTGCAGGCCATCTTCATAAACAGTATCTCAATGTCACGACTTCAAGCATCAAGTTGTGAGTTTAGGGACACGCAGGGAACTACCTCACTGGTCATCTTTTCCTTGGAGCCACTGAAAGACATTCTCATCAAAGGGGTGTGAGGGAGATTTCGAATTTGAAGGGTTTTCCTTCTTCCTATAGCCAATCGGACATATGGAATACTTTGGTTTTCTCTGTCGCCTCTACATTCATGAGGAAGAAAACTAAGGAGGGGGAATAAACCACAACGCTGGACAAGCTGTAAAGACAAAAATCTGTGCCAATGGCACATATGCGTCCCAGAGCAAGTGAAGCTGTGTGGCCCCTGAAAGCACTTTCACTGCTCCACTCGTGTCCCCAGGCAGGGATAAGAACTTAGTCATGAATGACACACAGAACAGCAGTGAACCCATAAGCCAGGCGGGTGCCATGGCCGGTCCGATGGTGACACCCAGGCCCCTCACCTAGCTGCTGTGTCTCTCCTAAAAGATGGGCTTGTTCACAAGCCCAGGGTCGATCTCTAGTCCCAACTCTGGCTTGCCTGAAAGGGGGACAGACCCCGTGGCTGTCCAGAGCATAGCCTGCCTGATCATAAAGAACTAGGAAGACGAAGGCAGCTTCCCCCGGCTGTCAACGGAAATGGGCAAACAAGACTGGACTCGAACTTATAGATCGAGCATCCATGTCCTCCGAAGTCCTGCTGTGATGAAAACCAAGTCATATTATAAGTGCCACAGTCGTACCCGGACTCCCAGCATGTCCGTATTTCAAGGCTGCGGAGCTAGAACAAACAGTAGCTCCCACACCCCTGCCGCCTGTTCCTGAAGGCTCTGCACCAACGGGGAGCTGGTAACTGTTCTGCGAAAACTTCTCAACAGTTCTGATAACAATCCCAACCCAACTTCTGCCCTGCACTGTCCTATATCTCCTATAAGAATATTTACAGCTTGGGATAGAAAAATCTCACTCTGGGAGACAATCAGGTGATCGGAAGCCTTCTGTGATTAGGGAGTACTTGGACAGTGTGTTTCAGGAACAGTTTCATGGTGATTAACTAACTCGCTTCATTTCAGTGTAGTTGTCACTCTGAATTACCACTTAATGGGTGAAGTGTACAGGCTATAACAATCAGTAGTACAGATGTAAGGAAGAAGGCATTAAAAAAAAAATTAGCCCCTAAAGCAATTATTGCAGTGAATTTTTCAAATAGTTTTAATACTCTGTCTTTTGACCCCAGGGTACGGCTTGGGGAAAATATATTAATCTCAAGATAATAATAAGTCAATTTCAGTTGTCCAATATCTACAATGATATTAAAGATTCTAACCTCACTCTTTTTGGTTGCAAACATTAATTAAGCACGGTAATTGTGTCTCTCCGTGATATTTGCTGCTTTCTGAATGAGTCAGAGCTCAGGGAATAATTTGAATATGGCGGACAGCAATTTGCTACATAAATTCACCCCAATAGCTATTAGCTCATTTTAAAATAGTCAAGACTCCTAGATTAGAGGGGTGTGGATTTTTTTTTTTTGCATTAATACCAAATTAATCACATCTACATAACCTTTTATTCACCCTCCCCCAAAATCTCCATGAATAACCTCTGCAAGGCCTGACCCAAATGTCATGAGGCACAGGGTGAGAGTTTTACAATGTGTATTATTAACACAATCTCCTTAAACTCCAGAGTCCTGCAGCCTCTATCTTAATACTTCTTTGCAGGAGTTGTTATGAGAGGTCAACAAGAGTTTATACTTGTGTTTTTAACTCACATCGTATATCAAATAATTTCAATAAGAACCGCAGATTACCTACATACCATATATTGTACATTAAGGATATTTACCAACTGATTGACAAGTTTGGGTACCAGTTTCAATATTACCACTCCGGAGATTTGGAGGGACACCTGACAAACTAGAGAGGTAATCAAAATGGAATGAACGCTAAGAAATTACGTGGAGAGTTTGGTTTGGGATTGCACTCCACGGGCAGCTCCTAAAGGATGCCGGCTACAGAGCACCTGATGCCATCACCTAGCCTGGCACTGCTGGCCCCGGCTGCTCCTTGACCATCATTCTCACTCTTCTTCCCTCTGCTGCTGTGTCATTTTGGTGGTGGCAGCAGGAATCTTGGAAGCCACCCATACCATCCATTCCAATCCACTCCAGGACTGGGACCACCCACAGGGGCTCCGATGACCAAGGCAGAAGTAGAGTGTGTGCCCTCTTGTGTCACTCAGGGCGGACACTTCATTTGTACTTTGAATTAAAATAAAACGACTTTGGGGAAAACATGAGGTTCTGCACTAAAAACATAAAGCAGAGGAGCCTCTTCCTGGATCTACCTGGGCACAGGTAGAGGAGAGGAGGGGTGAACTATTAACGTTAGGGCAGCAGCCCGCTGGGATCTGCACATGTGGGCGGGCGAACTGCTGAGGAGCCTGGGAGCTGTTTGTTTTCTTTAATTCTCCTTTGTCATTTTTGGTTATATGTGGAAACCTTTGTACGTTTATTTGGCCTTGACAATATTTTTTCTAAGCTGTACTTCCCCCCTCCTTTTTTTCTTTTTTAATTAAAGTACAGTGAAATGCAATATTATATTAGTTTCAGGTGGACAACATAGTGATATCACCATGATAAGTCTAGTAAAAATAATACAAAGTCTACTACAATATTGATTATGCTGTATATTACATCCCTGTGACTTATTTAATAACTGGAAGTTTGTACCTCTTATTTCTACTTCATCTTTTCCACCCCTCCCCTCTGGCAACCATCCATTTGTTCTCTGTATCTATGACTCTACTTTTGTTTCGTTTGTTCATTTGTTTTTTTAGATTCCACATGTAAGTGAAATCATACAGTATTTGTGTTTCTCTGTCTGACTTATTTCACTTAGCGTAATACCCTCTAGGCCCATCCATGTTGTCACAAATGGCAAGATAGCATTCATTTTATGGCTGAGTAATATTCCGTTGTATGTATGCACCACCTCTTCTTATCGATTCATCTATCAATGGACACTTAGGTTGCTTCCATATCTTGGCTACTGTAACTAATGTTACAATGAACATAAGGTTACTACATCTTTTCAAAGTAGTGTTTTTGTTTTCATCAAATACCCACGAGGAATTGCTGTATAGTAACGTAGTTCTAGTTCCAACTTTTTGAGGAATCTCCATATTTCTTTCCATAGGGGCTGCACTACATTACAAGCTTAACGAAATCATTACTACCTCTGTGGTACCTGTATGATTTTTTCGTGTGGGCTCACTAGCCAGAATCCTCATGAGTAGGATACAACTATCCTAAGAGCAGCATCACCTTAGGGAAGGCCAGCTCGAGACAGATTCCTTGGTGGGCTGCCTCCCTGCCTCCCTTCCTGCTTCTGTCACATGCTTCTGGAAAGGCCACAGAAGTCAGTGGCCACACTCCTCCATTTACTAACTGTGTGACATTGAGTTAAGTCACCTAGCGACTCTGAACCGTGCACTCATATTTTTAATTTGCAAGTCAAGATACAACCATTATGATGATTTGTTCTCCTCCCTTAGAATTCACTCTGTCAGAGGGAATATCAAGCAGGTGACTAGCAGCTCAGGTAGGTATTTAGTTTGCTTGGCTTTCAGCTCAGTGTGTATGCACCACATGCTGTCATCCCACGGTCACTTTGCTAATCTTCTCTCCAATCCACCATCCATCCAGCCATCCACCCATCCACTCTTCCCACGCAGAACTGAGCTCCTCCCCAAGTTCTCCATGAAGTACTTCTGGGGCTGCCAAGGACGACTGGCAGTGGCAGAGATGTTGGGAGCCCTGGACCCCACTCCCCTTCAGTGACAGCAGCAAAGCATTGGGCTCTTTTATATACTGAAATGCCAACTGAGATACCATTTAAAACTAAAGGTTTCCTTCCATTCATGAAGGGGGAAAAATAGGGTAGAAAAATCACCGGTGTAGTGGAAAGAATATGGGCTCATCAAATCCCAGACCAGCGGCTTATAAAGTATGTGATTTAGGGCAAATTCTTTAAATTCTCTACAAGTCAGTTGTTTAATCTAGACTGAGATGGAGAGAGGTGAGTATAGAGAAACAGACACAGAAATACAAGATGACAGAGAGAAAGAATGAGAGAGAAAAGCGAGAAGGAAGAAAGGGAAGGAGGAAGGAAGAGAAAGAGGAAGGGAGGGAAGGAGAGAAAAGGAAAGGGAGAGGAAGGGACACGCAAAGTTACAGTCTGACAATGACAAGTGGCAAGAGAGACCACTCACAAATGCACCCCAGGGGTAATAAGAGGAACATGAGGTTACCTTCTCTCACAGGTAGGTGCCATCTTAGCCCTTTCCTCTTTTTCTTTTCAGAGCTGCTGTAAAGATCTTCAGCTCTTGCCAGAGAAGCTAGTTAATTCCATTTCTCCTGCATCTACTGACTCTTGGGACCCGCAGCTCTCTGGGCTCCCTTGCCTCCATATCGAGCCTCTCATCGAGCTCTGCTCACGGTGAGCATCCTAGGAAGCAGCAGAGAAGGTGGTGCATCCATGACCAGGGCACCCATTCCTGCTGCGCTGGAGTGTATGGTCTAACAGCACCATTCCTCTTGCCTCAGGGCCTTCCCTGGCATCAGGCAAGTAGTAGCCGCTCAACAAACATTGGCTACCAATGGTGTCCCTCTTATGATAGCAAATAGGGTTCCCAACTACAGGTGTCATTAGTGTGATTTCTATTCCACTGAAATCTGTGGAGTGCCTATTGTGCTGAAGCAGTGCTGCTATGTTATTGAAGTAGTAAGCACATACTGTGGGATATTCTGCATAAATGTTACTTAAGGCAGCATTTACCCCAGTCCTATCAAGGTTGCATGGTCCAGCAGTGGTCAGCTGGCCTTCTCTTCAGAAAGCCCATTCTCCAGAGGAAACTTCTACAAGGGCTTTTGTAGTCCCTGCCCCTATCGACAATGGGTGTTTTGCTTGTTCTTGTTTTAAAATAGCGGTCTGGTGACTAGCAATGACAAATAGAAAAATAGACTACCCCTGGTGAAATCAAAGACATTCACGATATATGGATTAGCTCAATGTATTTTAGAGACGCTCACTACCCTTCCATGAATTTGGAACAATCCAGTGTGGTCTGCACGCGTTAGCTACAGAGGAGATTTCCTAGGCTAAAACCCCTCTTTGGTCTTGAGCCATAGGAACTCTGGAAGATTCTGCCTGCTTGATGCTGGCAGGGAGGGGGACATCAGCACACTGGCCATGAGAACTGGAGTTTGTCTCTAGTGACCTATCATGCAAGCAAAGTTTGGAACACCCATAAAGCCACAGAGCTAAGACTTCTGAGGCCTACAAGAAAGTTAATTTTGTGCTTCTTTGATAATACAGATTTGGTTAATAAGTGTTCACATGTGTGGCAGAATTTGGTCTGAGATTTACTTTCATTATAATGTGGTCATGGGTTTGTTGCTGAGCAGACCTATAGCTCTCACCCATTTCAAAATCCTTTGGGGGCAATAAAGAGAAGCAGGGCTTTTTGGAGAAATGGCTAATTCCACAGGCAGGGCACGAAGGTACAAGATGAATCTGCAATACCTTATAATGCCAAAAATTTTTGAAGCACTTCAAAAAATGATGGGTATGTCAAAAGGACACAAGAGGACTTTCACCTCCAGGAAGACGTAGTAAACATAATTTTCCCTATTGTTCCCATTAGGTACCACTAAACACGCTGGACATTATATATGAAACCAACAGACGATGACACTGAAAGGTGGAGAGAACATCAGTGAGGGACCCTGGGACCTGAGGAACGACACAGTGATGGGTTCCCTGGGTTTCTCTTTGCCTTACAGATCCCAGGCTGGGTGCCAGAGAAGCCGGTGATTCAGAAATGCTATGAGGAGTGACAAAAGAAGCGCCACCAAAGCCTGCTTTCTCTAGGCAAAGGCCCAGGAAAGGGGCAAACCTTTTTTTTTTTTAATGTATGATAACACTGTGTTAAGAGGTTCTACAAGGGTGTAGAAAAATATTTAAGATAATTATATTATAAACTGGGGAGGGCAAAAGGATGTTAAGTGAGGGAGAGTTTCTGTATGTCACTCATGATTTGATGTCAGTAGACCGTGAAAAGTTATGTATATACAATGTAATGCCAAGAACAATCACTAAAAATCTATACAAAGAGAGACACTCAAACACACTAAAGACAAGTCAAAGTAACCTACAGGAAGGCAAGAAAAAAAAAAGAGAAGAAAAAAAAAGAGAGAACAAACAGAAACCCAAAAATCAAAATGAAAGAGGTATATCCTAACATATAAATATTATATTAAATGTAGATCACCTAAATACACAAATAAAGACAGGTTGGCAGTGTAGATTTTCAAAACCTGACCCAATTATACACTGTGTACAAGAAACAAACTTCACATATAATGGTATAGGCAAGTTGAAAGTAAAAGGAGGAAAAAAAATCTGTATCATGCTGACGCTAGTTACAAAAAGCAGGAGTGGCTGTATTAGTATCAGATAAAGCACATTTTTGAACAAAGAAAATTATCAGGGACAGAGAGGGACATTATAAAATAATAAAAAGGTCAGTCCACCAAAAAGACATAGCAACTATAAATACATATACACCAAACAACAGAGCTGTAAAATATGTGAAACAAAAACTGAGAGTAATGAAAGGAGAAATCAACAAATCTACAATTATAATTAAAGACACAGACACTCTTCTCTCAACAATCTATAGAACTAGACAGAAAATCAACAAGGATACAGAAGAACTCGAAAACACCATCAACCAACAGGATCTAAACAATATTTATAAAACACTCTACCCAAAACACACATTTGTGCCAATGAGACCTATACCAAGAGAGACCATATCCTGGGCCATAAAATAAACCTCAACACATTTAAAAGAATTAAAATCATACAGAGTGTGTCCTCTGACCACAATAAAATCAAACTAGAAATCAAAAAGAGAAAGCTAATAGGAAAATCTACCAATACTAGGAAACTAAATAACATACTTCTAAATAATCCATGGGTCAAAGAGGAAGTCTCGAAAGGAAACACATACATTGAGCTAAATATAAATGAAAATACAAGGTATCAAAACTTGTGGGACACAGCTAAAGCCACCCTGAGAGGGAAATGTATAGCACTGAAATGCTTACATTTGCAAAGAGGTAGGTTGTCCTCAATAATCTAAGCTACCACCACTAGAACCTAAAAAAGCAAAAAGCAAAATTAAGCCAAAACAAGCAGAAGGAAGGAAATAATAAAGAGCAGAAATCAATACAATTGAAAATAGGAAAACAATAGAGAAAAATGAATGAAATAACATGCTAGTTCTTTAAAAAGGTCAATACAATTGACAAACTTCTATCATGACAGACAAGTAAATAAGAAAGAAGACACAAATTACCAATATCATGTAATAAAAGATGGGGTACCATTTCGGACTCTGAAGACATCAAAAAGATAGTAAGGTAATACTATGAACAATTTTATACGTATAAACTTGACAACTTAGATGAAATGGACCAATTTTTTGAAAAGCACAAATGACTCAACTCATTACACAAAACAGATCATTTAAATAGCCTTTTAACTATTAAGGAAATGGAATTCATAATTTTGAAAGTCCCCAAAAAGAAATCGACAGACCGGGATGATTTCAATGGAGAATTCTATCAAACCTTTAAAGAACTAACACCAATTCTACACAATCTCTTCCACAAAATAGAAACACTTCTAAATTCATTTTATAAAGCTCATATTACCCTAATAATACCCAAACCAGACAAAGGTAGTATGAAAAAAAGGGAACTACAAGTCAATATTCATCATGAATATAGAAGCCAAAATCCTTCACAAAATATTAGCAGGTAGAATACAGCAATATCTAAAAAGAATTATATGCCATCCAGAGATGTGAGGCTGGTTCAATATTTGAAAATCAATCAGTGTAATCCACCATATTAGAAGATAAAGAAGAAAAAATAAATCATACAATCTTTGCAATTGAGGTAGAAAATTGCAAACTGATGTACATGACGAAATTCAATACACATTCATAACAAAAACTGAAAAAAATATTTGAATGTAGGGACATCCAGGGTGGTAATCGGCAAATAGATAGGTTGTGGGATGCAGGTGAAGGAGACAGAGTATTTCAACATTTTCACAACCAGTACTGGTGCTTTCCAGCTAAGCATAAGCTCTGGCCCTCTCATCTTAGGGTTTCTCTTCACCATACTGTGTACCCTCAGTTTATTTACCTCTGGCTGGCTCAGAAGGTACTGCCCTTACCAGAACCTTCTTGGCCAGCAAAGCCCCCTTCAAAGTTAAGGCTTCCTGGCCACGCCAGGTAGTACTGTTTGTATGTAAAGTTTTACAGTCAAGGTTCCCCCTGTGGTCTACACATGGGACTGGACTTCAGCATGGTCTGTGGATGTTATAGATGGGTCACTACCTTTCCCTCTCTTGACTTTGTTAGTTTTTGTGTCTGTAATAAAGAAACATGAACGTTTTAGTTCACTTTTTAAAAGGACACTATACATCGAAGTCTGGCTCTTCTGGAGTTTATCACTTCCTTCATTGAACTAGCTTGGTAAGACTTACGCTTCTCCCATTTACAGGAGGAAGGAAGAAGAATGTGTTTTCAAAGGATATTCTCCTTTGACTCTCAAATTTCCTGGAAAGTTATTTGAAGATGTGGCTGAAATTTAAATCAGCAAGACAAAAAAAGTGGTTCCATCTGGACAAGGAGAGCGTCCATTTAGTGATCAGAACGGCCTGTTTCTCTTTCACTCTCCATCACTCCTGGGCTTACCTCAGAGGCAATGGACGTGAAACTGCCGCTGAAGTGCACGTGCTTGTGGATCTCGCTGCCATTGGCCGTCAGGAGCCAGTGCCCAAGGGCCTGGTCTTCACCAGATGACTGGTTGCCATGGCTCTGATTGGGCAGGAGCTCTGCCAGGTCCCAGTGGTACGACGGTGTGGCCCCGACCAGTGCGATGAGGATGGCTTCCGTGGCCACGTAGAGCTGGGGGAGCAAACACAGAAAACCATCAATGGTGGAAACGCAATCAGCAAGCTCGCAAACCTTGAAAGATCGGTTCCTTGCTTTCGTGATTTTATGAGCTACAGAAACAAGACACCTCAGGAACAAAGAAAAATATCAAAAGGAAGCTTCACTATCTCCTGCTAACACAGTTGTCAGCGATCCCACTTGCAAAGCCCCTGGTACTTTCTCTGAGGGTTTTTTCTTCTACATGTGAGATACGTCTGCAGCTGAGGACACCACACAAGGTGATTAGACTCTGGCAGGTGGGGGAGAATTACCAGCTCTGATTTAGGAGACTAACATTCCAACTATTTTCTCTTCACCCCTATACCCTCAGTTCAGATAAGAAGTCACCAGGGTCCTGGCTTCACGATCTAAACAAGAAAACTTTTTGTGGCATAGTTAAATGTCTCAGAAAACTGTGTGTGGATATATATATATACACACATACATATATATGAAGCACATATACATATATACATAAGAGTGAGAGCAAGCACACAAGAGTGCCTTATTAAAGCAGGTGAGCATAATAGAATATGTACTTGAGTAGGTACTATTTTTAAAAATAGTATACAGCTTATAATATGATTTAAAGAAATTCAAAATCCTGGGGACATTCAATCCATAACCTTTGGCTGTACTTAACCATTGCTTAGTCTAACCACAGTAGTCGCCCCACAGGAAAAAAAAAATATTTTACTCATCCATTTAAGAACTATTTTTTCAGCACATATGCCATTTGTCTCTGACTATTCTGGGCTTTCTAGCTACTCACAATTGGGCTTATAAGCTGTTGAGCCTGGTGCAGCCTTTTTAACGCTATGGATTTCCATTTATATGAGTTCTCATTGTTGGATGATTATTCCAACCTGAAAATGTACTAAGAAAACACAGAATTAGTCTTCTCCACAGTGAGACAATCTTATGGTAAGAAATTATCCCTATTAACTTAGAACTTGATGCCTTAAAATGCCTTTAAACAGAGTTACGTATTTAAAAAGGACAAAGCGTGTGATTTCTCTGCAGCACACAGTAACACACCCCCACTGGATGGATGTGTTGACTGAGGCACAAAATGGTGGGCAGACTTGCCAACAGCTTTATTTCCCTTCCTCAGCCACCTCCCAGCGCCTTCCACACCATCCGGTAGGGGCATATTCAGCTGTTAAGGGGATAAGCTACAGCACCAAAGGCAGAGTAATTTATCACAAGTAGATGATGGAATTACTGCCAGGGAAAGAGAAAAGAAGTCACGACACTGTGTGTGTGTGTCGTAACAGAAAGCTAATGTACAACCGGAGATGTGATTTTCCCACTCTTGGGAAGGCTGCAGGAGATAAGACAGCCCCAATCTATTTGGAGAGGGGTGACTGTGGGCCTCTCAAGAGGTACGAAGCTGCCACGAGTCAGTCTGCATGGGAGATTTATTGTAAAGGGCTCAGGGAAACATGTTTCTAGATGTGTATTGCTTCCTGGCCCCTATTTGCATACTATTAAGGTAGTTTTAGAACAGGAGGTGGTCAACTTATCAAAACAGAAACCTTAATGCCTACGAGAGCAGGCAGATGACACATCTAGCAGCAGCTGTAATTCCAAAGCCACTTGTACCTGTTATAGTCACTGACCCTCCTGATCTTTATCCGCTGAAATTTACTGATGGGTAAAGAAATGGGAGGGGGGGCGGAATGGGGCAAGGGAATGCAAGAGAGAATGCAAAACCACGTTCTGGTAAGAGCACAGCCTTTAGTCCGGCCAGGCAAACTAGTTACATCTTCTCTCTAAATACGCTCCTTTCTGCTTTTGCTCCTGGCAGCCCCTTCACCTACAAAGCACTTTCTCCTGCTGTGAACGTCTGGACCTTTCTCATCCTCCAAGACACAACTCAGATGCCACCTCCTACCATCCTGCCGTCCCCTCCAACCTCTCCAGAAGCGGTCTCCTGCTTCTGCTCTCCTCCCCCACCAAAAGCTCCCTCTAGACCTTTCTTAGAGCCCATATCATGTTTTTTTCCACTGCATTATATTTATGTATGTGCTTGTCTTATTTTTCCTATTGGAATAAACCCTCCCGGAGGGCAGGATCTAAGTCTGATGCACCTTTGGGGTTTCAAAGCAAATAACTCAGGGCCCAAATATGTGGCATCACACACTCAACCTGTGAATGAATGAATAAATGACAAGGATGCAACACTAAGTATGACAGCAAACACTTGTCTCATGCTAACTATGGGCCAAGTGCTGTCCCAAGTGCTTGCTGAAAATATATGAACACGTCGCATTCTTGTCTGGATTATTCTAGAAAAAGCAACGTCTTAGGTAAAAGAGGAAATGCTCCAAAGGGTCCTCTAATCTGAGGCGTGCTACATTGTGAAGGATGCCTTTCTCGGCAGAAATTAAAATGTGTAGAGAGCAGTTGAAAAATAAAGAGGTGGAGCTCATACCCTAGTTCACAATGTAGGGAGCAATGACGTCTAGTTGATCAGGATTATCTGTATTAATCGGTAGCATTCCCAGCAATCTATAGCCTGGATAAGCACCTTCCACGTCTCCCATCTCCTCTGCCCTCCTCCCACCCCTCAAGGTTTCCATGCCCACCCCACACACGCACACGTGCACACATACACAGGGACCTTGGCTGACTACACAGGGTCACGGCTCCATGTCCCCAGAAACAGGAAGCTCTTGTATGCAGTGCAGCCAGCATCAGCCATTCTGTCTTCTCTGACACACGTGATCAAGCTTGGTTTCGGGACAGGTAAGGGACACAGAGGAGGCAGGTGGCTCTGCCACAGAGTGACAAACGCCAGGAAAGGGCACCCTGAGGCTTAGGCTCTACACAGAGACTCATGTCAGGCCCTTTACCCCAGAGTCACACACAAAGGTCACGTGGTCACAGGAAGTCAAAGATGGTTTAGCACGTGTCTCGTCATGAGGATGTGCCACCGACATGCAACACTGGGGTGGGTTTCCACAGCCGGGTTTCTTCAACTGCGACGATGTCACAGAGCTCACGTCCTGCTTCTTTCCCCCAGAGTACAAATTTCCTCTCCTCCTTCTCTGCTATTACTCTACAACTACCAGACACACATCCACCCCCATATTGTTGTCTAATGAATCGCACCCATCAGCAGACGGGCCTTCAAGGCATGACGAAAAAACCACCATCCATTCTCCTTCAGAGTGGGACTAACAACACCTCAAATAAATCATTATCTTCTCTAGTGCTACCTCCAGGGAAGGAGAACAAGGACCACAGATGGCTGGGGTTTTTTTCTCCCCCTTTCAATGTAATTATAATTAGAAAAGTGACTAAAACGCACTGGGGGATTGAAATTTTTAAAGTTTCAAAAAGTGAAGGTTTTAAAAGTAATTTTATACTCACAGCACATTATAAGCTTTTATAATACTCAGGGAACCAAAAAAAACAACAAAAAAAAACTCCCGTAATTATCTCATCACAATATCCTGTGCTATGAAGTCATGGCAAGAAGGATGTTTCTGTTGTAAGCAGGAAAAACAAAATACAGAACAATTAAGTGAACCGTTCAAAATTACACACAACACTAATAGCAAAAGCAGGATGACACATGGGAGCCACCACACTTTGGGGCCAGAGCTTTTTTCACAGGGAAAAAACAAAGCAAAACAAAACAAAACCAAAAAACGGGAAAATCAAAGATGAGTTTATTCTTATCATTATTGTTCGTCCTCCACATACTTAGTCCTCGGTTAATTCAATGACGTAACCAAAAGCATTACATGAACGAGACCATATCGTGAAGGCAACACCAATACCCAGTGCCCAGCTCAAAGTGAATATTCCAGGAATGTTTGGGGGGTGACTTACTGAGACTACCTAGTTTTTTGAATTTAAAAAATTTAGTTGTGCCCTAAATAACTGGTGTTTCTAAGCCCTGTTTCTTCACCGACTCTGAATCCATCCACATAATGCCACCAGATCAGTCTTCTGGTCAAAACATATTAATGGATAAATGGTAAATGTCCTAGCATTCCAGATCCCCACCACGTGGCCCAGTTGCTGCTAAAGCTGCACTCAAGCTTTCGGTGCTAGCCTCTTCAATTCCCCGGACACGACTTCCCATTGTGCAGTGGGAAAAGTACATGGATTCTATACCTGAGTCTGAACTTCAGCTCTAGGAAACTTGCAGCAAATCCAAACCTCTCTAAACGTCATGTTTTCTTCCAGTAGGAATGGACACTAGTAGTACATTTTTAACTGATTCATTTGTCTCTAACCCATTCTGAGGGTCAGATGGGATGTTTCGTCAGCCAGCAGGAAATTGTACAATGCCACTCAAACAGCCTGTATCAGTGCTTCCCAAACTTTTATGGGCACAGGCCAATTCCGTCAGCTGGGGAGCGCCCTGAGATTCTGCATTTCTAAAGAACTCTGCTGAGAGCAATGCTACTGGTCTGTGCCACACGTTGTGTGATTATTCCCTCTTCTACGTTTTTTTCCCAATTTTATGTTTCCTACCTGAAATGACCTTCCCACTTCTTCCTAAACCCAAACTTCAAAGTTCAGCTCAAGCTCAGCCCTCTTTCTGAAGGCTTCAGCAAACCATTCCAGACCACGTTGAGGTCTCCTTTCTTAATTCCCCAACATGTAATTCCTGCATTAGCTCCTGGGGAAATATTATTTTGTATCATTATTTAACAGTGTAGATCAATTCTAATTTTCTAATGATTTGTCATCTCCTAAAGGAAAGAAACTCTTATACCTCTGTAACCTTTCAAGAAGCCCAACACACCACTGTGTATATAATACCCTGTGACAGATGTTAACTAATTCCTTGCAGAATGGTGTAGCAAAAAAAAAAAAAGTGATGGATTAAAAATCAGTAATTCTGGGACCTCATCTTGCTTCCAACCACTAATTAATTGGACACATTGTTTAACCTGCGTCTGTTTCTCTCTCTTTCTCCCCAATAAAATGGGAATACTACCACCTAAGCACCTTCCTTCTGTTATTTCAGTTTAATTTTTTAAAAATGTTAGTGAGTACCAATGCTTTGCAGCAGATTGTCTTATGAGCCTCAGGTGATAACAGGAATGGATAAGAAACAGTTGTTTCCTTCTAAGCACATAACATTCAAGTCAGGACAACAAAGACATACAGTTATAAATACAAGGCAGACTTTGACCAATGCTACATTAGCCATAGGAGAAATGAAGTTAACGAGAGCACAAAGAAAACAGATGTTAATTCCAACTTAGGGTAACAAGAAAAAGGTTGTAAATGTGACACCAGACCTAGGTAGGTAAAGACTGATAGGGGTTTAACCAAAACAAAAAGCAGGGGAAGGAATTTTTAGGCCAAAGAAACAGTCCAATCAGAGTCAGGAAAGTAAAGAACATATTTTTAGTGTTCTCTGAAGATATATTACAGGCCTAGCTCAGCCCTTCCCAAACTTGAGTCATCTGAGTACCCCCATAAGAGCTTTATGGGCCTACTTTCTGTTTTCTATTATTTACATCATAGTCTTCTTTGAAATTGGTTCAAATTTTTTAACTTACCTAAATTTACAGAGAAATAAAATTTTATATCACTGCAGACATGACTGGCCAGATGGAACTATAAACACTGTGTTACAATGCCAAGTGTTGGCTAGCACGCTTTTATTCAAGGTGGGCCACAAGAGATGTTTTCGGGCAAGATCTGGGGGGGGGGGGGGCAGGGTAAAAGCAAAGGAGCATCCGCTTGGTTACCATGCTCAGAAAGTTGGGGCAAGTGCCTTTGTGACTCACAAACATTGTCACTTCTTCGCTGCCTCACCTTGTTGGTTGCGACACAGCAGCTGGACCGAAAACTATTCCCTGTTCCCCTGGATCCTCCTTCAGTTTCATGAAGGATGGAGGCAGTGAGAATGACACAGATTCCTGTCAGTTCTGATAGGTTCCAGATATTTCTTCCCTTCCGGAAAGCCTGCCCTGCAGACTTCAAGCTCCAACATCAGACACAAAGCCTTATAGGAACTGCTGAACCAGCTCCCACAATTGCACGTGGTCAAAACCCCATAATAAAGTATTCATTGATTACATATATAATAATATGCATATAGATGACACATACACATGCATATATACACCTACATATGTCTCCATCCTAGGAGTCCTGCTTCCTGCTTCTCTGATTGAACTATGATTGACGCAACCTTAAACAAACATGGCAAAATATTAGCATTTATTAAATCTGGAAGTAGGTACATGCATGTTTGTGATATTATTCTCTGTACTTCTTTTAAACGGTTTCATAGTTTAAAAAGAAGTTTTTTAAAACTAGTAAATGAAATGAAAAAAGAATATTAAATTCTAACTAGGTAATATTTTCTGCCAAAGTCTGGACCTTCTTTAAATCTTTAGTTCTAATTCATTCCCTTTGTTAAAAAAGAAATATCTGCAAATGTGTTGAGAAGTGCTAGCACCTAATAAGACTTCCTTCTTAGATAAACAGAAGGATTAAAGAATTGAAAAGAGAATAATCCTCTCACTTGATGAGTTAATGCAATTTAATACTATTTCCATATACAACCTACATCTACTGTGCAGGCCATTCTTTGGGATGTCAGAGAAGGCGTAAAGATAGAGGATTACAGACTCATAGAATCAAAACAAAGGTGAGAGGATATTCTTGGAAAGGGTAGAGATATGTCTTCCTCTTGGACACCACAGAGAAACATAACGATAGGTGAGGATAAAAATTAATTTTGAGGCCAAAGGAAAGGATGTTTAGAAAGTTTATACCTAGTTACTTCTAGTTTCTTCATAAAGTTGGAACAAAGACTACCTGGGGAGAATGAGAGGAATGGAGTCAGGAGAAATTTGGACTTGAGAAGAGAGGTAAACATTCAGCTGGGAGAAGTGAAGGCCAGAGCTCAAGCACGACCCAACAGCATGGGCTGTGTGTGTTTCAGAACTGTGAAAACGAGGAAACCGACCTACATTTGCAACAAAAGAGAACTGAATAAGCAAATTAATTATGGCATAGCCAGGCATTGGAACCCTCTCAAATCTGGAAGTAGGTACATGTACGTTTGTGATACTTATACGTTTGATACTAGGTACGTTTGATAATACATGTACGTTTGACAATATCTTATAATGATTAATAGCTTATCATTACTACTAATAATTAATCTTATTACTGGGGTGTACGGGTTGGTCTTAATGTGATATTATTATGAATGGCTATAGACACTAGAAAAAGGTGTAGTTGTTTACTTATGAGCACAACAAGTCACTCACAACATTGTTGAGACAAAATCAGGTTAAAACACAAATTTTCACACAAAAAACATAAATGTACATATTTGTATAATAAAAAGCCTGGAAGGCCATACATCAAAACGTGAGCATGTTTTACTTCTGGTGGTAGAAGTTTTGGTGATTTTTGTTCTGTTTTTCTTTTCTATATTTTCTCTTTTTTCTACGATCCCATGTACAATTTGTTGAGTACCACACGATTCCCATGAATGAAGGTACTAGTTTCTGTTTGAGCGTTGGGTCAAGGAAGTCAGAGAGGAAATTCCTGAGTTGTGTGTGTCTTTGGATTTGACGGCTCTTCCTCCTCAGGCAGCCTCTAAACATTGACACAATGCCAGCTAACTGCCGGGCGTGGGGCAACTTTAAGAAATCCTAAACTTGCAAAATAAATTAGCTACACTTTCATGATCCAGCCATTTCCAAGAGCACAGTGAAGACGAGGGGCCATCTGCGTAAGTGCACTCAGCCATCTTGCAGCAGACTGACCGCATTCAAGCTGAGTGTTCTTCCTGCCATAGGCACATTGCCTGTCTTCATATTTTTAATGACTTTTTTGTGCTATCTTGGAAGGTAATACTATCTCTGTCAGGGCACATGTCAAGCAGCTGTGGGTGACCCTGGCCAGGCATATTGCTGGCGATTTGGGTGCTGTAGAGGTGTTGGGCTAGTTGCTTCCCAAGACACCTCCCAATTCTTGAGATGCTCCATGCTCAAGGGAGCTCCCCAAACCTCCAGGAGGCCCCCTGTATCTCCATAGCCTTGGATGGAAATCTGAGGGTCTGATAAACGTGAGGCTTCATCTGCGTTACACCAGGGGGCAGTGTCTGTCGACAGACAACAGCAGCTTCCTGGGGACGTGGGGGGCAAGTGTAGCTATGGTCTCTTTGACCTAGCGTGTCCCATTCATCTAAACTGATGGAAGGAGCACCAGGCAAAGAGTGGTGTTATCATCCAATTCCCAGCCATTTTTTATGGGTGGACAGAACTAAATCTGAGGGTAAGGGCAGTGCCAAACTTGCTCAAACTAGCAGAGAACCCTGGGAGAGCACATGCTGTGGAGTCGCCATACAGAAACTCCTACTAATGCTATAGGTTCTCATCATGGCTGATCCCCTGGCAGTGGTGAGAATCCCCTGCGGCATGCGGGCTGGTCTTAATGGCTGTGACGCAATAAGGTCTTCACTAGAATTTATGAGGTGAACTTCATCATTTGCTTGTGGCTGAGAGGTTAGAACCACCAGCTACCCACCTCAGTGACAGCTCATCGAAAGGTCGTATTCCTACGAATCTCCTGGGGAGAGTGGGCATGGTGACAAATGCACGGGAGGAGATGTTAGTTGTGACAATTAGGACAGCATTTTCACACAAAGTTTAATAAAGCGCCTGAACAAAACTCACTCTACCTCACTCTCCTAAGTGTTAAATGACCACAATTCACAGCCATAATCGGTGAAAGGAACAGCAATACAAGAGTGAGCTGTTATTCTCATATAGTGAACTGTAGCCCTCTCTCCTCGCTATACATATCAGCCTTTCTTTACTGTTTTTTGTTTTTAACACAGAAAAATCAAACAAATAAAATAAGATTCACAAACCCACCACCACAATGAACAAGTCACATTCTATCATATTTGCTTCAGATTTTAAAAATGGTATTACAGATCTAGAGGAAATCTCCTGTGGACGCCTCGCCCAACTCCCTCCTCCCCTTCCTTCCCAAGAGCAATCAATCTCATGAACTGGGTGTGGATCCTTCTCTTCCATGAGTTTCTACTTTTACATTGTTCGTATACATTCATAAACCAAACATAGTATTGTTCTGTAGGTTTTGGAAATTTGTAATAAGAGTATGTGTCACATTGTATATATCACGCTTGTTACCTTTTCTTTTTTAAGTGTTCAATCATTGACATCTATTTTTTATTCTCTAATCTTTTTTCTCAGTGTGTATATTTTAATTTATTTATTTTAATTTTTAAAAATAATTGACTTCTCAAGTACAGCTGGTGTACAACATTATATTAGTTTCAGGTGTAGGACATAGTGGTTAGACATTTACATAACTTACGAAGTGATCCCCCTTACTAAATCTAGTATCCATCAGACACCATACATAGTTATTACAATATTACTGACTATATTCCTTATGCTGTACTTTATATCCCCATGACTATTTTGTAACTACCAACTTGTACTTCTTTTTTTTCAATTTTTCAATTATAGTTGATATTCAATATTATTTTATATTAGTTTAGGTGTACAGCATAGTGGTTAGTCTAGTACCCACCTAGCATTTAACCTGGTGTTGTAGAGATTTGTCCACGTAGCAGTGTATAGATCTAGTTCATTCACTTTAACTGTTACATTCTATCAAGTTTATACTACATTTTAATTATCCGGTCCCTTTTTGAGAATCATTTAGGTGGTTACTAATTTTTGTTATTACAAACAGTGCTGCAATAAACGTCCTATACATATTTCCTCAGGCACATATTGAAGAGATATTGTAGGACAAATCCCTAGGAGTCCAATGCTGGGTTTTAATTTTATTAGACAGTGGCAAATTGTTCTCTAAATGGGGTAGTTTCTCATTTTCATCACACTTGTACTGTTAGACTATTTAATGTTTGCTAATCTAATAAGTGTGAAATGACATTTCATAGTCACTTTAATATGCCTCTCCCAGGTGACCACTTGAAGGTAAACATCTTTTCACATGTTGATTGGTATAGTTTCCGCTTCTGCAAAATACCTGTTCAGTCATTCCACTTTCTAAAACACCGTGAAAATACATTTATTACGTGGATGATGTGAATGCACTGGTAGTTCTAGGATCGGGAAAATCAGGTTGGGATTATTAAGCGTTGACATAAAAATAAAGCATCCTGGAAACACCAGAGGACCGTACCTCAAGCTGAGGTGCACAGAAGCATCACAGTTTGGCTGTGAAGCAAATGCTTGTTACAGGTTACGCATTCCTGTTGGTTCATGGCTGTTTTAAATTCTGTGCAAATTATACTACAACCTATGATTCACGATACTAAAGAAAATGAAGGCGCTCTGGCTTAGAACAAAGAAATAGGGTTCATTTTCACTTATGTCTAAAGGGATCAAGAAACAAAGAGCTGTATTCCAACCTTCTTCCTCCAGACAGCCTGCCAAACAAGTACACACAAACACAAACACAAAGTACTGCTGATGGCGTCAACTCTGAATCACCATTGGAAAATAGAAACAGTAACAAGGTAAACAGAATTATTCGTACTTAAATACCACAAATAGCTCTGACCCAAGGGAGGGCATGTATATTTGGGAGACACAATTTTTTCTAACTGTAAAATTGTAAATCTTTCTTATTGCTTGTTCCTAAGACAACCATATTTACACAGGCATTTTTCCCCCCCTTTATCTTTTGGCTTATGTGCTTTAAAACCACTTATCACTATCATCGGGGCATTTGTATCTTATCATGCCCAAGAGAATCTATAAAAGCTGCATCTATTCTTCATGTACCTAAAAGTTGACCACTAGGGAGATGCCAGAGATTGTGTTTGCAGTAGCGTGAAGGACAGTAACTGGATATTGAGGTAACTTTTGAGGAGCTAAATGACAGTATCAATAATCCAAGAGAACAGTTAACCTAAAGACCTTGAAATCTGGCTTTGTAATGTGGTTTTGTCCTCTTAATTTGAACTTGGATGTGTCTGAAGCAAAGGGAGTTAAAACCATTTTTAAAATAATAATAGTCTCAGAAGGAAGAAAAAGCCAATGGATCTGTAAAGTTTCCATCCCTGGCCCTCTGGTTTTGTGTTCCTCAGCTGGGTTTGGTCATTACCAAACCTGTCCAAGTTACCTCTCTGGCAGTGCTGCTAGCAGTTGGTCTGTACCATCCTTGGGCAATGGTACACAAGTGCTTTGGTTTTAAAATCAGACAATGTCAACCTCCTTCCACGTAAGTCAACTCTGAAAGGGCTTCTGACTTTTTCCTCTGTCGGAGGAGGCAACCCCCACAAGAATGATGACAGCATCGTGTTACAATTATGTAACGGGACGCCCCAGTACTCCCACTCTGCAGGCCAGCTCCCCCAGCCCAAACCTCTCCGACAACAGACTTGGTGGAGAGGTCTCTGGGGAACTCCACTCTCACATCCAGGATAGCTTTGGGTGACCTGAGGATCACCTGTCTCCTCTATCTCAATGGGACGGTTAAGACCTCATAAACACAGAACAGCTGAGAAGGGTTCACTTCTGCCTGGCCTGGAACAACCCATTTGTTGACATAGCCACAGCTACTGGCACCTCCCCAGCCCACACCTATAAGATAAGCAGTCACTTCATTCCCAACACTCTAAGACCTGGTTTTTCTACAGCAAACATTGACCAGATGTCAAGCAGAGTTCAGTGAAGAGTCAGGGTCGTGGGCTTAGACCTGGTTGGTATCAAAGTCTAACCAACTGGTCAACCATAAAGGAAAGGAAGGAAACATAACAGGTGCTGACCCCTTTTTAGTGCTACACTCCACTCAAACGACAAACTTATTCCCGGTTGGTGGATGCCTGGCTGGGCAGGGAAGAAGATAATGACACAGGAAGTAAAACGGAGTACATGGATGAGGAGGTGAAGAGGTGGGATTGCTCAGAGAGCTAGTTATGTTCCCGGAATTCTTCGTTAGAACAGGAAAAGAATTTTCTCAAAGTGAAATATTACAAATTAACATCAGGCAAATATTGACCACGTGTCAGGCAGAATTCAATGAACAGGCATGGTTACAATTCTATGCTTTCTCTATTAAACACGTTGCTTCCTCCCCATAAGCAAAGGACATTTAAGCTGAAACAATGACCTTGAAGGAATTTCAGAATACTGCATACTTGGCAACTGAGAACCTGTTTTGCTAGAGAAAGAACTGACTTCATCTATCAGTCCGTCATTTGAACGGTTCTCCTAGCTGATGATGAAATCGACCAAACTTCTAAACAATTTCATGGAAAAAGGAATCCGTAAGTCAACCCTTACCTCTCCCCAGCCCAATCTTCCTGTTGAGCAGTTTTCCTTACGCAAGATTTAAGCAACTGACAGACTGGTAGTTAAACTCATGACCACCCTGTACTTTCCTCAGAATGACTATCATTGCATGTTAATTGTAATTATTTGTTTGTCTGCATGCCTGACCCCACCCCCACTAGAATGCAAGCTTCATAGGAAAGGGCTTTTGAATGTTCATCACCGTAGCCCCCGCTAAGCACATAGTAGGCACTCATTAAATAGCTGTTGAATGAAGCAATGAACAAAATGACTGACTCGTGGTAAAGACTACTAAACGATTTGTAAATAAAATGTCTTTATAATATTGGGAGAATTGATGCAAATGGACCATTTAAGCTGCAAAGGAGAAGCAACTCTTGCCTGGCAAAGTGTATTTGCAGTGACCTTCAGAATACAGAACCCACAGTTTTAGGTTGGGGTGTGCAAGTCGTCTGAGAATTCTGTACAATGAAGAAGTGATTCCATGTTATAACCACACATCATAAACGGCATGATTCCACTTATAAAAGTCTCAACCCGAGGCTGGCCTCTGGGCAGAAAGACCCAGCAGAACATAAAACAGAGAAATAAACCCTATACATTGACAGCCTCTGGAATACGAAACCCCCTCAAATCCTGGAAAAGGTGCCAAGCAGATACCCAGAGCTGAAGGAGGCTGCTAGAACTTTCGTCAGCTCAGCGGGTGACCAGGGCTCTCCCAGAGTTCTAGATTCCAAGGTGACAGTGCCACAGGTTAGAGCAACAATTCCCTTTGGCATTCACAGCCTGTTACAGGTAACAACAGCATTTTGCATGCCTTATTAACCAGCCCGCCGGCTAAAGTATACCCCCCATCCCTCCCTGCCCCCACCCATCACTCACTCACACACACACACACACTCTTTCCCCACTGGAGGTGAGGGGGTGAGTGGGCCTGGCAGAACCGCCAGAGGGGAGCGGGTCTGAGGCCATCCAGCGTTCCGGGGCCCGCCCCACCCTCGCGCCGGGTCCGGGCGGGGCAGCCTTGCCACATCACGGGCGTTCGCTGAGCCTCGGCGTCCCGGCCGGGGTGGTGGGGGCGGGGGGACGCCTCGGCCGGGGACTTGGGAAGCTGTCGGGGCGGCAGGGGACTCACCTGCAGCAGCACCGACAACAGGAAGCACAAGTACATCTGGAAGATGCCCATCTCCCCCACCGCCTGGAACGCCTCCTCCACCTCCATGGCGCGCTGCGCGCCTGGCCCCGCCCGCCTGCCCGGCGCCCCCAAGTCCGGCGCGGGGCTCCCTCCCTCCACCGGCGCCGCCACCCGCTCCGACCCGCGGGCGGGCGGGCAGTGGGAGCGCGCAGCGCGCGTGGGGAGGGCGCCGAATCCCGGGCGGCGCGGACGACGTGCGATCTGGGGCAGGATGCCGGGTACCCTGGCCTCTGCGCTTCCTGTTACAGAGTTTTTTTTCTAAGAGGGATTGGTGTCTGCGCCGCTTAAAGTGAGAGGAAGAGGAAGTGGCTCGGGGTGAGGCATCCTCTCGGATGGAGACACCCGCGAACAGCGGCCGCGGCTCATCCATGGCCCCTGCTTCTTGGGGCAGGGGGCGCGATAACTGGTGGGCGACCTGGTGGCAGCTCATTCGTATTTGCCCTTTTGTACAAAGCGGTTTACGATGGTAGGTGGGGAGCAAGTGTTCTAGACCCTTCGGAGAAGAGTGCGGTTTAACATTTCTTTCCAGGCCTCCCCTGGGCTGGCTGTGTGGTCAGGTCACAGATAAACAAAGCCTTGCACAACCTGAGATCGATATGCTTATATAAATAGGTACAGAGGCAACACAAAAGAGTTAGGATTAATCCGTGGGACACGAGGCGATGGCTGCCACGGTGTTGGAAGGGTAAACAAGTTTGTCAAACTGGAAATGTGGGGAAAGACTCAGCAGTTCCAAGGTACACCGATCTGCTCACCTGCCTTAATCCGCTCATCGCTCCACCTCCTTAGGTTGGTTTTAACAGCTACACAGTGTTCCATTATCCAGGCCATGGCCTGAAAAACAATACTGGATAGAAAGAGGCAACCAGCTAACGTTTCATATGGGATTTTACATCTAAGAGCGTGGGATAGGTCGATAATTTTCTATTCTTCCTACTGCCGCTGTCTGGATTTGGCGGTAAGATTATAATAGTTTATTAAAATGAATTGGAAGTGTTTGGTAAAACTCTCCTTGAAACCATCTGGACTGGGCTTGTTTTTCAGGGAGAACCTCTATTACAGAGATGATAGATAGACAGATAGACAGACAGACAGACAGACAGACAATCACATATTTTTATAGCTTTGTGTTCTTGAATTCCTCTTATTTTTTTCCAGAAATGTTTCTATTTTAGCTAGTTTTTCTATTTTTTGGAATAAACCGGCTCATCTTGTTCTCTTTGGGTATTTTAAAACCATGCAGTAGCTGTATTTATGCCCCACTTTTCAATCTAAATACTGTTCATTTTTATTGTTCCGTTCTTGTTAGTCTTGCTAGAGGTTTGTCTACTTTATTATTTTTTAAATAGCTGCTTTTTATTTTGTGATGTTTGTTTTCTATTTTACGGATGCTATCAGTTCTTTTCTCTCTTTACTTTTATTACTTTGTAATTCTCTTACTAGCTACGTGACTTGAAAGTTCAGTTTCCTTGCTTTCAATTTTCTTTTTTTTAAGAATAATTATGCTTAAGGCTATGCATTTCTCTCAGGGTACTACTTTGCTCTGTCCCATAAGTTTTGTCATGTGGTACTTTCGTTGTCTTTAGACTTAAATGTTCCATGACATTGTAATTTCCTCTTTAACTAATGAGCTATTTGTTAGTGCATTTTTTTTAATTTTCCAATTAAAAGTTGTTGCTACTTTGTAGCCATCTTTTTATTGCTGATTACTAACCTAAATGCTTTGTGAACAGAGATGATATTAAATCTTGAGTTTTCTTGTGACCTAGTATGTGGTCATTTTAGAAAAATATACTAAATGTATTGAAAATATTCTCCCTTTGTTTGGGTATAAGGTTTTCTATACATTAGATTAAACTTGTTAATTTTATTCGAGTAGTATGTATTACTACTGGATTTTTTTTCTGCTAGATATAATAGTTTTAATAAATGTGTCAAAACCTCCCAAAATTATTATCATTTTTTGAGTTTTTATCAAGTTCTTTTTATTTCTGTAGATACATAAAAATACCAATTGAATCATTCCTTTTATCGTGATAAAAATGGCTCTTTATGCTTTTAGTGCTATTTGTCTTAAATTTTATTGTATCTAATGTTAATATTGTTACATCAACTTTTTACTGTTGTTATTATTTTCTTTGTAATCTTTTTATTTTCATCCTTTTGGTTTTGTTATGTTTTGGGCATGTATCTGGAAGGAAGTTTCTTTTGTCTATTCATTTTGATAGTCTCTGTCTTTTAACAGGTGAGTTAAATTCATTTATGTTTATTGTGATATATTTGGAATGATGTCTACCATTTCGTTTTGTTTTTCTATTTACCAAATTCTTTTTTCTTCCTGCCATTTATCTTTTGCTATTTTGAGGAGCTACAGATTGCATTATTATTATTATTATTATTATTATTATTTATTATTGTAATTACTCTCTCCTACATTTTTAACATCCACATAACTATACACTGTTCTACAATGTTTATAGTAATTTAACAAATCTATTCTCTCTTCAAACTCATAAAGGTCTATATAAGACTCCAAGAATGCTTTATCTGAGAAAATGTAAGAGGACATAAAAATATTATGTTCTGGAAAACTTCGTTAGGTGACTCAAGAAATAACTATTGTGGTGCCAAAACACTGATGGAAGAGATTCATGTAAAGTGTTTTAGTAAAAAACTTTCATTGTTAAGAAAAATTATCCTGCACTTGGAAATAATAAATCAAAAAGCAGACGATAGTATGTTTTTCAGTGTGGTAATGAAGCATTGTTTAGCAGGCCCACCCTGGAATTATATAATTCTGTAAAATTACCTGTGTTTGACTTTGCTGTTTACTATGCATTGGAGTCCAGATACTGTGCAGTTACATGTAAATTTGTAGATATTTGTTTAGTTGAGATGTAAATGATTATGTTTAGTAGGAAAGATAATCTGTTTTTTCATTGCCCTGTAAAACATTAACTTGTTTTGTATCTAATATATAGTAATCTTATTTTACATTCTGTTGTTATTTTCTTTCTAGAAATAAACAGTTGCTCAAATGCTCTTAGAATCAGCTTTACCATCCTACTGGTTCCCTCATCAACTAAAATAAAATCTCTGACATGGGTTCATTCTGTATTTGTAAGAGAGTCATATTTTTAACTTTTGAAAGTTTTTCTTTGACATTATGACATGTTGGAGTGAAAAAAACTATAAATTAAAATTTTACACAGTATATAGCTAAATTAATAAATTATGTGTTAAGTAGAAATGGGGTTATTTCATCTTACTTCCTAAAAATTTATAAATTTTAAGTGAACCAAGTACTCTTCTATATATCCATTGTTGGTTTGCCTTACATTGGGACATGCATGCTAAAAGGAATTGGTTATTGTGAGAACAGAAAGTGCAACCTGGGTAGTGCCAGAAATGAGATCTGATGGGTTGACAGAGGCTAGGTATGCAGTATGAAGGAGTCTGACCTTTTTCCTTCAGGTGATGGAGAATCACCGATGTGTTTTAAGCTGGAGTAGTGTGACTTTTAAAAGAGGATTTGGCAGCAGTGGAAAATGCATTGACACCAGTTGAGGCATAGTGTCATGGCAGGACCCAATGAGGGCCTTAGGGTGTAAACCAGAACAATGCTAATAGGGATGGAGAAATGAAGTCAAGTTTAAGGTAAAATCTGCAAAAATTGATAGTGATTGCATTTTACAGAGACAAAAAAATCAAGGATGTTTCTGGCTTTGATGACTGGGAAATGGAGGTACTACCGTGTTTCCCTGAAAATAAGACCTAGCCAGACAATCAGCTTAATGTGTCTTTTGGAGCAAAAATTAATATAAGACCCGGTCTATAATATAATATAATATAATATAATATAATATAATTAATATAATATAATATAATATAATATAATATAATATAATATATAATTAATATAATATAATATAATATAATTAATATAATATAATACAATACAAGACTGGGTCTTACATTAATTTTTGCTCCAAAAGATGCATTAGAGCTGATTGTCCGGCTAGGTCTTATTTTCGGGGAAACACGGTATTAACTGAGATAGGAAACACAGAAGGTGGAGTAGGTTGGTGGTGCTAGGTTGAAGGGCTTATGACAGGAATGATGGGGTGACAGGCGTTGCTCCTTTAAATAGTCATTGCACCTTTAAGATCCTGCCCTTCCCCCTTACCTCACCCAGGCCCAGCTGGATTTCCTTGCCCTAATTTACAGTCAGTGCCAGGGCTTCTGAGCATGCACTGAAGGAGGAGTGGGCTAATTAAAGCTCTCCCGAGGCTCCAGGTATTGCATCTGTGGCTCTTAGCACAGAGTTCCATTTTGAGAGCATTTACTCCCCATCTGACCATTCTTTTCTCATTTTTCTATTTCTTACGTCCTTCTCTACCATAATTTTATAGTGCTTGTGTCTTTCTTTTCTAACTCAAGAATAATGAAAATCTGGGTGTTTTTGTTTTTTTTTAAATAATAAAATAATGTTTAGAATAGGGTATCTATCAAATACACACTTTTTGGGCTACGAGAGGAAAACAGGTTAACTTTACCTGGTGAATTACATAAAGCTTTGAAGCAAATATATTCAATGATTATCATCTTTTTAATCTTAGAACCTGCATCCCCTAACCACTGTGTCATGTCTTTTGCTTCATTGGTAATTTGGTGTCCCAGAAGGCTACTGAAATTTGGTGTGCCAGGTAATACACTTCGTGTATGTTTCCTGTGGTATCAAATCCTTGGAAATCAGTGTTGCATACCAGCCTACGTGTACCCAGAGTTACTGTGTTTTCAAAATATTGGAAGAGTATTTTTCCTTCTGCATAAAAACTTCATGCTGAGATAACCTTTTGTTGTTAGTATGTCACAGCAACTTACGTAAAGACAGCCCAAGTGCAAATACCTCTGTCAACATTAAGTTGATATAGACACAACAAATATGATGGGAATAATCAGATCACAAGAAGCCAGAACCTGTGGTAGATGCCTGAAAGGAAGGAGCAAGAAGACGAAGGGCCAGCCCAGTGGCTCAGGCGGTTAGAGCTCCATGCTCCTAACTCCGAAGGCTGCCGGTTCGATTCCCACAGTGGGCTCTCAAGCACAAGGTTGCCGGTTCAACTCCTCGAGTCCCGCAAGGAATGGTGGGCTCTGTCCCTGCGCCCTCCACAACTAAGATTGAAAGGACAACAACTTGGAAAAAAGTCCTGGAAGTACACACTGTTCCCCAATAAAAGTCCTGTTCCCCCTTCCCCAATAAAATCTTAAAAAAAAAAATGTATAAAGAAGACAAAGGAAGGAGAAGCAAAAAGAATTAGCAGTGAGGTGAATATGCTTCCATCATCTGGCTGCTCGAACCAACAACCATCATTACCAACAATCATCATTCAGAAACCATCCTGAAGTGGGCGAAAAACATATAGTAATACAGATCTAAATTTAATGTGGAGCAATTGGCCATTTCCATGTCTCTTAACAGTAGAACAAAAGCGTATGAATAGCGGTAGTTCTCAAATTCAGCAGTTACGGAGAGGGCTATGAAATATGAGGGAAATTAGCCATTAATTATGTTTGAATTTAGATAGTAGAGTGTTTTGCTTGCTGAGAGTCCAATTTTACATGTTGTCCCAAGAGGCACTGAGTTTAGATAATAGGACATTCATATAATTCAACAAATTCATTTCTGAGTGCCCAACTTTAATGAAAATGTCAGTGCTATTGTTGCTGTTACTGCTGCTATTTCTTTCATAGGAGATTACACAACTGGGGAATACAGGTTGAGATGATGAATTTTTTTATACTCATGGCGTCGATAAATTGTGGCTATGATTCAGTAGGGTGGATGAAAATGTGCCCTTTACAAGGACAAACGTCTCCAAGTTCCCCAGGATTAAAATCTAGATGCTGTTGGAACCACCTGCACCACTTCAGTTGGTTGAGTTTTGCACAAAGATGATGATAAACCTGCATATCAAGAGTCTTACCCTCAACTGGGATTTATAAATTAAAACCAGGAATGTACATTGCTTTCAGAAAATAGCGAAAGTGGAATTCAGAGAATCAAGTTGGATCTACTCCGTCTCAGAAAGGAAAGGTCCCCAACCCTAAACCATTCTGAAACTCACATTCAACAAATGCTGACTGAGCCACTAACTACACTGGGCTTTGTTCTAGGTTTGAGGGAGACACTAAACCAGCAAAGGTGGCTCCCTCTCTCTGGTGGTGTTTGCATTCCAGAGATCACTTCCTACTTGGCTGCAATACTGGATGGGATGGGTGGGGTGAGAGCCAGGAGAAAGAGGACTAGTTGTTGACTATGGAAATTTCCCATTGCTCTGTTATCTGATCATGAAACCAACTCCAAATCAAAATGTAACAACATGAACCAAGTAGATTAGATTATAAAGGAGTGTTTATAATCCATTAAGTCTTCTTCAGTCTAAGGGCTTTTCTGGTGTTTATCTGCCTTAAGAAGAACGTAGCCAAAATTTTACATTCATGCACAAATTCATAAAGAGAATTTGCATGATTTTCAGAACCAAATTAATCCCTAATTTACTGGCATACAGCTATTGGAGACAAAAGATCATATTGCATTTTAAACACTATAAACTCATCTTCTTCATCAGTCTTCATTTGCATGAGAAGAGTGTCTTATTCTCAGCCAAACAGAGCAAATCAAATCCTCCTGTCAGTTTTCTGTTCCAGCATAAGATTTTGAATATTCTCAGTTTCATTTTCTACTCCTATCAGGGCTGAAACTGATTATTCCTTTAACCTCTTTTTAGCCACAGGACCTTTCATAAATCTAATGAAAGTTAATGGTTTTTCTCAGGAAAAGGAGGGTGCGGGAGAGGGTGCCCTCATACACACACGTTTTGCATACCAGTTTTTTTTCAATCATTGAGTCCAACTCCCACGTTATAAAAATGATAATGTCTATGGGAGGTTAGATAATATATTTAAGATGATTAAGAGACACACCAAGTCACACAGTTAGTTAGTTGGAAGAGCAGTACATAAAACCAAGTTCTCAAAAGTTGGTGGGTTTTGGGATTGGGTTGTTTGGTTTTGGGGTTTTTTTGCTACCTGAAACCACTCTCAGGTATAGGCCCTGTCTTTGAACCATTTTTCTTATCTGGAAATACTAATATTGAAGGACATTGTCTTTGCAATGCATTTGCACTCTGATTCCTTTGTAAACTGTAAGTGTGTCCCCAGATCTACAATTTTAAGGTTGGGGCTTTAGCTGAGTAGGGCCTTCCCTGACTGCCTCCCAAGCCAGGGACTCTAGCGGGGATACCTAATAACTCAGCGGCTTGACTGCAATCACAGACATATGCAGAAAGAGTCCTCATCTGCTGTGTTTGAAGCTCAAAACTGGAATAGTGCTGTACGTTTCCTTTGTGGGTCATTCCTTACTCAACACGATTCTGCTTTTGACTTGAAAAATTGGGCCACGGAGCTCCTCCACCATCAGGCGTGTTTCTTATTGGGCTGTGAAAGTTTAGCCTATGGCCAATGACAGTTTACACCTACTTACGTGCTCTGACAACGCAGTAAAGGCTGATTTGTCTCTGATGTGCTGTCCGTAGCACTTTTTGCAGACAAAGCAGTAACCGGTCCTCTCAGAGGTACTTTCTTATTTCAGATGATGATGGGAGAGGATGATCCTCTCTCTGGGTTGTTAATGATGTATCCTCAGCCTGGTCTGTTAAATGACTGTGTTCCTAATGAGGTGGCATTGCCATCAGTGTTCCGGTGACCAGCTTTCCTTTTCTTCTATCTTCCTTTCAGGGTGGAGACATGCTTATGGAGGATAAAATAAAGAGCTAAGGCAAGTGGAAAAAAGACAAGCTATTAGGAGCAAAATGTCTATGGCATAAAATACATGAATACAAACGAGAATAAAGATATTTGGGTCATTTTTGTGTATGTCTTTATTTTTACCATTGCTCTTTCCAGCTGTATGTGTATAGGACATAAAAATGGGCTCTATTGCATGGCGATGGGTGTCTCTTGAAACAAGAGCATGGAAAGAGATCTCTTCAAAGTTAATTTATTGGATGTAAAAGTCTTTAATGTATTGGATGTAAAACTACAGCTGATAACTTGATATCACTTAGGCAGAGAAGTTTTCTGTTTAGTGAAGTGGCTTGCTCAGGAAGTGGAGGTCCTGACGGAGAAGGTCTATTTGAAACTGGATGGGGCTCTCCTCTGGCTCTGCCAGCAGCTGACCAGCTGGCACCGAATATAAGCAGGATAGCTTGGTGCACTCACCTGAGACCCCCGTTTCTATTTTCCTTCATCGGGGAAGCGCTAAACACACCATCTCTAATTCCCTTACTGGCATGGGGCAGGCAGTGCAGAAATAAGTGAGTTTTCAGTTAAAAATTCTCTAAAATATATATATGTCCAATCATTTTGAATTTTAAAGTTTAAGCCTGACAGTAGCATTTTAGGAACTACAGTAATCCATGAACTAAAGTAATGGGAGCCCCATGGGTCCTCCAGTATATAAACACACTTGAAAAGCTAATGAGATGGGAAAGTTTACATTTGAAAATTCAGTTTTGACACCATTCTATGTGGGATGAGTATCTTTAGGGAAGACCTGTCCCTCTTTGATGGGAATGCAGAGCTAGGTGACAAGCTCCAGCTCCCCTCCTTCTACCCGAAAGTGCTTGATTTGATTGAGACTCAACATAGCTACCGTGTTTCCCCGAAAATAAGCCCTAGCCGGACCATCAGCTCTAATGCGTCTTTTGGAGCAAAAATTAATATAAGACCCAGTCTTACTTTAACATACTATAAGACCGGGTATAATATAATATAATACTGGGTCTTATATTAATTTTTGCTCCAAAAGACACATTAGAGCTCATGGTCCAGCTGGGTCTTATTTCCGGGGAAACATGGTGTGACAAAGACTTTCATCAATATGGGCAATGAGCTCCCGAACTTGAATGTTTTATAATTAATAGTTATCTTTTAATTTTAAGGGTACCTTAAAAAAGTGCCCTGAAGACTCCCAAAACATGGTTAAACGGAGGGAGGAAAGAGATCATATGGCCAGCAATTAGGAGAGTTTTGCCACAATAAGGCTCAGGACTGTTAGACCTCAGATACAGGTGGGCCAACACTCAGGTGGACCTGAGACATTAACGTGTTCTGAGCAACAGTGCAACCTGGTCGCCCCTTCAGCCCTAGGCGGTTACTCTGTCCTCGGAGACCAGGAAGTCTTGTGCTTTTACAAACAATGCCAATAAGGGCGGAAGTGCACCTGGAATTCTACCACAGTCATACCATCCTCTCTACTTCCCCAGCACCTGTCAAGATGACTGTAAACTTTCTTTAGCATTATACCGGGGATGCCAAAAAAAATGTATACACATGACTTGTATTCATCTTTTGTTATCGGTATATATTATTTCAATTTTAATACAGTTTTTTCCTTTCTTAAAATGTGTATACATTTTTTTGGCACCCTCTGTGTATAGTATGTTCCCCAAGACAATTTTAAAATATTTCATACGGGGAAACAAAAGTATAAAGTTACATAAAACAAAATGTTTTACAGAAAAGAGGCCACGGGGCTGGTCATAGCTTTTTTTGGGAGAGGGAGCTTACTGAAAAGCAACTTTTGATATGATTGCTTATATTTTCTTTTTTTTAAATCTTCCACTTCTCATTATATTCATTTTTTTTTCTTTTAAATACATGGGCATATGTATAATAACTTTACAATCCTGGTCTGCTAATCTGCTAGTTCTGTTATCACCTCCTTTCTGGATTTGTTTCTGTTGACTGATTTTTCTCCTGGTTATAGATCCCAATTTCCTGCTGCTTCTCATATATAGTCATTTTTTATTGAATGCTAGAAATTGTGAGTTTTTTATTATTGAGCCCTGGGTTTTGTCGTCTTAGTTAAAGAGTGTGAGACTTTGTTCTAGCAGGCAGTTCATTTATTTGTGCATCCACTTAATTTTTAAAGCTTGTTCTTAAGCTTTGGAGTGGGTTTGGAGTAGCCTTCCTGCGGGGTTAATTTAGTCTTCCTACAAAGGCATGACTCTTCTGAAGTGCCTTGTGACTGTCCCAGGTGTTCACTGTGGACTTGTCACACTTGCCTTTTCTATACCCTGGCATTGCTCTTTCTGAGATCACCAACGACTTACACGAGTCCAAAGGATACTTTTCAGTTTTCATCCTATTTGACCTCCTGGTGATGGCATTTACATCGTTACCCACTCCCACCTTCTTAACACTTTCGCTGCGGTGTTCTGTCTGTAGTCGAATGATATTTCCATGCTGCTGACTGCAGCATTTGACTTTACCCCACAAGCTCAGGGGTCCAGAAAGGAAGTTTAGGAAAGCAAATGTACATTTTTCCATATTTTTGTGTTTTTCAAGAATGAATAACAATAGGAAATTTTCATACTTTAAAGCAATCATTTATTTTAATAAAATGTAGCACCTTAATGGTATTTAGTTAAAAATATAAATACTGTAATTATTTTCTGTGGATTTTTGATGCATTTTGGAGAACAAACTTGAAATCAATTAATGCAGTGAAAACGTTAAAACACTGAGATTTCTGTCTCATGATGTTCTCCTTGTTTTTCTCTTATCTCCACGGCTATTTTGCTAGTTCTCCTTCAACTCTTTGAATATTCCTCAGAGATTTTTCTCAAGCCCTCTTCTCATTTTACTCAATTCTTTCTCTTTCCGTACGGGATCTCATTCTGTCCCACAGATACCATGACCATCTGTTTCAAAATGTGTGTGTGAGTGTTGTCAATCCCAGACCTCTTGCAAGCTTCAGACTCCCCCATTACCAACCACTCCGTCAATATCTCTTCTTGGATATTTCAAACACACCAAGTTCTAAAGAGACCTCTTGATTCCAGCCCATTGGCCTACGCCTGCTCCTCTTTCAAGGTTCTTATCTCATTGAAAGGCACCATCCAGTTTCTCATATGAAAACACCTAGGAGTCATTCCTGAAGCCTCACTCCCAATGAATATAAATCTTCAAATATAATCATTTTTTCCTTCTAAATGTCTCTTTAATCTGTTCAATATCCAATAAGAAGCTGTTGATCCTGCACACCAAGCGTGGTTCTAGCGCAGAAGAGAGATACGTGACATGTTGACGTAGCAGAGCTGAGGGCCTCAGAGCACTGTCTACTGCCAGATTGTTTTGGAAGAAGCAGAACATTTTCTCTATCCATGGAGAACAGTGTAGATAGTATAAGGAATCAGTGGACCTGGGGAGGTTTCAAAGGGGGGATAGAGAGTGTAGCAGAAGCCTGGGTGAACCTCTGACCGTAGGTCAGATGGGACCAAGGATTTGTTGATGGATTCCAGAGTAGATATACAATCAAGGAGATCAGATTGCTCACCCTACAGGCACCTTGTACAAGATATCAGCATACCTTTCTTCCCACGTTCAGATCAATACCAAGGAAGGAAAGATGTCCAAATTGACTGAAATCAAATTTCCAACTTCCAGAAGAATGGAAGCTTGAAACCAAAATTCACTTATAGAAAAAAATGATATTCTGCTTCTTTGCAAAGGAATAGAAATCATACCCAATATATGAACTACGTCATTGATAAAGACTTCATAGGTAACCTAAATCATGAACAAGTAGAAATGCAAAGATTAAGTAGGTTCTGCAGTTAGGGAATCTCCCTTGCCACCATCCTCATCCAAGCCACCATCAGATCTTGCCTGAACGCTAGCAATCACCTCCTAAATGTTCACTCACTGAAACATTTACTTACCTCCAATCCCATTTTCCACACCAAAACATGTGTGATCTTCTAGAAATGAAAACTCGATCCTATCACTCCTCTACTGATAACCCACTAACAGCTTCTCTTTGTTCTTCGAGTTCAAATTCATTTAGCAGGGCCTCCAAGGTCCCGGGCTATCTGTCTGATTACCCCTCCAGTCATCTGTCCATTCTCATTTTCCTCTCTACACACTGGACTTTTCTCATCTCCTCTACTGTGCTAAGTCCATTGGACTCCCTCTGCCTGGAATGCTCCCCTTCCACTCCCCTCCACGCACACACCAATCTGGCCAACTCCTATTCATCCTTCAGTTCCCTGCTCAAGTGCCACTTCCTCCTGGAAGCCCACTTCCCTTGCCCAGATCAGTCTGGGTCCTCTTGTGAGCCCCTCTTATTTGCTGTCATTTTACTACCACTGTGCTCCATGAGTGCCAGGGTCTCTCCTATACTCAATACTCAGGACACATGTAGCCCCCCAAATGAGGCTATCTAGTACAAAGAGGTCATGCAACAAATATCGAATGAAGGAAAAGAGTCGAGAAAACTAATTCCCACCAAACTGTTAACTGATAATGGTTTACAGTGCTTCCTGGAGGGTGGAGGATATCCAGATAAAACTTCCAAACTTAAAAGAGCACATCTCTACTGGTAAAGCTCTGATTACTGGCATATTTCTTAGCTAGAAGCTTTCCAGCTCCTGACATGTCCATGCTGTGCACTTGGAGAACAGAGATGTCCTCCATTACCCTTGAATCCCTAGGTCATCTGTTTCCTGTCTGCCTCTATGACTTTATCTTGTGCCATTGTCCCTCCGCTCCCACTGTGTTCCATCCAGAGGGGTTTTGTTTCTATCCCTGGAACACACTCTTTTCCCACCTGGGTTTTTTGAGTGCTGTCCCTCTGTGTGGGATGCTCCCTTCACCTAGACCTTGCCCTTTACAAGGTGAGCTCCTCAACACAAATGCCACTTCCCAAGAGAGGCCAGCCCTGTTAGCCCCTGTCACTGCATTCTCTCTGTCTCTTGGGAGCATTTAGCCACACTTGGTAACTTTATGTGTTGATTTATTTACTTGCTTTCATGTCTCTCCTTTACTACCCTGAAAATGAAGGCAGGACCCCATCTATGTTGTTCACTGTTGTTTTGCCAGGGCCCATCCCAGTGCCTAGGGTATAGTTAGTACTCAGTACGTACATACAGTTGTATTTATTAACTATCACATCATACAGAGCTTGACAAGGAAAACTGGAATGTTTCTGTTAACACTATGTAGGTTTGGCAAGTCAGACATAAAAGTTCATCAGAAATATAATAGCGTCTGATCTGATGGATTGCTAAACTAGGGGTGGAGGACTTTGGGAAAGGTGGGCCAGGAAGGACAAGGGGATGGAGAATCCAAGGCTAGAGAGTGGGATAAAAGGTAAGGAATGGAAAGGTGCGGGAGGGTTAGAGCGCTTAACCCTTTGTGTTCTCCCAAACGCTTTACCTTAGAGATTTCTATTTTCTATGCTTAAAGGCTGTAAAAGCTAATGTGATTGAAAGAAAAAATATTCAGCCTCTAAGTTAATTTTGTCATTAGGATCCTGTCTCAGCTTCCTTTTGTTGCCATAACAAATTGCCACAAATCCCGTTGTGGTGGCTGAAAGCCACAGGAATTGACTCTCTTGCAGTCCTATGGACCAGAAGTCTGACATGAGCCTCTTGGGGCTAAACTCAAGGTGTCAGCAGGGCTGGTTCCTTCTGGAGGCTCCAGGGCAGAATCTGTTTCCTGGCTCTTCCAGCTTCCGGGGCTGCTGACATCCCTTGGCTTCTGTGACATCACTGCAGTCTCTGCTTTTGTGGTCACACCATCTTCTCCTCTTCCAGAGTCAGGTCTCCTGCTCTCCTATTATAAGGATCCTAGGATCACATTTAGGGCCCAGTATAGGATAACCTTCCTATATCAAGGACAATCTCTCTACATCAGGATCCTTCACTTGACCACATCTGCAAAGTCCCTTTTGCGATATGAGGTGGCATTCACAGGTTCCAGAGATTAGAATGTAGAATCCATTGTGGGCCGTTACTCAGCCTATCATGGGCCCATTTCAAGTTTGAATTTCTGTCATACCACCTCTATAAAAAACAAACAGGTGTTTTACTTGTTTTTGGTTTGGTTTATTTTGGGCACTAACAGGTTCTTTATTTTTCTTTAGAGAGCTCTAGCAATTTTTAATGCTAATCAAACTCCAGTTCTCATTTCTCACAGACCCAAAACTTAGTTTTTCTTGTTGGTTTTCTTTCTTTTTTCTTTTTTTTTTTTTTAAGAATATTTCTTTTTTTCCAAGTGTGTTTTTCCAGGACCCATCAGCTCCAAGGCAAGTAGTTGTTTCAGTCTAGTTATGGAGGGTGCAGCTCACAGCGGCCCATGTGGGGATCGAAACGGCAAACCCTGTTGTTAAGAGCTCTCTAACCTCGCTCTAACCAAATGAGCTAACCCGCCACCCCCAAAACTTAGTTTTTACAGGAGAAAGTGTATCATAAGCCAACAAAACAATTTCAGTTTTGTTTCACATCAGGCATCTCTTTTGAAAGGTGCCTCCTGTGAAAGTACACTTAAATATTTACCTGATTAAAGAGTTGTTTTAGAGATGACAAAATGTAAAACTTTCAGAGATTTCTGTTAGGCAAAGGGCTGAGCAACAAATGTTTTAATATGTTTCTGATCTTAACAGATCTAGTCCCATATACAGAGATGAAGGAGAAATTCACTGTAAGAAGTGTTATGCATTTCTGCTTTTATTCTACAAAACTGGTCCTTGAAAATCAACTTAAATGGAGTCTTCCCTGTAGGCCTTTACCTCACAACCATGAAAACCTGTTAAACCAGGTGAGTGTCAAGTTACTCTTAAGGAAAAACTTTAATGACCACTCCCAGAGGGCACATAATTTGAGAGCCTGAGTCCAGGGTCTCAAGCTGCTCTTTAAAGGAGATCCTAGTCTCAGGCCATCCAGAGAGGGAGCCGTTTCTGGAAAGAACCCCAGGCTTCTCAGCTCAGTTGCCATGGACATAAATTAGCTTCAGCCCAGTCAGTCCAAGCATTAGATTTAAATACATAATTTAAATTTTTCTAGCAGTCACTTTAAAAACAGCAAAAAGAACAAGTGAAATTAATTTAGTGATATAGTTTAAACCGGTATATCCAAAATATTATTTCAACATGAATAAAGAAAATAAATAATTATCAAGAGACTTTACATTCTTTTAAAATATTTGTGTATTAAGTAAGTCTTGATTCTGGTGTATATTTTTACTCTTCCAGTTTGGACTGGCCACATTTCAAGTGCTCAGTAGCCATGTGTGCCTAGTGGCTACTGTATTGTTGTAGCCTTTTTGGATGACTCACAAAACTTTACTTGGTCAATAGTGAGTCTTCTCCATCATAAATGCACTCTTTTTAATCCTTTATATGCTTTCTAGCTTTGTTGTTAATTTTGCTTATTAGATATCTTGTTAGCTGTAAATCTTTGCTTTTATTTTCTTCGATGGGAAATAGGGACACCAAAGAAATGAAAGACAGGTTGACAAACTGGCCAAACTATCACAACAAATAACAAAATCAAGAAAGAGAGGAAAGAAACCAAAAAGATCAAGAAGAAAAACAATGAACATCAGAAAAGGCTTTAATAAGTTAAGGAAATAACCAGTAGAATAAAAATAGAATGTGTAATTGTTGAGTCTGTAGTATGGTTTCCATCTCTGCTGTAATCTTCTCATGTATCTTGTTCTTTTCGCCTAATTCCTTTAGCATATTAATCATAGTTATTTAAATTCTCTGTCTGATAGTTTGAATATCTGAGTCATCTCTGAATCAGGTTCTCTGATTGTATCTTGACAATGTTTTTTTCCCCTCTTGACATTTGTGTCTTATAATTTTTTATTGAATGCTGGTCATTGTGGGCAAAAGCACAATTGAGAATAACATTTATGTCCAGAAATAGATATGCTTCTTTTTCTGACAGCCCACAGATATGGAGGGCTGTCAGTCTGGTCAACTGTTGAGCTTTGTTTGGTACCTTACATGCACCACTGGATTTCTGTTCAATAAAGAAAATCTAAACACAGGCCATTGAAAGGTGATAAACTGGGAGAAGATATTTCCAGTATCCAACAGTAGCAAGTGCTATATATCTAAAGTATATAAGAAACAACTTTATATCAACAACAACAGCAACAACGAAACAGGAAACCCAATAGAAAATGGGCAAAATATAGGTATAGACAATTCTCAGAAGAGGATATTGGAATAGCTAGCAAGTATATGAAGACATAATCTCTCCACTTTTCACCAATCAGGTTGGCAAGAATTAAAAAGTCTGATGACACTGAGTGTTGACAGAGGTGTGGAGAAAAAAAGTCTTCATGTGCTGCCAGCACACCAGTAAACTTCTGAGCAAGGGACCAATGTTCAGTGAAATTAGGTAAGCAACCCATTCTTGGGTATACGCCGCTGGGAAACTCTTGCATAGGACAAAAATAGAAACATTGCCCAGTACATATTAGGCATTTAATAAATGCATATTGAGTGAAAGTGTGAAAGTGTTCATCATAGGATTGTTTTTGGTAAGTGGAATTGAGGCAACGCAATCATCCATTCCTAGAAGTACAGGAACGTCAAACTTATGTGAGGGAGGCTTTTGACAATAGCTAACATTGGCCAAATGACTGCAGCATGCGAGGATCTCTGTTAAATGCTTGTGTGTATTAACACAATTATCCTCACAACAAGGCTATAAGGTATTTATTTTGCACAGAAAAGATTAAGGCAGTTTACGCTGGAGGTCATGTAAGCAATAAGGCAGAGCTGGGTTTGAACCCAGGCATCCAGCTCCAGTAGCCTAGCATTGAACCACCTGTGACAAGGGGCTGCCTGCTCTGTGTACTGTGTGTCTCTCCTGGAGACCTGCCCCATGGTCTGACCACTCCCACCTCCCCAGCCAGTCCTCTAGGTTATGGCCCTTCTTTTCTTATTCAAGGGGAGATGGTTTTCTGTCCAACAGATGGAAGCATAACATAACGAGGCTCTGAATGGTTAGTCCCCTGTATAGTTAGAGAAAGGGTGTCCTCCCAGGCCTTTCAAGTCTTTATGGTCCTGTATTAAGGAGCTGGGACCTGAGGCATCCTCTTTCCTAGTCTTCTTGAGGCTCATTTTCAAATAACCAAAGCCAATCCATTGAGTCCCTCCTGTAAGTCCCTTTCCCCTGGGCTGCAGGCACATTCAGTCTTAACAGGATCTCTCAGAGACACTCTTTGTGTATCTTTGTGTGTGCCAGCAGGTTTCAGACCACGTGAGTGTCCATGTGGTACAGTGAGACCCTCAGAGGTGCCGTAGGTCTGACCTCCACTAAAAGACCCCAGACTACAAAACTTTGGAATGGTTTCATCTTATCTTTATAACATTTTCTATCTTCTCCTTTGTGTATTCATTATCTCTTTTAGCACTGTCTCTTTTATCCCTTGTCAGGGTGTTTCCCACTTGGCAACATTCTTGAACTGCCGGCCATGGGCAAGCAGATGACCTAGCTTAGTAAAATTGTGCCTGAAGAAGTCATTAGGTCCTGAGCCAAATACTAAAGGACGATGTGGATGAGCTTGGTGCAAACTATTTTCAAATTCAAATTCAAACATTTGCCGAGTTATGAAGTGCCTACACTCTGGCCTGCTCAGTGCTGTGTGTCTCACCTCATCCTCAGCACCCCCCTGGGAACCAAGTAAAAGTATCGCCATTAAGCAGACACAAGCTCAGGGTGAGTAAAGGCCAAAGGTCAAGCAATGAAAAGGATCCTGAGCCTGGATGAAGCCCAGGTCTTTCGGTACAACTTCCTGCAAATCCCCATTCTTTTTGTTGTTGCTGATTTGTAAGCTCTCAATGACCAGTTAATTAACCTCTACTTAAATGGTATTTAATTTCCTTGCTTTTCTAAAAACAAGTTACCTGTCATTTGAAACACTCTCTTACGTTCTTCAATGGCCTAGTAGAGATTAACGAGCACGTGGGAATTTCCTGCAAGGAAAAAATTCCTTTTATTACACAAAACAGTTTAGTTCTTTTCAGGCAGAGCTGTTTCCGGCAGTCAGGGAGGAGGTGTCTCCATTCCTTGGAGCAAGTTTGTTTGTTGATTTCGCAAACACTATGCACTATGTGCCAGGCTGTATCCTGGTCCCTCTGCAACATATTAGCTCACTCAGTCCTATAGCAGAAACGAATAACATCACCCACCTCTTACAGATGAGGAGGCTGAAACTCAGAGAGGTCTAGCTACTTGTAAGAGGCACGGGCAAGATTTGAACCCTAGAAGTTTGTGTCTCGAGTCCAGGGGCCTAAGCACTGCACTATGGTTCCCTCTTTGCTAACTCATGTCCTGTGCTATGCCAAGCAAAGTAAAACAATGGTACGTAAGAGGGGACAGAAACGGGAGAAGCCAGGAGATCCTTCTTTCTGGATGGGTTGAAGGAGCTTAGGCCAAACAGCCTAAGATAAATGTACCCTCAGTGCCTCCATCAACTCAGCGGTTTCAGGTCAGCCTGTCAGGAAAGACCTAGGATCTCTCCAGTGTACCAAGCCAACCTTTTCATTTACTTATGCCATTGGACATTAAAGTGACAGATTTTACCCTACAAAGCCTCCTTGAGACTGCTCAGCCATTGTTGGAGTTAAAATCATTATCTTGGACAGAGAAAGGGACAGAAGCCCTCAGGGTTTGTTAGCTGACACTGCTTTGGTCTGAAGCAAATTCGTGTGGAGGAGAAATGTGTGAGCCCTTTAGATAACCTATAGCAAAATGACTGCCCACTCTGGCTTTTCTCACTCAAGCCACCTGCCTGGCAGTTTAGAGGAAGGATCCAACTGGGTGTGTTTAGAACACAGACGTAAGTAGAGCAGGCTGTTGAATCAGAAAAACATATCTCTCATAGGGAGTGGATTGATGTGCTCAGTTCATAATCATGAAATAGAAAGAGAAAAAGAAAGAATTGCGTTTTACTTCTGCTTTTAGAGTTCACAGAATGAAAAACACACTCAATTTTCCCTTTATCCACCGAGGGAAGCAGAGGGGTTGTAACGGCCCGTTCTCAGCACAATGTATTCAAGTTCTGCCCTTTCAGAGTCAGGTTCTCATGTTTGTGGATTCTCATGACCCTCGCTTTCCTCTTGGTTCCAGCCTCTGGATTAGTTAGGTCGCAAGAAGAAGAATGGGGTAAAACTAAAACGATGAGGGACAAATTTGTTCGCAGGTTTCAGTTTTAAAGGTTGATGATACAGAGTTTCAAAGAGGATCATGTGGTTTCAAACAGGAACAGAGATTCATCCAAGTTTCCCGGGCAATTCAGAAAATTCTAGAAGCCCCAGAGCTGGGTCTCTCTCTTAGCATCTCTGCTTCCCTCCTCTCCCCCGAGCCCTCTGTTTCTTTTTCCTCTCTCTCTCAGGGTATCTGTGTCTCTGTCCTCTTCTCTCCACCAACCACCTTTCTTGTCCTCTGTTTTGTAGAGTAGAAACTTCACCTCCTCATAACATTAGCTTCCGGGTGATTTTTGAATCAGTTTGACATCAGAGCCCCCCGTACCTTCAGTTCAACTGCTAACTCGCTCAGTCTCTCAGTGTCCCAAAGCCTAATTCCTCTAAGAGCCATCTGAATGGTCCATCTTTTCAAGGCAACATGCATAAGCCACAGGCTAGTCTGTCCATCGCTCATCAGCTGCGGCAAAGTATGAAAAGTGTCTGCTTCGGTTACAGGGACTGGATGGAGGTGAGACTTTCCCTTAGAGGGCATGTGGGTGGACAAGCTCTGTCACCAAGTCCCTTACAAGACCAGTGAAGCTCAGCTAGAATGAATACACTTTGCCTGGAGCCACACTTTAAAGGTAACTTCAGCCTTTGTGCCACTGACCTTATTCTGCATTAAAAAGTGATCCGTGTCTTTATGGTCCTTCCAGAACAAAATCCTTTGGATGGACTCCAAGGGACATGCTTTTGATCTTAACTTCAACCCTGGCTGAACAGTCTTATGGAGATTTTGTAGCGTAAAATCTGTCACTTGAATGTTTAATAGCATAAGTAAACGCAAAGTATGGCTTGGTACTACGGAGAGAACTTGGGCCCTTCCAGTCAGGCAGACCTGGGCCATTTGCCCTTTGAACTATGTGTGAACTTTCTCATCTGTAAAACACACATAACACAGTAATATTTTCCTCACAGGAAGATGTGAGAATTAAATCCATACGGAAATGCTTTTCATAGTACCTAGCTCCTATTAAGTATTCAATAAATGGTATTTGTTTGCAGCTTTATTGCTTTTCCTAGGCTATCTTTTGGGACTTGGATGGCCTAAATTTTACTGAGAGGAGGCTGTTAAAATAAATAGAGACTTGGTAAATATTGTCTCCATTCTAGTAAGTGCATTTACCCTCTGGCCAACTTCTAAAACCCTCAACACCAAAAAGAATAACAATAGAAAGAGAACCAGTTAACCAATAACCTTGTTATCAGTCAGACTTCTTAGCTACCAGCAACAAAAATCAATTCTTGCAGCCATAAGCAAAGATATACTGAAGATATATTGGGTCGCTCATTGATTCACTGGGAAAGCTGGAAAATCGGGGTCAGAAAATGACCAGGAACAAATGGAGGCGAGGAAGTGAGAGCTACCACCAAGATAACACGCATGGAACTGCCAGAGAAAACTGCTGTACAGCCGAACAGTGGATGCGGGGCCAGTTCCCCCTCTGCCCTGGTCCCTAATGCTGCCACAAGGCACTGCTGGCCTGGGAACTGCTGGGGCTGGCTGTAGAAATAGATTCTTCACTGTCCCTCGTTCTTTTTCCTTTTTTTAAAAGACTTTATTTTTGTAGAGTGGTTTTAGGGTTACAGAAAAACAGAGAAGATACAGAGATTTCCCATATACCCCACCCGTACACATGCACAGCCTCCTGCCTTACCAACACCCCCACCAGAGGGGTACTGGGCTCATTGGTTAAAGTGATGGACCTACACTGACACACCATAATCACCCAAAGTCTATAGTTTACCTTAGGGTTCACTCTGGGTGGTGTGTATCCTATGGGTTCGGACAAATGTGTAAGGACATGTATCTGCCATTATAGGATCATACAGAGTATTTTCACTGGCCTGAAAACCCTCTGTGCTCCCCCTATTCATCCCCAGTTCTTTGTCTCGCTCATTCCCTCACTCCAGGCTCTGTGGCAGCCGTCTTGGCCACCATGAGGGGAGACATTACCAAGCAGCTGAGGATGGAGGGGTCGGGGGCTGGAAAGAGCCTGGCTCTTGGATGACATTGTTGAGCCACTGAACCCACCCTTAGACCTGCCTTCCTCCAGACTTCTCACGGTTTAGGTTATGATTTGGGTTATTTTTAAATATGATGCCGTATAAGTTATTTAAAGCCAAACACACCTAACTGATATCGTCCCCTTAAGCAGTTGGGCTCAAAAGCCCTGACCTATGCCTTGGCTCCCTTTTTTGCCTGTTCACCACTGACAAGAAGAGCCTAAAATGGCCAGGTGACAGTCTCAGTTTCTAGTTAACTGGGACTACAGATCGCTTTATCCTGGACTGTTCCAGCTTTGGATTCTAACTCCTCTTCATCAGTGGGGACCTGAAATATAGGGAACATAAGCAGGATTTTCCAAGCGACAGTGAGACATAACTCCCGTTCCCATCTTCTTGACTCCCAGATACATATATTCTTGCTGTGGCAGAAATGACCCCATATATTGGCCACTGGTTCAGAGAACAAAGTGCATCTCCTAGGACCACACTGTAACATCACCCACTCTTGTTTCTAGTGAGGCTACATAGCAGAGCCTTTGATGGACTGTTCCACTCCTGTGTTGCAGGCAGCATATAGTAGTGGTTATGAGCACAGGCTCTGTAGCTGGACCGGCCGGATTCAAATCTCAGTCCCCCCTTCCTCCCTGAGTGACCAGAGGCTGTTTATTAACCAGTGTCTTCTCAGAAATTGGTATCTTGGTGGAAATTACCTCAGAAGGCTGTTAAAAGGGAAAAATGAGTTGGCATATGTGAGGTTCTTAACACATTGCCTGGCATGTAAATGTTGGTTGTCATTGCTATTCTCTAAGGCCAGCTGCTTCTCGGTGCTGGGGAATAAGTCCTGTGAATCCCATTCCATTACTTCTTTCAGACCATAGCGAGTGTCTGGGTCAGAACCAGTGCTGTGTGGGATATTATTGCAGTATCTGAGGTGCCATTACTTCTACAGGTAACAAGGAGGGCAGAAGCATGGCAGGCAGGGGAAACAATTCTGAACCCAAGGCACAAATCTACTCTGGAGAGGGTAAATTTCTGCTTCCACTTGAAGGGAGGAGTCTAATGTTAGTGGGGGAGGGGCTTGGCTGGCCCCCTGGGGACTATGGCCCCCTGGGGACTAGGATCCAGGTAGTTAACACTGAGAGCAAGTTGGACACTTGGAAGTGGCAAAAGCCAACAGCAGGGCAGAAGGGAAGTCCCTGATGTTAAGTCTAGGGATATTTCAGACTCTGCCTTCATAGTCAGTGATGGTTGTTCGAGAGCCTGTTGAGCCAGCCCTGGGGTATCCGGAGGAGGAGGGTGACCAACTCACAGAGCACGAAATCTCACCCACCTGATTAAAATCTTTCTCTTTGGAAGGGACTTCTGGACCATTTCCAGAGATCTACCATCTACTTCTCCAAATCTTCTTGCTATCAATCCTCCAATCTGTGCCTTCCTGACCATCCAACCATGTCATTGGCTAACTGCTTATGAAGCAGAATAGATCCTGACCTCAGGCCATCTCTCCTTCTACCGTGTTTCCTCGAAAATAAGACCTAGCTGGAGCATCAGCTCTAATGCGTCTTTTGGAGCAAAAATTAATATAAAACCCAGTATTATATTATATTATACCCAGTTTTATATTATATTATGTAAGACTTGGTATTATATTATATTATATTATATTATATTATATTATATTATATTATATTATATTATATTATATTATAATTATACCGGATCTTATATTAACTTTTGCTCCAAAAGATGTATTAGAGCTGATGGTCCAGCTAGATCTTATTTCGGGGAAACACGATAAGAAAAGTGCTCTGGTGTCCTTGAAATTCTGCCTTCTGGAGTGATTTTCTTTCCTGATTATGCTGCAGGGCCCCCCAGAGTAGAGCTATAATGCCCCATCCACTTCCACTGGTGTCACCGTATCATGTAGAGCCATCGCTAAACAAGGCTGGCTTTTCCCCCCTCCTTATCCAAGGCCCCATAGGAGTGGATTAAAGAAACTCACCCATGGAAAAGGATCTGCTCAGGTGACTGTTAGATCTTCAGGACCTGTTTAGACTGCCCTACGTATTCCGTCTCCCTGATGATACGTTGTTGTTGGCATGCCAACTCTATGGCTAAGAGAAGGTCAGCTCTCACCCTTCCACAAGACAGGTTGCTTGCCAAAAACCATGTAAATAAAGGTAAATCCATTTAACAAAATAAAATAAAATAAAAATCCCTTGACTGTGTACAGCAGAGTTTGGCAACTTTTCCTGTAAAGGGCCAGACAGTTAATATTTGGGGCTTGCGGCCATACTCAACTTTGACACGGTAGTGTTAAAGTAGCCATAGATAACATATAAACAAATGTGCATTTTCACTCATTCATCCAGACACTGAAAATTGAATCTCATGTAATTTTCACATCATAAACTCTTCTTGTCAATCATTTAAAAAATGTAAGACTCATTCTTAGTTTGTGGGCCATACAAGAACAAGCAGTGGGATGGATTTGGCCTGTGGGCCAGTGTTTGCCACCTGCCGGTGTAGAATATTATATTTTACAAAAGGATTTCGCATGCCCAAATGTGCCTCACTTGTTTCAGAGACCCACCCACTAAAGCAAGTAGGGAAGAAATTATTAGCCCCATTTCACAGAGAAGGAGAAAGTCTCAGAAGGATTAAGCAAGGTACTAAGGATCACAGTTAATAAGAACAAGAGATTAGATCTAACCCTCGTCTCCCGAATTCTGCTTTTACACTATATCAGCTTCTCAGGGAGACATTCACCTTTATGACAAATTTTAGAAAAACTTTCAGCTCCTGGCTGTGTCTACACAAGGAAGGGACTGCTCCCACAGGTGACACGAGAACTCTCATAACTGCGGATTTGGTAGTACTCTCTCCATTTGACATTTGGGGGTGGTTTATATTCACTGTAAGGAAGACTATGATGGAAATATACCTCCTGAGGCTCCCTAGCCCCAGAAATGTGACCGAGGGATTAGAGCCTCCTCTGAAAGCCCTTCTGATGGCAGCTCCAGTGCTTCCAGCACACCTCCTCTCGAGGCCACCTGGCCTCTGCTTACTTTTCTATCTATTATGGGTCCCAAAGGCCCAACACAAGGAATAAAGAAGGAAGTAGAGAGAAAACAAGAGCCATAGCTGCAAAGTGTGGGCGTGTGCCTCACCTACACCGTGGAAACTGGAATTTCTCCTTGGCATGTTGCCTGTGTGCGGGCTATTGCATCACCACATTGGCTGTCGGTTCCTGGTTATGGCTCCATGATTTGAATACCAGCTTCTGCTAGATGTGAACCTCTGAGTCATGGAAAATAGTACGGTTCACATTCAATTAGGAAGTTATTTTACCTTCAACGTTATTTTTTTTAAAAAACCGTTAAAATGACCAATCTGTAGTTATAAATGTATATACACTATTATATAACTATTACATATGCACAAGCAGAACAAGATTTAGAGACATGTCAGGACTTGAGTATAGGTACTGTCTTAGCCTGCTGAGGCTGCCATGACAAAATACCACCAACCGCATGGCTTAAACAACAGACATGCATTTCTAACAGTTCTGAAGGCTGGGGAGTCCCAAATCAAGATGCTAGCCAGTCTAGTTTCTGATGAGGCCTCTGCCTGGCTTGTAGTGGCCCCTTCTCCCTGTGCCCTCACATGATCTCTTCTTGGTGCAGCCGGGGAGAGAGAGCCCAAGCTCTCTGGTGTCTCTTCTTATAACAAACGCACTAATCCCATCGGACCAGGGCCCACCCCTCATGACCTCCTCTAACCCTAATTACCTCCCAAAGGCCCTGTCTCCAAATGCCATCACATTTGGGGTTTAGGGCCTCAGTGTATGAATTTTGGGAGTGACATAAACACTCAGTCCATAACAGGTACTATTTTCAGTAATATTTATGAATATGACATTTCCCTTTTTCTTAAACTTGGGGGAAAAAGCCAGGCATTCATTCATTCACTAGCTGGTTATTTTAGTTAGTTTTGAGCATCTTCTGTGTGCCAGACCTGTGCTCTTTACTGGAATAACACGCTGAGGACTCCCAGAGCAACCTGCAACACAGCGTAAACATCCCCTTACCTCCTTTCTCAGTGGCTCCCGTCACCTACTCTTTTCCATGTGTCGGTATTGAATAAATTTCCCAAGGGTTTTAAAATACTTTTTCCCCTTAGATCTCTACCTTTCTTTTAATGTGGCTCAGCAAACAGAAAATGCAACTCTTACATGCACCCCACGCTTCCCAGTGTGATGTCCCAGTAACTCTGTTTTTGCAATTAGTTTTTACCTCCGCAAAGGAGAGGCCCTCTCTGCTGACAGGTAGTGCCGTGTTTCCCTGAAAATAAGACCTAGCTGGACAATCAGCTCTAATGCGTCATTTGGAGCAAAAATTAATATAAGACCCGGTATTGTATTGTATTGTATTGTATTATATTATATTATATTATATTATATTATATTATATTATATTATATTATATTATATTATATTATATTATATTATATTATATTATATTATATTATATTATATAAGATCCGGTCTTGTATTATAGTAAAATAAGACCGGGTCTTATATTAATTTTTGCTCCAAAAGACTCATTAGAGCTGAATGTCCACCTAGGTCTTATTTTCCAGGAAACATGGTATGTTTGGCTATTAGATGCTTAATAATTAATTGCTTAGATTTACAATTCTTATTAATTCTAGCAGGCATCTAGTTCACTTATAAGATTGATTCAGATTTTAAATGGCTATCAAAAAACATACATTTTAAACTCATTATCTTCATAACATTGAAATTACGTTTAAAATAGGCATACAGAATGTTTTCCTGTACCACCACTCTGATAAACACAGGGTCAGAAACTCTGTAGCTCTGGGAAGATAATAAAAACAGTTGTTTTTATTATAAAAATGGTCCTCACACACCGATTGGAGGAAAAGAGAAGGTTATGTCCATATCCCAGCTGTTCTCACATACACAGACTGCTTCGTTCCTTCCTCTATTTGTTCTCACAAGTCTCCGAGTTAGTGATTCGCAGACATTGTGTTATGGTGCACGTGTGGGCAGAATCAGGTACGGGGGGCATCGTAGGTGCTTATTACTTCTACGGCTTTTAAGTACGCAAACAATTTATGTTTTCCATAAACTAAGGCAGAGACAAGGTTTCCCCCTCAGTACCATTACTATATGGAGGCAATAGAACATAACATGTGAACGCATTCTGGTTCCGTACTGCTCAAGCTCACAACCACACTCTCCCCATGACACGTGGAACAACTTTAGTCAAGACACTTCAAATGAATAAGCCTCCATTTCTTCGTCTATAAAATGGGGGTTGTAATAGGATTTAGGTTGTAAATTGTGAGCATGAAATCAGAATACCAGCTTCTGCTAGATGTGAACCTCTGAGTCATGGAAAATAGTAAGAGCAGAGTGCTTGGCATATAGTATATATTCAATAAAGGTTAGCTAAAATAACACTATTTTTAAACGTACTGTTACGACTAATTATTGTTGTTGTTATTATTATTATTTAAAAGGTCATCTAATATAGTGATGAAGAAAGAAGCTTTCAGTTCAAACAAAGCTGGTCAGGATGTTGCTCTGCCACTTACTAGTTCTGTGACCCTGAACAACTCTCTTAACTTCCCTTAGCCTCAGTTTCCTCATATCAAAAGAGTACATAGGGCATCGCAGAAGTTAAAAGGGAAATAAGTCACGCACGCAAGAAAATGCTAAGTGCCCTATAGGAATCGTTCAGTAGATGTTATATCAACGATCGTGATGACAGTGCCCTCTTAAAAGTGAAAGTGAGGCAGGAATTGGGTTTAGGAATGTCAGATCCATGATCCATTTGGTCAAGAAAATATATTAATGATAAGGGAGTGGTTGTCCCAGCTGACTTGCGAAATAATGAGTACAGAAACATACCTGGCCAACTCTTCTCAGACAGTCCCAAACCACTGGAGAATCATGGGCTTAGAATCCTGGGACAGAGTGAGACTGCGTATGTGTAGATCAAAGCTGGGAGTTAATTGCTTAATGACTACGTTGCTGATTTATATAGTATTGACTATACTATACTTTTTATGGCTATTTTAGGGGGAAAAAAAAAAATTTGCTGTAAACAGTATGCCCTGTTACCCTGGCAGCAGCCTCATACATCTCATGTTTACCTCGTCTCTTGATTGCATCATTTTCTCTTGTGGTTGACTTAATCTCTTGTTGTTTTACAAATTTAGTGTAGCCTAAGTGTAGTGTTTATAAAACTCTATAGTAGTGTAACGTCCTAGGCCTACACATCCACTCACCCCTCCCTCACTGACTCGCCCAGAGCAACTTCCGGTCCTGCCAGCTCTGTTCATGGTAAGTGCCCTGCACAGGTGTACCACTGTCTGTCTTTACACCGTATCTTTACTGTCCCTTTTCTATGTTCAGATATGTGTAGAATCACAAATACTTACCGTTGTGTTACAGTACTCAGTGCAATAACATGTAAGGTTTGCAGCCTAAGGAGCAATGGGCTGTACCCTACAGCCTGGGTGTGCAGGAGGCTGTACCGTCTAGGGGTGTGTAAGTGCATTGTTAGGTTTGCACGACAATGAAATCACCTAACGGCACATTTTTCAGAATATATTTCCACCGATAAGCAGGGCATGACTGTACATAGAAACAAGACCAGCCGTCTAGAAGAAAGGCCTCACACAGGCAGTGCAGTTTTAATTAGTTGAGTATGGAGACTAATTAATATGCAAATGAGGAGCTTACCAATATTAATCATCTGTTTTACTAGGCAGCTCTTACTAAAGAGTTTCTAACGAGTTTGCAAATTAAGTTTCTTTGACATTAAAAATCAGCTAAGTGCCTGTCGGAGAATAATCTCTTCTAACTCAAGAGCAAGAAGGGGGTATTTTTTTTTTGGATGGAAAATAGCAATGCTTAAAACCAATTCCCATGTTGGCAAGCACCGTGCAAGAGTTCTGTATCAACTCTTTCCAGGCTTTAATTGAAACCATTTCGGCAAGAGAGACACCAGAAAACAGTTGGAACAAAAGGCAAATGAGAGTCACGGTGATTTAAAGATGCGTGACCTAGGAAGCTACATCACAAAATTTGTTTAAATTGGTGACTGGTACTGTTAAAACCCAAAAGAGGTTACGTACATTTTTAAAACTCCTTTTTATGGCCTTTAGCGTACTCCTATGGTTCTCATCTTGGAAATGTGGATGATTGGGTTGGACCCTGATTTATCAGGGATGATTTGAAGTATGGAGATGAATTACAACAAGGTTTTCCTGAGGTCACTACTTTTAGGATTCATTTTCATTCAGTTTGTAATGAAGTATATGGGCTTCGGTTCAATTGTGTAAATAATTTTCAGTGTCAGCTAACTCCATTCTTGTGCCATTTAGTCATTAATACAAAACAACACAATGCAAATGAATACAATACTTTAGGTTCTCTATTTCCCGGAAGACTGTCAAAAAGGAAACTGTAAAGGAGACAACAGACTGAATGCACATCTCTGAATATCTGCTCCACTGATCAAAATACACAGTTGCCCTTACAAAAATGTTTTTTCTCTCTCTCATCCTATCCCTATGGAAATTCAAAGGAAGCTTTGACGTGATACACTTTCAATCGACTCACAATCAATGTCTCTTCTCAAATTTTTGCACCTCTTCCCCCACGCCTTTTCTATAGCTATCAGCTGAAAGTTACTGGATTAGACAAATTTGTGACTGGCAATCTCCTTATATATTCATTAATTTGTTCAATTAATGTTTGTTGATGGGGTTGAACTAAGGTGCTGAGTACCTCCTGCTGTATCAAGTACTCGTGGCATGCAACTATGTATTATTAGCAGTTTCAAGGGACTTAAGGTCTACTAAGAAAATAAAACATGTTCCCAATAAGCCCCTGTTGAAGTATTGTGTGATAAAAGTAATGAGAGTCGTTCGTGTATCTCATGTGCTTCTGCAAATGACTGAACAATCTTGAGAAAACAGTCTGCCTCACTCTCTTTCCTAATATAACAGAGCTACATGAGAGAAAAGGACATGATTGCTGATTTTACGCCTTCTAAGTGTTTGTAAGTTTAAAGTAGCTGATGCTTCAAACACCGGCGAGTGTTCCCACCTTTTCCATCTTAGAGGAAGACCTTTCTTCAGTCTATGGGTATGTTTACTCCCTGATTGACAATGATGATGAGCCAATGACTGGCGTTCACTTAAAGATGTCTAGTCCGGGAGCTGTGGACTGTATTGCTCAGTCTCTGCCATAATCTTTGCTTGTCCAAAGCCTTATTCCCTTTGGTCAATGCCTATGCTGAATGTCATGGCTGGTGGAAAACACCACGAGGTTCAGATTCACTTAAATTCGCGGCACAACGAAAGTCCTTAATCAAAGGCACAAGATAGATTTTGAAGGGAAAAAAAAACAGCCAGAAAATTAATCCAAAACACGCTTTGGTTTGGGCTTCTGTGTAAGCACGACTTGGCGGCAGGTCTGGACTCGAGGTTCTGGGAGTTGCAGGAGTGGAAAATGGAAACGGCTCATCCACACCTGCTTTTCCTCCAGAGATGAGGCTTCTCCTCTCCCATGACACCGGAGGCCTGTTCACATTCAGAGAAAGAAGGCTACAGACACCCCTCCTTGAGGCCAGGGCTGCAGCAGCCTGCTCCCACAAGTCTCCGTCACCAAAACTCTACTAAGTGTTTTACAAATAACTATGTGATTGGATGTAAGACGTATTTCTGTGTCCTGTGTGAATTCCAATCCTTTGCTCTTGAACAGCTCTGTGCAATAGAACTTTCTGCGGTCACAAAAAAAAATTCTATAAATCTGCATTATCCAATACAGTAGCCACTAACCCCATGTGGCTATGGGGCACTCAGAATGTGGGACTAAATTTTAAATTTTAATTTAAATAGCCACATTCTGTAGGCTAGTATCTACCGTAATGGACAGCACAGCCCTGAAAAGCGACTTTATCCGTTTGGATTTCCATGAATGGACATGAATAAATGATCACCCAATGATAACGACACAACTTTGACTTATGAACATGAAGTAATTCTCTTAATTTTAACATCCATATATAGAATAAAAGTCCGAAACTCCCTCTGCCACCCAGTATTCAGGTGGCATCTTGGGCCGTGTCGCCTCAGTATACAAATAACAAGACAAAAAGAAAATCAGTTTTGAAAACTAGATGTTTTACCAGATGATTATCTAGGTATTTGGAATATCGGTAGATAATTATAGCATCAGACTTCTTCATGTCCTCAGTCAATATTTTTAGGCAATTGAAAGCGATGCATTCTGACCCAGGAAATTTCAAGGAAAAATACTTAGGCCTTTAGCTACTAATGAAAAAGTAAGGCTTTAACTTCTGCTGTCTAGATTGAATATGTAACTGACCAACTGCTCACTCTGATTTGTTTTTCATATATTATACATCTTTGTTTCCCACCCCTAGCCATAGACAAGTAATACTTCAATTTACCAGTCCTCCATCTTAGGAGCAAAGTAAGGTATGATAGGACCCTTTAACCAGGACAAAAATTATAAAAATAAAGTAAATGCAAATTATAATATTAATAAATTCTAGGTAAGCAATTCAAAGTGCTGTTTGGATCAGACTCCTGAACTTGGTGACACATCTACACTGGAGCTAAACTTGCCATTACCTGAAAATTATAGTATCAAGTACTGTTGATGATGTGTTCTAATGAGAAACAAAGACAATCAGCTCTTGTGGGTATGGTAATACATGAAACTAAGCACAACTAATGCAAAGTAGCATGCAATCCAAAAATATTTATTTTACTTTCTGTGAGATTCTAAAATTTAGTGTACAGTTCATGTCGGGGAGAAAATATCCCCAATATCTACGACAGAATTAGAAGTGACCAGAGACTCCGTGGGTCTAATTCTGATGGCTGGAAAGTGAGCTCTCCTGAGATGTTAGGCCCCCTTCCTCTGGCTGACCCATGTTAGTCAGCCTAGACACATAAAACAAACTAGTATTTTGTCCCTTTTAAATCTGCCACCATTGGGTTGATGCCATATTCATGAATATGGTTGACTTAGACTAGGCTGAAAAATCCAGTTGTGTAGGTAACCAGGGGTTCAGTCAAATTCTAGGCAGGAGCTTAAGGACTCTTGCTCCTGTTGCTGCATTAATATGGCTCCTGGTAATTCGATCCGCTTGTTTATGCAGCCTGCCTCACTTCATAGGATTCTTGTGAGAATCAAATGAGCTCCCAAGAGAGTTAGACTCCTGTGGTTGAAAGAGCAGTCAGATGATCAAAACTACCTGAATTCTAGTCCAGGGATTTGACTTAATTTCTTTGCATTTTTGTTTTCTTATCTGCAGAGGGAAGGTAGGAATATCTGGTCTGTAGCACTCTTGGACTTGCCGCGTGTATGACCTGAGACATCCTACAGGAACACACTTTCTACTTCCCATGTTATTATAGACGGGGATTTCTGGTCACTGTTTTCTAGATGAGATTCGTTTACTTTGATTTAGTCCCTCAGTCACCAGTTGCGCGAATATTCAAAAGGATTGGCTGGGATTAGTGGTGTGGTCTGTAAAGGTGAAATTGAGTGAAATGAGAAGAACCATAAAAGGCCCGAAATCCATGGCCTTCACGTCATTAAGCAGGAGCAATATTCATCAACGTGATCCATCTTCAGTCAAATGCAGCCTTCTGACCTTTTGCCAGCTTAGCCCTGCTGTTATCAGCCGGGGGCCCTGCTGAAGGGCAGAGGGAAGGAGCCCCAGGTTCCCCACGTAGCAGATTATCTCAGGAATAGTCAAAAAGGACTGTAAAATAAACCACCCCCAGTCTTGTAATTTTACTTCAAAAAGCAAAAAAAGCTCCCAGATAATGAGCATTTTGCTCTAATAAGAACTGCAGGATTGATTAGGTTCAAACCGTTAACAGACATCCTGATGGTTAATGAAGCAGCATTGAAAAATGCCTCTTGATTCTCTAGAAACTTAAATCATACAAAGGCAGCATGGAACGAGAAAAGAAGTGGAGATGGAATAGATTAAATTGTCTGCTAGTTAATATACTCCAGATAATGGACCCAAAAAGAAAGTGTATTCTTTGAAAAGTTAATATTTATTCAGAGTTATCTCTGCAGTGGGCAAGCCATAAACTTCGATGATTGTTGCAAAAGCATTCTTTGGGGTAACATGTTTTTCTGTGACTCTTGAGTGGGGGACGAAAGCTTCTGCCATTTTAATTCCTTTGTTAATGTCTTTATGAATGCAATTAACACTTCATTCACGCCTCTTTGTTTCTGGATCCCATTAGGATGTGGTTTATGCCAGTTTCTCTCTCCCAGGAGACAGCCACATCACACAACATTTCACTCAGCTGTGTGGCTGAGCACTGTCAAACTCAATTTACCAAAGGCAAGAGTGAGCTGACACCATGCTGTGGCAGTTGTCCTGATGGGAACAAATGACTCATTTCATTCCAAGGGGGAACCCACCTTTCTCTGAAAAACACGCTTGTACTCAAGCGTGTGGAGGCAAGGAGGTGTGGAAAGCTTCCTGGCTGACACAGAGCAAAATCACTGCAGGTCAAGAAATGCTAAGAACCAAGGCCTTCAAATAAGGAAAGCCAGCTATTGTAGGCACAACAGGCTGCTGGCATCTTCACCAAGGCTATAGGGAGGGCTGACCAGGCAGCAAGTAAGGGAAGAGCAACGGCGTAGGAGATCTCTTCCCTCCAGAACATAAAACGCAAGTGAGAGGCGAGAGAGGAACAAGCAAATACATCAACCAGGAAGTAAAGCACATAGCTGAGTCCTAAACGAGAAGGGTAGACCAGAAGAACATTTAGGAGTTCGGGTCTCTGGGTGATGGCGCATTGGGGAACGCTTTTCTGAGGATGCAGGACTTACAGTAAAGCAGTTCCCCGGGCCATTCTACAGAGATTGCCAGGAAGGAGGGAGGGGGGAGGGTAGGAAGAATTGCAGAGACGCAGGCATTAGCAAAGATGCAGAGGTCCGAAGTGAATACAAGGGCTCCTGTTCATGAGAAATTATTTTCCCTTTATATTGAAGTCTCTCCTCCAATTGATGGCATCATTTCTATTTCAAATATCACTGTGATATTTGCTTAACAGCCAAAGGCACTGCGGATGAATCTATCTGAATCGTACTAAGAAATACTATATGGAAGGAGATAGAGGAGGTCTGAAGGGACAGCACAGACAAAGGAAGAAGAAAGGAAACTCTGCCCACCAGTTGGGGTGACATTTCTTTTTTCTTTAAATGAAAAATAATTACCTATAGGCCTTGTACCTGGGCCATAATTTTAAGATTGGTTTTCTTTGACAAAGATAAAAGAACAGAATTTCTAATAAGTGTTGCAGAGCATAAGATACCACCAGGAGAGGAAGTAAAACAGCCTCTAGCCCCAAGTCATCTGTGTCTAACGTTAAAGGTGTGCCAATAAATCAAAGACAGTATTTCATTTGCAGTTTTCACATTATTTAATGATATGATGATGGGTGGTTTCCTTTTCTCTGAGTTTCTCCAAAATTCTAGCCTTTGTTCCATTAGTATATGTCCTGCTTACCAAGATCTTTCTCATGTCTCTCAACCAGACCTGGGCTGTCACTGCCAATATATTCTATTATAATATGGCACAGATTGGCCAGCCCCTGTGCATTAAAGCGTTACAGAAGTCATGCCCTGGCCCTTTTTTGCGTTGAGGAGGGTTTTGTTTACATTTCATCGCATGTGACTGCTCTTCGTGGGAAAAAATGGATCCTGTGTACTAACTACAAAGAACGAATAATAACTAACCTACCACTGCTAACCAAAGGTTAAAGTGTTGGTAGTTTTAGTTTTAGGAGGGGCTGTTTCTTTTTCTGAAGCAAATAGTTGTCAATTGTCAGTTTTGGAACTGCTGTGGGATTTATTGGAAGAATAACAACTCATGAGAATTACTAAATTAATGCCCAACCATTGAAAGGGGAAAGAAAAAAGATGACAGTCTGTGTGTATGGGTGGGGGAAGGGGAGAGAGATTCTGAGGTTCAAAAACAATTTTACTTCTGTCCTTGTGTGTGTGTGTGTGTGTGTGTGTGTGTGATAGAAAAATGTCACTCTGCCTTCCTTGGCCTCAAGCCACTAGGTAACTGTGTAAAACATAAACAGGGTCTGTGTTTTGCTGCATTTGAGAAAGACGTAAATGTGTAAATATGACGGAAGAAGTTTTCCTTTCTTTCCCCTTCTCAGGGATGGTCTGACAGCCCCAGGCTGGAGAATGTGTCTCTCCCAAGTGCTCTGTCACCCCGGTAACCATGGAGACCATGACGATCGATTAGATGCCATCTGATCTCAACCTCATAAAAAAAAGGCAGCAGATGGCAACCAGGCCACTAGACCTGTCTCAAGAGAGATGCAAAGGAAGAGAGAGAAGGGAAGGAAAGAGGGGAGAAAGGAGACAAGGTGGGGCGGATTGGTGCAGGGAGAAGCATAGAAGCCCTCTGGAAAAGAACATTTTAGAAAAGAGTGGAAATAGAAACAGAAAACAAGGAAAGCAGGAGAGGGGAAAGAGGAGGCACAATGAAAAAAATGAAACTAAAACCCATCTGTGCAACGCACCTCCATAGTGAATGGGAGGAAGAAAACCTGACAAAGAAAGCTAATCAGCTCTTTCCTAACTTTCCATGTGCGTTTATCGGACTCAGAATGCCACAGAGCCTGTGCCCCCAAGCTTCTGGGAGGGGCCTTCACAGCATTGTGCTGTGGCTTTCCAAAGCAATATATAATTGATACATCTGCCAAAGAATCCTGAGACCTGGCTGGCTAAATGCAAGTCCTGATCAGACAGGGGCGTCCCCATGGCCTTTCAGACAACGGGATGTGTCAGTACCTGATCAGCTCTTCACCCCATCTCCAGCAATGTTGTTACCCTTACAGAGCAAGTGCTATGTAACAGGCCAGCCGAAACCCAAGGTGAACAGAACAGTTCAGACCGTGCCGGCAACAAGAGTCATAGCCAGTGTCCCAGAGTCACATAATGGCTGATATTTATAAAGTGCTTGCGATGTGTCAGACACACACATACGGTGTTCAGCTTGAAATACCATTTGGTTAACCTGCCTTTTTACAAGAATATATTACAAACACCTTCCCATGCTTTTAATTTTTCTTCTATTTCATCATATTTAATGGCTGCACAGCATTCTACTATCTGAAGCTGTCATAATTTATTTAACTACTTCCTTTTATTGAACTGATTTATTTCCTGATTTTTGCTACTATAAATAATCCTGCGGTGATGGTTCTTGTATGTCACCCTTTTTGGTACTCCTCTGAATTTTCTTTTAGGATGAAAACGTAATTGCTAAATCAAAGGGTCTGTGTCTTAAAACTTTTAAATTGAGGTGTAACACATACACGTCAAGTGACTCACTCTTAAGTGTACAGCTAGTTGAATTTTATACATGTATATACAACTGTATAGCCACTATCCTGACCAGTGTATTAAACATTTGCAGTGCCCCCACAATGCTCTTTCAACACCCCTTCCTAGTAAATACCTACCCAACGTTCTTGAACTTCATGTAAATGAAATGATAGGGTGTGCATTTTTTTTTTTTTCTGGCTTCTTTCACCCATGCTATAGTATATCACATTAGTTTATTCTTTTTATGGCTGTGTTGTAGTCTATTTTTTTGAAAATACTTATGATTCATTTTACTGTGATGGACATTTAGGCTATTATGAATAAAGTTGCTATGAATATTCTTGTACATAGCTTTTGGACTGTATTTGTTTTGTAATGTAAATTACAAGTGGAATTAGTAGGTCACAGATTGGCATACGTTTAGCTTTACATGCAGGGCAATATCTTTAAAAGAGTTTTTGGGGGCCTACTTTTAAATCGGTCTCCATCAGTTGTACCAATTTGAACTCCAACCATACAATATTATGAAAATGCCCCTCCCCTCATATTTTTACCACCTGCAGGCAGGCATTCTCATTCTTTTTACTCTTTGCCAATATGAGAGATGAAATGGTATCTGATTGTTTATGCCGTGTTTGATGACCAGATAAGTTAAACAATTCTTGCTATGCTACCAGACATCCTCATTTGTTTCGTAAATTGCCCATCCATGTCATTACCTTATTTGGTAGTATTAGCTTCAGGATAAGGCAAACCGGTAAAACATAATCCATATAGTCTGTACAAATTCACTGGCATTGTCAGAAAAATGCTTTGACATTTATGACCAGAACAAATTTACATTCTTTGCATAAGTTGACACCCTGCTCTATGTACTTCCGAAGGCAGCTAACATTTACCGAACACCTATTACTGAGCAGCACATTTACTCTTTAGAACAGCCCTATTCATTTAATTCTTATAGCTTCATTTCACTTCAGTAGTAGCATTTAATTTTCACCAAAGCTCTAAAAGACACTTCGTAGTCTGCTATTTTCACAAATGTAGAAATCAAGGCTCCCACGGGCCACGGCCACACAACTATGTAAGAAGAGGGACCGGGATACAAACCCAAGACATTGCAAGTCCAAAGCAAATTTTTTCTCTGTTCTCTAGATACCATTGCCTCGGGCAGTGAGTTCCATTTTTTTTTTTTTCTTCACTTTATAAATCCTAAGAGGGCGTCTGAATTCCAGAACCCTATTAACTTTCTTCCAGCACCAACACACATATACCATCCTATCACCAAATTCCAAAGGACTGGCCGGGTCACTGTGCTATGGAGGAAAAACTGATAATACGGAAGAATCCATTTTCATTCATTGCCCCCATTTTCTAAATTTTTTCTTTTGTTTATGTATGTGTAGTATATTTTAAAATCTGAGTAATGATTTAATCCAGAGTTGGAATGAATAGAAGCAGAGGTGGATCCAGGCTCTCTTTTAATAAATTATTGCTTTTGGGACCTGAGGCTTATATAATTTAAGAGACTTTTTAAAGAAAAAGAAGGCAAGGTTACTAAAAAAAATGAAGGTCAAAAATGAGTGTTAATTTAGAATGAGTACATAAATTGCTATAAATCACACATTTAAAAAATATTTAAATGCTACAAGCGTCACAAAATAAGATTTAAAAAAATCCACAATATTTTTCTTACCTGCCTGATAATTCTGCAGAAGTTTTCCCTCATTTTCTTTTGGCTTCATACTCTTGGATTACCTCTTGACATGGCAAAGATTTTGTAGTATTTTCTGTCTGGAGAATGTAAAGATAAATCAGTCTTTTCTGTAGCACGGAATGTTTACATAAATGTTTAGGATTAAAGTCAAGTTTTAGAAATTTCAGCCAAACTTTTGTCACATATATGTTATCATATTTCAGAGCATTTCCAGTTTTTGTTGTTGTGGTTGTTTAGCACCTAATTTTAGATGTGTTTTGAAATGACGGTGCTCACTGTAAACTAACTTGTTGCTAATGTCCTGATAGTAGAAATGGATTAGCAGTTACACGATCGTCAACATAAACATTCATCTCAAATCACAAAGACATTTCAATATTTTTCAAATATATTCATATAACTCACTCTTCTTCATTAATTGGATCAGTAAATGATTTAAGAGCCTATTTATTCATATTATTTCTATTAGCAATGGATCTCTTCCCCTTAATGCTTTACTATGTTTGGAATGATCTGATATTTTGGGGTACGATTCCCTTCTAGATGTCAGAATAATTTCTATTACCTTCATTTGCAAATATAGGAAAAATAACTTTAGTGTATGTTACAAAAACACAAAAGTATAAGCTGCATCTTCCTGTGTATTCCCAATAGGAGAGAACTTCATTATGACTAGGTGTCAGTACAGACTGAATCCTTTGTTTACAGTTGATAGGAAAGGATTTTCCACAGACTAGCTTCCAGTTCCATTTCAAACCTCTCTTTCCCTCCACTAAGGTCACAGAAAACATTCGTGTTGTGATACAATATTTAGATCTGCCATTTAATGTTATGACATCAGATGTGTTTCCATAGTAATCTGTGGGAGTATTCTGGAAAGCCACTCCCACCACAGGATGGCTAGAAATCGTTACACATGCAAGTGACAGGGGATCACATAAGTACATCCCACTAAACCCAAACTCCTGTATTTCCAGTTCCATTTGCCTTAGCTGCCCCCTCGAAACCTGATGCCACCTGATATGAGGGCAAGTTTGGAGCAGAGAGAGCAATCTGACCTACCGTGACTTACTCTGACTTAGAAATTTTGCTAAAACACATGACAAGTGAATGCAATGCTTGGGTTCCTCCTAGCAAAATGAGGGGGCACCAAAGCTTAACCTCATCAACTTCATGATAAATCCACATCTGGAGTTTGGGAAGAGGACTTGGGGGGGGGGGGCTGATACTTGGAGAATAAGATAAGGACAGGCCTGGGGGGGAGTGTAGATGCAAAGTGGTTCTACTACGTGGTTCAAATACTGTCTGTGACTCCCTATCCTTAGGATATCAGAGTCTTCCAACTCCCTGACATAGACCTAGTGGGAGAATTCAATCAGGGACTGTCCTAGACTAAATGAAGTAAGAACAAAATTGTATTTCCAAAATTGTCTTTTGTCCCTTTTTTTTTTTGCTCCTTTTGCTTCGGCACAGTCCACTTTTCCTTTATTTCTGCAACCATTTAGTAACTTCTAAAGATTTTCTTCTCTCCTATAAAAGTTTGCTCTTGAAAAGGACTCAGATATCTGTTATTCCTTTATTCACAAATGTTTATTTTGCATGTACTATGGATCAGGCACTATTTTAGTAACGAGGGATAAAGCAATGGGTGAGACAAAAATAGCCCTACCTTCACAAAGCTTATATTCTAGAGCTAGTGGAACAGAAAGTAAATGAATATCTACTATAAAGCAACCAATTACTTTGTACCATCTTAGTGTTCTCAAGGGAATTTGCATTTGAGGTCTTTTATCTCTTATTAAGAGATAATTAAGAGACTGACTTCATTCCTGAGTTACCATAATTGGGGGAGTTATTTCAGACAGAGAAGAACACTTTTCCAATTTCATGAAGGCTTCCATTTTTACTTATGCACAAAAGTGGCCTTGCCTTCCACAAATTTGATTGACCCTTGTCCAGCCCATGCCCTGCCAATGGGAACTGTATTATTATCAGAGCCTCTAGAAGTCTCCTGATGAAGGCATCTTGAAGATCATTTTAAACTGTATACCAGGTTCTATCTACATTCTCTCCAACAAGTCATATGCTAAGGTTGACCTGGTAGATATCTGTTTATAAAACTTTAGATCATTTTACCTAGTCAGAATCAAACTCTCCTGAGTGATGATGATGACAATTCTGTAGGTGCAGTTCAGCTGAATTATTTCATAACTTAGTCTTTTGCATTGTAGAGGATGCCATTTTGGTTAGATCACAATGCAGTTTCTCTTTTGATCCATTAGTCAACATTACATTGTTTATATAGGCAAAATGTTTTGTCTTTGTCATTAGTGCTATTTAGACGTTTTTAGTTTTTGACAACTTGTATTAGTTCAGATTCCTTTATTTGCAAACAACAGAAAACCCAGACTGGCTTGTAAAATAAGACACAGTCCAGCTCACAAAACCCAAGTCCAGATGTACTTGAGGATTTGAGGTAGGTGGGTCTTGTGGTTCCCACTCCATTTCCTTGCAGTTCTCTCAGCTCTGCCGTTTTCCCACTTGCAGCCTCAGCCTCAGCCTGGTAGAAAGACAGCTGTGGCAGTTGGCCTCACATCCAGGAATAGTGACATCCAGTGACGCTCTTCTCATGGCATTCTCTGAAGAACAAGGGTATTTTCCCCAGAGGCTCCCAAAAAACCTCTCTTTTTGCCTTGTTGGCCTAACGGATCACACAGTCATTTCTGAACCAACCACTGGTAAGGGGCTGAGATTACTCCTGATCAGATCAGATCAGGCCCTGCCCTAGATTGAATGGAGGTAGGAAGCTGGGTTTGGATCCACTTCCTTCGAGGCACATGGGCTTCCCGGCGAAGGAAAAAATGCCAGACGGAGCCAGAGTTCTGACGGGCAGGAGGAAATAGGGACAGATTCTGGGGAGGCAAATGGCAATACCCCCTTCTACTTTGGAAGTCATTCTAGTTGCCCCAGTGATATTGCATCAATTTCTGAACTTATTTCCCCAGTTTCCAGATAATAAGACCAGGCTCATTCGTGTCAGTTGACCACCATAAAAAAGAAGCTAAAAGGATATTCACATCTTTTGTCTAAGAAAACAAGGCTGGATGTGTTACGTACACGACTAAAATAAATCCCCTCTTTTTTTTTTTTTGGCTAAATTTTAGTTTTTGAAAATACTTCACAGGCCTTAACTATCACAGTTTCCATGGAAAGGTTGGATAGATTTTACTGAGTATACTTGCCACAGTTAAAGAACCTTTCCCAACTTCACCTCAATGTGTACATAACGGGGTCATCGGTTTTTTGGTTTCACCTGTACCTTAAATGTCTTGGTCATACTCTCTGGTTCTCTGCCTTCCACCTTCAGAAGCATTTTCCTTCTTGAATCAAACCTCAGGTGGCTCCTAGCATTTCAAGGAGATTTGCTGTTCTCTGGCTCTCTTCTTTGAGAGGTGGGACACAAATGAGCTGTGCAGAAATCCTTAATTTTATGTAAATGACCCACCTTCTTTCCCTGAGGTGTTATAAAAATTAGCATTCTAAAAACATTTTTATAAAATGCTCCCTTGAGATGCAAATGACAGTGATGTCAGTCCAGCAGTTTCTCTACAGAAGTTTTTCAGTGGGAGGAGGGAGGAAGAAAAAGTCACGCACATGCCTCTGATATTTTTCCAATTTGGGAAAATTTTTAAAATATATACATCACCATAGAAAGTATTTTGGCTTTCCCCATCAGCTGGTTCACAGATTGGGCCTGTGTTCACTTTTCCCACTTGGCTCGCTGTTGGCTTAAACAGGGGGCCTCACTGGGAAAGTTTAGCCTATCAGAGGGAAGCTTGTTGAAACTGAAAAGTGATAAACTAGGTCTGTATTTACTCTATTATGACCAAGGATACTCTTCACATCCTTTTGATGTGCTAATAGTCCTTCCTGGCAAGAATTATGTAAACAAACAAACTATTAATTAAATCAAGAGCAGCAGTCCCCACAGAAGTACAGTATGCAGATTTGCTGGTCCAGATGGACTTAGCCAGACAGCGGCCAAGTCTGCAAGGGATGCTCGCAGGGTCAACTCTGCATCTTCCAGCAAAGACTACGGGAGTCTTGTTTCCACTCACCCCTCCAGGACCCCTGGCTGCGGGGCACTGAGCACATTGTTCCAACTACCCAGGAAGATCAACTACAGATCCCAGTGGCTGAACATGGGGACTCAGGAAGGCAATATAGAATTTTCCAGAGACCCTATGAATTCCTAAATAGTCGTTAGAGTTCCTGGATGGTTTACAACTCTCTACAGAGATGGAAGAAGTTGTACCGCATGACGACCCAAAAGCCAAAAAGATGATGTGTTGTGCTCTCACCTGAGGCTTGGCCGGCTGAATGCATTTCACTCAAACGGCTACTTGGTCTAGGACCTACCATCTGTAAATATGGTGTGACTATTACTATTGCTGGGTGACTAATGCTAATTCTGGCCCAACTTGGGCCTGACAACACGTGCACACACATGGGGCACACACCCTCAGAGGGACATGCTATTTCTTGGTCCCAGCTGTGTTCCAGTTTTATCCCTGGCCCAAACTAGCCCCGGCTCTCCTCCATGCTTTATCGTGCTGGCAGTTTCCATCTCACTGGCTGCCCACTCTTCCCGTTGGGTGACTTTTCAGTGCACAGCTGCCTACAGACATTGTGTCGCACGTGATTTTTTTTTTTCCCCTCTCTCTCTCTCCTTCTCTCTAGCGCTAGGTTTTTTTTTCTCCCTCCCAAGAGTAATCCCTGCTTGCCTTTTTTTCTGTCCAAGCTTTTAATTGTTTCGGTCAGGCTTTTTCTCGCTTTCCTCTCTGAGACGGCACTGAGTGCTGTGTTTCACACTTTGCAGTGCTAATGTTGTGAAGTGTTTTTCCATGTAAACCTCACGACTCCCACATCTTGAGCTGGACCCTTGTGTGAAGTTCTGTCCTCTTGTTTTTATTCCACCCTGCCCCCATCCAGCCTTGGACGTGGATGGAAAAATGCCCCTTTCTCTTCCCGTGGAGTGTGATAATAAAAATGCCATGGTGAATTTCCCTCATCTTATTAGCTTGGGGAAACCTAAAAATGGCACTACTGGACATGTAGTCCTTTGGCCAAATTAAGGCATTTTTCTTACTTAAAATGAATCTTTCTAGGAGGGGTCCGTTCAGCGTAAATGAGTCACCTGGGCTTTCTAAGGAAGGGTTCTGAGAAGCAAAGGATGTCAGGAGAACATTCTAGAATAAGTTCTAGGGTGAAATCAAGGTTGGGGAGGTAGGTGGCAGAGGAAGGAAGGAAATGCTCTCCACTGACAAGTCTCACCTGTCTCCCACCTTTGCTGACGGCCAGGCCATCCTCGCTGCATTCGCTTCAGGATGCAGCAGGGCCCCGGCTCACTGGAGATGCAGGACTCGCTCACCCTGAGCCCTGATTGACCTCAAGACAGTTGGTTTTGGCAGGATTCCTGGAGTCTGCAAAACAATCAGTTAATCCAATTAAAAAAAAAAAAAAAAGTCTCTCTCGTTCTGGGGATTTCAGTTCTCTTCGTTAAACTGACCGGTTATTCTTGGAACTGCCCAAGTGTGTCCCTGAGTAGTCCGGTTGCTTTGCTGAAGAATCACAAATGAACAACATGAAGTGTCCTTTTGTTCTTGTGTAACCACAGCCTTAAAATATTAGTCTCTGTTAATGCACAAGCAAGGCCTCTGGGAATATAGCCGAGTAGCTAAGAATGTAGGTGAGGGGTCACAGGAGTCTGGGGTCAATTCCAGAAGCCTCCCTGTGTTCGCTGCGGGACCACTCCGTGTCTCCATCTTTTCACTTGCAAATGAGATAACAGCAACAGCTACCTTGTAGAGTTCTCTCAGGGTGAATGATACAGCACTGCAGGGCTTACACAGTGCCAGTCAAACACTAAGCATTCAACAGACGCCAGCCACTCTTTTTAATATTAGTAGAAGGCCAACAGATCAGTTATTTAATAACTAGTACCTTGACAATCAAGAAGAATGACAGCATCTTCCCAACGAGACTAATTTATTCACAGAGAGTAGTAGCGAGGGAAGAAAACGCATCTGCCACCTTCCTGACCCAGCTGTGTATAAGGGTAGGAGATAGGAGGAAAAGGGTCCTTTGCCCCAACGTCCTACAAACCACCACTGCATATGTAGAAAGCAGCACCCACCCACCGTTGACTGTGGCCTTCTGGAGGAAGGAGCAAGGATGGGAGAGTGTGGAGCTTTCTGAGACTGACTGGTTCCCAGTCCATTACTCTCAGGATGATGACCTGTGTCCACAATGCACACATATGTGTATGGCCTCAGCGCATGTACATGCACACGGAGTCTGCCCCCCTCCCCCCACACACACACGCACAGGTTAGAGCACTATTGTATTGGATGTATTTATTCTTGTCTTCCTTCTCATCTCCTGCATCCTTTGCAGTCCATTCGGGCATAATTATTATTGCTTTGCTGGCTCGGTTCTGCAGCTCTCCAGAGTGGAGCAGATGTCGACAGCTCGGAAAAATCCCATGCTATTACACAGCAGAACAAATGAGGATGTCAGAAAAGGCTCTTCAGTCTAACAAGAAAACAGAGGAAAGAGACAAAAAGAATAAAGCCTTTGGAGACCAGCAGACTCGCTCTGATTAGATCTTCTGCTAACATGATGCCCATTCTTCGTACTAACAGTGGTTTAATATGTTGAAACGATACAGGGGAAATAGGGGAAATACGTCTTGGGGGGGGGGGGAGAAGGAGGGAAGAGAATTTCGTCCGTGGCAAGCATGATTAAGACGGTGTGGGCTTCCTAGGACAACGTGACTGCAGCATGAGACCGTTGAGGACAGGCCCAAGCGTATTTACCTACAATGACTGACATTGTCTCATTACACTGAGCAGCGACTGCTTTCTCCACCACTGGTTGAGTGATGGGCGCTGTTCTGATGGGTTAGCGGGCTAGGTGCATGACAGAGTGCCAGGCTCACTGCGCAGCCATTGTTTCTTCTTATTATAAAAACATTTTACACATATATATATATATATATATATATATATATATATGGTCGTGAGTCCACAAATCCTAGTTATCCAGAACAAAGATAAAAAAGACTCTAAAATGTTGGCAGGGTGGGGAAAGGGAGGTCTCTAAGCAATCAAAGGGGTGTACCAAAGACCATGGCTTACAGATCTATAAAGTCATGTGCTGACTGCGTAGCTGGTCAGTTTCTTGTTCTGAACCTATTCACTCATCTTCTTCTTATAATTCTAACTATGACTGGAATCGTTCTCTCTTCCACCAGATCACAGCAGACTGGAGGAAATAATTTAGAAAGGCTACCTTTGGGGTAGGGAAGATGGAGTGACAGGCTGTTAGAGACACATAAAGTCCTGACAGTAGCAAAAAGTGGTATCTAAGTTGACATTGAGAGGACACAAATGCTACAACAAAGCAGAGAGCATTATTATGGTTTTTCCCCCCTTATTTGTTCTTAAATCCTTCCACGGTGGATCTGAGGCAATTGTCCATGGGCTTTTGCTATAAAGATAAAAAGTAGCCCATATTTCAAAAATCCCTGAGGAATAAAAGTTAAAAAAAAAAAAAAAAAGCAACTCCCTGGAGGGGAGCAGGTTATCAATGTTCATTGTTGAAATGCAATAAATTGAAAACCCCAGGAATTTCCCCTGCACCTAAAAATGCCCAGACTCTACAGTCCAGATGGGAGGACCTGTCTAGCAACAGAGAATCCCTCAGTGGGATGAGAACTGAAAAGTCAGCTGGGCCAGTGTTGGTTCCTGACAAGTGGTCAGTCTGCCTGTGCTCGATGCCATCTAGGGACGTTCCCTCATGAGATGGCCGTCCACTGTCAGAGTGCTCTAATTATTAGAAACGTCATGCTTGTCTGAACCTAAGCCTAATTCTTTGTATCTTCACCCCACTGGCCATGGCTCTACCTTCCAGGACTGCAGAGAAGGAACAATCTCAGCCTGTCAGACAGAGGAGGCCAGGAATCATAACACCCAGCCTGTCCCCCCATCCCGCCCCATGGGCCCAGCCCCAAATCTTTTCCCGTTCCATATGTGACATGATTTCCAGTCTCCAGCACCGTTAGCTGATACATGCTCTCTTTTCTCTCTTTTATAAAAGGGACTGATATCCCGAAACCTAGCACAATTCTCTAGGTCCGAGCTAAAGGGCCCACCCACAGGCAGCCTGGAGTGGTCAGACGCTGTGTCCATATCCTGGCTCTATCATGGGATTTGGGACAAGCTATTCAATCTCTCCGAGCTTCACTTGATCTGTAAAATGGGGGTAATAGTAGCTCCTCAAAGGCCAGGAATGAGAATAAAAGAAAGAATCCATAGAAAGAGGTTTGACATAGAGAAAGCACTCCGCCAACATGGGCCATCATTTGGAGTAAGAGAGGGTGTCGCCTCCCTTAGATCCTACCCAACCTTCCACTACAATCTAAGCTTCCAGTGCACTAATGATTCATTTTGAGCTTATAATCAATTGAAACATCTCTAGCATTTTCACATAGGCTATTGTCAAAGCACATCTCTCTGATGCTTATCCCATTTTATTTGCTTGTTTATTTTAACCAAGTGTTGGACTTTACATTTATCCCCATTAAACATAATCGTATTAGATACGGTCCGTTGTTGCAGTCTGTCACATCTTCTCTGCATCGCAATTCTGCTGTCCAGTGTATTAGCTCTCTCTTCCAGCGTTGTGTCACCCAAATATTTTATCACCAGGCCATCAATATCTTCATCAAAGTCATTAATAAAAATACTTAACAAGGCAAGAAGGGCCAGAAACCTGTGGTGTGAAAGATCCTTTCTCTAGATCAGTAAAGATCCAGTAATTAGTATCCTTCATACCATCAGTTACTCACCTACCTGACCTGGCCACCATCAGCCCTTGCCTAGAAGTGTATCTCATCTTCAAGAATGGAGACTTTATCTGTCAAATGTATTGCTGCAACCCAAAGGCATTCTGTTGACATAATACCTGAAAAACCAGTCTGGCAACTCTCTCAGAAAGAAATGTGTACGTCTGAGAAAATGCACAGTCTCCTTGCCTTTCACCTGGGAACGATGCCCAACTCACCAGACAAGAAATCATCCAAACTTCCTGTCCTTTATTTAAATGATCACATTTTTTCCTGTGGCTGAGCTTCTAGCACCTTTCCTCAAAGCTTCAGCCCCTTGAGGCAGAGAGCAAGTCTCCTAGAATATAATTTATCTGGCCAGGCCCCTGGACCCCAAAAGTTTCCTTTGGAACCTGCATTTTTGCCTTGGGCTGCCATTGTTTGTCACCGAGATATCTGTGGGAACCTTACCTTCTCTAACTTGAAGTCACTTGGCTGGATAGGGAGTAGGGAAGGAACTTAAATGCTGAAAGAGTCTGTTTTCTTTCTGTCATCTGTTTATATTATGCCAGTGGCGATACTGAGCTCAAGCAAAGGGCATATTTATTTGTCCTTGGCAAAACATAACTAAAAACTCTTTTTGTTTTCTTTGTCTTAAAATTCCATGTGCCTCTTAGAAACCCTGAGGGCATTATCAACAGAAAGCGAGATGGCTCACCACAAGGCAGCCTGCAACGACACTGGCTTACCAAGGGGACCCTGTTCCAGACACTAGTGTCTTGACTGTCTCCCAGGGCCATCTCCCATGTCAGATCTCACCACCATTGGAAAGAAACAATGGTTAGGATCTTGGAGTTCTAAGTCTATCAAATGCCACCACGTACCATGTGCGTGGCCTTGCGTCCGTCTGTAAGGAAGGGAATATGGTAATGACCTCAGAAGGGTTGTGAAGACCACCAGGTATAATGGTTTTAAAGTGCCATGCATAGTGCCTGGCACATAGCCAAGCTTAAACAGTGGTCGTCCACTATCGCCTTCTGGTTTCTGCTTTGGTTTTGTCCCTATTTGGTTCTGCTCTTGTCACCCGTCCCTCGTCTATCCCCTCTCAGTCCATCTTAGCTCTGTCCCAAACTTTAATTTCCAGCTTACCCTTCAGAGACTGCCCCCACCCCCAAACTGGCTTTTGACAGTCCTTTGTGTACGTTGACAATTCTTTGATGACTCTAGCTCTGGAAACACAGAGCAAATATGTGCATAAAATCCTATCCCCTATCTGAAGGGCCCAGGTCCTCATTTACGACAAGTTCCAGTGAATAAGGGATTCCAGTCCTAGAATTGTTTCAGAAATGTCCAAAGCCATAGGGTCTGGGATCAAACCCTGGTTTCTTCGCTTTTTAACTGTATGACCTTGGGCAAGTCAGTTAACCTCTCTCAGTGTCTGTCCTCATCTGTAAGGTGGCCATAATGAGATAGCGTTGTTGGGAGCACAAACTGTTGAGCATCACACCTCTACATACTAAGTGCTCAGTAAATATTAGCTGTTATTATTATCAGCATCACTATCACCATCCTTCCATTTCCTAACAGTATCTATTTTCTTAATGGATGCTCATAACGCTTCCATATTTGCTCTTGGTTATGCACTCCTCTTTCCTTCTGTTTATGCCCATTAAATTTCTCAAGTTCATAGTGAGGTCTCTGAAACCATATGGGTCATACGACATCATGTCATCCTTTCTTTGAGAAAAGGCATATAAACTACAAAGCATGGTGAGAATGGTAGATCCTATATCATGATAAATTGAGAAATTGCAATCATATTGATCAGATTCCATTTTTAAGCGTTCACACCAATCCCTCTGTCTTCCTAGCGTTCTTCTAACAACTGTATGGAGCCATGTGTTTCCATATTACACCATGAGTCCTTGAGGGCAAGTCCAAATTTTCGTCTTGATCATCCGCCTTTCAATCTTCAGGATTTGTAAATAAATTAATTCTTATATTTACTAATTTTTAATGTGGCAAGTACTACTGCCATACAGAAACCCTATGGTGTAATTCCTGCCTCCACAAAGCCAAGCTAGTAGGGGGAGAGTTATTTCCGGTTAACATGGGAAAGATCGCAGCAGACCTTCATTCCCGCAGCAACACCAAGAAAAACTGGGGTAACATCAAAATTATACAAAGTACATTTTCTGGCCACACTGGCATTTAATTATAAACTAATAACCAAAAAACCTCACCATATCTTGAAAATATTAAAATATTTAGAAATTAAGCCATACATTTCTAAAGAAAAAAGAATCTCAAGGAAAATTGGGTAGTATCTTTACCTGAATGGCAATAAAAGCAATATCTAAATTTCTGAAATGCAACTAACATGATGCTAAAGGTAACATTTAGAATTTTAAATGCTTGCATTAGAAAATAAGAAAGGCCTAAAATCAATGATGTCAGTTTCCATCCTAAGAAGTTAGTAAAAGAACACCAAATTCAAAGCAAATGCAAAAAAAGAAATAATAAAGAATGGAAGCCGCGGGCGGCCAGATGGCTCAGTTAGTTAGAGTGTGAGCTCTGAACAAGGTTGCTGGTTTGATTCCTACGTGGGCCAGTGAGCTGCGCCCTCCACAACTAGACTGAAGGACAATGACTTGGAGCTGATGGGCCCTGAAGAAACACACTGTTCCCCAATATTCCCCAACAAAATTAAAAACAAAAAAAGAATGGAAGTCAATGAAATAGGAAACATACAAACAATCGAGAAAATAAAGAGCCAAAATAGAATTTTTTGAAAATATCAATAAAATTGATAAGCCCTTTAGTCAGACTGAACAAGGAAAAAAATAAAGAGAAAATGCAAATGTCTGATTTGAAGAATAAAAGGAAGGATATTTCTACAAATCCTTAGACATTAAAAGATTAATAATATAGGGTTGCCCCCATTTGATTCTGCTCTTGTTACCAGTCCCTTGTCTATTCCGTCAGTTTAACAATGGGCTATTATAAACAACTTAATGCCAACAAGTTTGACAATGAAATTGAAATGGATACATCCCTTGAAAAATAGAATGTTTTGAAACTGACACAAGAAAAAAATAAATCACCTGAATATCTGTTAAAGAAACTGAATTCACAATTAAATTAGTTTCACAAAGAACACTTCTGGCCCACACAGTGCTAATAGAGCGTTGTGTCAAACACTTAAGGAAGAAGTAATATTAGAAACAGAGGAGGAAGGGCTGCCTCTCCACACTTTCTAGGAAACCGACATATTCATGGTATCAAAACCTGGCAAATCCACTATCAGAAGAGAAAATTGCAAATCAATATTTCTGATGAATAGAGATGTAAAAATCCTTAACAAAACATTAGCAAATCCAACCCATCAATATATAAAAAGGATAACATATCATGGCCAAGTGGAGTTTATCACAAACAAATGCAGGCTTGATTAAAATAATCAATATAATTGATTGAAAAACAATCGATAGGGGCTGGCCTGGTGGCTCAGGTGGTTGGAGCTCCGTGCTCCTAACGCCAAAGGCTGCCAGTTCAAGTCCCGCATGTGCCAGTGGGCTCTCAACCACAAGGTTGCCAGTTCGACTCCTCCACTCCCACAAGGGATGGTGGGCTGTGCCCCCTACAACTAACAATGGCAACTGGACATGGAGCTGAGCTGCGTCCTCCACAACTAAGATTGAAAGGACAGCAACTTGACTTGGAAAAGTCCTGGAAGTACACACTTTTCCCCAATAAAGTCCTGTCCCCTTTCCCCAATAAAAAAAATTCTTTAATAAAAAAATTCAATATAATTCCTCCTATTAACAAAATAAAGGAGAAAAATTATAGAAGTATTTCAGTATATTCAGGAAAAGAATTTGACACATGTCAATATCTTTTCATGATAAAACCACTAAGCAAACTAGGAATAGAACGGAACTTCCTCAATCTGATAAAAGGAATAAAAACTCTACATAATTGATAAAATACGAACACTTTCTAAGGTCAGAAACAAGGTAAGAATGTCTACTTTCATTTTAACATTGTATGTGACGTCTTTCCATTAGGCAGAAAAAGAAATAAAAGTCATAAAGACTGAGAAAGAAGACATAAAGTTATCTTTATTTACATACAATGACATGATTTTGCACATAGAAAATTCAAAGGCATCTACCCTCTGAATTCTACTAAATCTAATAAGTAAATTCAGCAAGTTTTCAGGATATAAGTTCAAAATTAAAAACAATCATATTTCCATATGCTATCAACAATAAGAAAATTAAAAGACAATACTATTAACTCAAAATCATAAAATACCTACAATTATTTTTTAAAGGCATACAAGACCTCTACTCTTAAAACTATAAAATATTGCTGAGAGAAATTAAGAAAGACCTAATAAATGGAGAGAGATATACCATACTTATGGGGTGGTAGAATCAATAATGTAAAGATGTTCGTTTATTCTCACAAAATTGATCTATGGATTAAATGCAACTCCAATCAAATTCCCAGCAAGGCTTTTGTAGAAACTGACAAGTTGATGAAAATAAGATAGTTGGACAACTTACGCAGCCTAATTTTAAGTCTCACTAATAAGCTTTACAGTATTTCTTAAAAGACTGCTTTGGTCTTTTACATTTCCATATAAATGTTAATATTAACTTGTCAATGTCTAAGACAGTATGTTATTGGTATAAAGATGGACAAAATAGATCAACAGGACAGAAAAAGCCCCCCAAAAAACCATGATTACAATCTAATGATCTTTGCCAAAGCTGCCAAGGCAAATCAATGGGGGGAGGGACAGGCTCTTCAACAGATGGTGCTGGAATCTACTCAGCAACAAAAAGAAATGTACTACGAATATTTGAATCAACATGGACAAATCTCAGAAATATTATTCAGTAGATTGAAAGAAGCCAGGCACAAAGGAATACATACCTAAAAATCCCAATAATGTCAAGTCTAAGAACAGGCAAAACTAGTCTGTGTGGACAGAAATCAGAATAGTGGTTGCCTCAGGATGGAGGGGGATGATGGCTAGGAAGGGGCACAAAGGAACTTTCTAGTATAATAGCAATGTTTTATGTCTTATTTGGGGTGTTAAATGAGTTTTTACATTTATGAAAACTCATTGAATGGTATACTTAAGATCTACGCATTTTATTTCATGTTATTATACCTCCATAAACAAATATTTTGGTTAAAAAGCCAGGAGCAGGATAAGAGGGAAGAAAATGACACAGAGAATAATAATATGCTGTTGTAAGTGTAATGCTAGAGACATGTACAAAGTAGTATGAGAGAACATGAAAGGAGTACAAACAGCTTGATTGTGGACACATTTTCCAGTAGATCTCATGTCAACAGATCTAGCTACATGAGAATAATATTCCTCTACCCCTTCTAGAATCTCTCATCAACTTGCTCTGACAGTATCTCATTTTCCAGTGATTGACTGAAGTCCTGACACTGTGAGACAATTCTGGGTCTGCCCCCAACCATTTGAACATAGGACAGTTCAGGCAAAGGGAGATCCTTCACTTGTGTAAAAAGAGAAAAGATGTGACATTGTAGGACCAACTCAATTACTGTCGAATACTTGGTTTTGCTGTTTTCCTTTCCCGCTCACCCAACAATCCATCAGGGTTCTGAACACCCCAGCTTTATGAATCCCTGTAGCAGTAAATCCTTTCATTGCCAATCCCCTCCCCATCTCCCTCCTGCCGCCTTTTGGTCCAATTTAACTTCAAGATTCAGTCCATCCAAATCTGTTGAAAAATCTGGCTATTTGCAAACAAAGAAAAGCTGTATTGCCTCATACATCAGAGATCAAAGTAAATCCAGATGGATAAAACAGAAATTTTTTAATGAAACCAAAATTTGAAAACATTGAGATGAACACTTTTCAGAGCTCTGGGTGGGAAAGGATTCTCTATACAGATAACCAATAGAGGGAATAAAAAAAGACCAACAGATTTCTCAAGGAAAACGCAAAACTTAAGTCCATCAAAAGGCATTACAACATTTAAAAGCCTTATAACAAAGCATTTGAGGCAGAAAGCATTTGGTTCAAAGACTTCAGGAAAAGGACTTACATCCTTAATAACTAAAGAAGAGGAATGCTTTGATTACAATTTATAAAAAGCAGGTAAAGGACAATATAAAAGACTAACAAGCTTGAAAAAAAAACCATCAACCTCAGAAGTATTCAAACAAAATAACCTTGAGATACCATTTTAAAATCTATCGAAATAACAGAGTCTGAAAAATGACAACACTTAAAATCTGGTAAGATCGGCATTTTTCCGCCACTATGGAGGGAGTGTAAAGGGGCACAGTCTTTCTGGAAAGCAGTTAGGCAATCTTACGTCAAAAATCTTAAAAATGTTCTTCTTTGATTAAGAATTCCACATGTGTGAATCTACCCGCAAACAATCAGAAGCACAAACACATTTTTATGTATAAACATGTTGAACAAAAAAGGAAAACTAAGTGACTAATAATATGTAATTGACTGACTAAATTGTTGTATATCAAAATGATAGAATATTTTGCAGGCTTCACCAGTCAGTTTTTTTAAAAAAATTTGATGGCCTCAAAAATGCCCCAAATATGTCAATTAACGAGGATACAAAACTATGTTGTGCGATTTCGTTATGTAGTAAAACAACACACACATACATACATGGAAAAATACTGGAAGAAAATACACATATTTACTACTCCTGTCTCAAGAGAAAGCTGGGATTCCGGGTTAGGACTCCAGCCCACCTGGAAAAACTGGTTCTATTCTACAGTGGGTTTATGTAGAAGGACTGTATCTCACTATGGGGTATGGAAGGTCCAACGATGGAGAAAAGGGGGGCCCCCCACTCCCACATGCACAACTTTATATTACTCAGGGACAACAACTTCCCTTCCAGATTTCTCTCCAGAATCAGTGGATCCTAAAGGCATTCTTATATGACTCTCTTCTTTCAACACAGTGAAAAGAGTTCTGGTCTTGGAGACGTGCCAGGTTGAATTCTGCCTCTGAAGAGCTGTTAGGTGCAAGCAATGCTTGTTAAGTAGGAATCTGAGTTTACAGTGAGCAAGAAAAGGTGAAAGCCAGTGGTTACCAGGACTCGGACGGTCAGGCTCTCAGCTGCTCAGGGCTGCTCTGCTTTAGTAAGAAATTAACCCTCTTTTAGAGCAGAGAATCGGAGAAGAAGGGGAAAAGGAGGTGCCTTTCCCTGGGCCTTTGGAAAGTAGAACTTAAGAGGAGGATCTGTGGAGAGGGGTGGAGAGCGCCAGAGTGGTCTGGTTGTAGCTCTCATTTCTCAGCTGCACTGGGACCTGGGACAAGTCACTTCCTCTGGGTCTCACCTTCTTCATTTACAAAATGGACAAAGTGACAGCTACCCAGCTGACTCCCCAAAGTTTGGGGAAGATTAAATTAGCTGGATATGCACTGTGAAATTGCCCTATTATGCAGATTTAAGGAATAATTATGGATCCACTCTATGGCTGGTTGTTATGCGAGGATTTCAATCCTGTGTGACCTTGAATTTCCTCTGTAGTGTGGTTGGCAGTGTAGGGCATATCGTGCTCACAATGAAAGCATTGGCTCATCACAACCTGGCTGAATGGTATGTGGCAAATTTAACACATGCTCAGGAAAGTCCCATAAAAATAAAGGTAGCAGAACAACTCTCTCTCTTTCCGAAAAGAAATCAGATACTGGGAGTCCCAGCCCCCTCTTAAACCATAGGATCTTAATTATAACAGGGACAGATACAGTAGGTGGAGGCTGTAGCCAGGAAACAATGCTACAGCTGAGCAATTAAACAGACAGCAGCAACCTACCTGTCAGAGAACCAGTTTTCCACACCTTCTGTAGACGGTTAATCTACGTAACATTAACAGACCACCTGTATATGGAAGCCCTAACTGGGAAAGGAGAAAAACGCAGAAAAACAACAAAGTGGTTGATGTTTATTTTATTATTGCTGTTTTCCTGTAAAACTACAAAGTTAAGAGTGTACCTTCGTGTCAGAATAATTTGGGATTGAACCCTAGTTACTCACTTGTCCAGCTGTGGGACTTTAACTAGGGGCCTCAATATTTTTGCACCTTGGTTTTCTAATCTGTTAATTCGAGTTTTTTCCAGTGCATAGGCCTGTGTTGAGAATAAAGGAGAAAGTGTCTGTAAGCCTGTAGCTTGATGGCCAGCACAGAGTATGTGATCAGCAAACGACAACTAAAGTCACTGATAACAGTTGCTGTCATGATCATTACTTTCACCAGGATATTTTGGCTAATACAGAAGTCCATTGCAAAATAAGACAATGAGAGACTTCTAAATCAGTGGAGAGATATATCGTACTTGAAGGTGGGAAGCCTCAATAATGCAAAGATATGTTTTCTTATAAAACGAGTCTTGGAGTCAAGGCCATTCCTATTAAAATGCCACCATATTACACGGAAGTTGAACGACTGATACAAAAAGAAGGTGAGAGAAGAAAGGGATCAATATTAGCCAAGATGTTTCAAAGAAGAAGAAAGAGGGACTTATACTACCAGATATCAGGACTTATAAGAAGGTGTATTAAGATATTGGGTTTCTAGTATAGAGACAAACTGTCTAATGTAATACAATAGAGATTCCAGAGACAGACCGTTGAATACATGGAACTTTGATATTGAAGAGAACTGGCATGGACGGTCAGTAGGGGAAAAAAACTATTTAATAAATTAACCTGGGGGTGGGGACTGAATGCCCATATCGGGGGAAAAGTGAAATTAGTTCTTAAGTTCACACCATGTACAAAGATAACTCTAAATAACTCAAAGATTTAAATGACAAAAGCAAAACTATTCTTTTTAAAACAGGAGAAAACAGAGATAACTATCTTTCTAATCTTGGGGTAGGGAGAAATTTTTAAACAAAAATGCTAACTATAAAATTTTAAATAAATTATTTTTTATACTAAAATAAAAAATTTATTCATCAAACACTTTCAAGAATGTGAAAAACAACTTACAAATTGGGTTGGGAAAATATTTTCAATACATGTAAGTGACAGTGGATTAATAGCGGCATATAAAGAATACTTCAATTCAGTCAGAAATAAGCAACCATCCCTTCCCCCACTCCCACCCCAAAGAAAAGGGCAAAGATACAAGTAGACAGTTACAGAAGAGGAAATAAACATAAAAAATGTTCAGCCTGAGGGAAATTCCAATAAAGTCCACAGTGAGATACGTTTTATACCCAATTCATTAGCCAAAAGGAAGAATCCCTACTATACTAAGTGTTGGAGAGGATATGAAACCCCGGAATTGTCTATACGTTGCTGGTAGGAGTGTAAATGTGTACAAACTCTTTAGAAACCAATTTGACATTGTCTTAAATGTTAGCCCTGCACTCACCCTGTGACCCAACAATTTTATTTCGGGATATATGTTCAATAGAAATTACCGAACATATGCAAGGATGCTTATAGCAGCACTCTTCATAATGGTAAAATCTGGAAACAACCAGAAGATGCAATGATATGAATATACCACAATGTATTTATCCATTGTCTTAGTATATTTATATAACTGAATATTTTACAGCAATCAAAACAAGGAATTTCATCAGTTATATGCAACAGTATGAATCCTGCATTTCACCGGGTCCTCTAAGAAAATGACAGAGTTGGATTAAACATGGAAAGGTTTTCTTAGTGGACATGCTATGAGAGAATATGGGGAGAGAAGGCTAGGGGAGCCATCAGTCTGACCCTGAGTAAGGGAAGAGGAAGGAAAGTTTGGATGGAAGTGAACTAGATTGTGGTGAGAACTAAAGAAGATTTGGCAAGGTCAGCCAGGTGTCTGGGGCCAACGTTAGGTATCAGAGGAACCTTGTGAACCCCAGGAATGGGGCTGCTTTAGTGTCTCTGCCACACACAGTCACTGGCTGACAGTAATATCCCAGGAAGAAGCAGGAAGTACGGTCTTGGTGTAACTTGCAACGGGTAACAGAATGCAGAAGCTGAGGGTCAGTTTTACTCACATTCTTATGACGACCACATATGGCTTAGAAACATAATGATGAGTGTGTTTTTTTAAAAAATGGCGAGAGTGTGGAGACAGAGGAGAACAGCATAATAAATCTGTGCAGTAGGTCATATTAAGAACATTGGTCTCTATCTGACAAGTAACAAGAATCCTTTGACAAAAGAGTCTTTTGTGTGAATCTTGGGATGGGATCCAGAGAGGGAGAGAGTTTACATGATAGGACAGCAATGACCTTCAGTAACTTAACTCTGGAGGAAGGGTTCCCTGCTGTATTCTGTTAATGGCATCACGCATTAGGACATTCGAGATTACCATTTGCTGAAGAGTGTTTCTCTGAACACAAATCCTTCAAGATGTCTCTTTCAAAAAGTATGGTGTGCAAATAAATTTTTGAAGCTGTTGTATACTGTCTAGCACCTTTGGAGAGTCTTAAAACACAAGGTTAACTCGTACAGAAAATATGAACATTGCTTAGCCCAGTATTTCTAAAACTTATGTGGTCATAGAGACATTTTATTTTCAAATAAATCCTGTTTCCAACCTGTAAGGCCAATGGTCAGTGAAATCCTTTCAGTCTGGTATAGACAATCTGGATTTGTACATGTAAGTTTTGGGGTGAATCATATACAAAAGGAAATGAGCATCCCAGACTGGAGGAAGGAGGTGGTGGTAATATCGGGTTTACCAAACGTTGGAATGGCAGAATGTGAAGGCTGGAGGAGAACTTAGAGAATATCTAGTCCTACTCATTTGTTTTATGGATGGAGCTCTGAGTTACTAAAGAAGTTTCCCAAAGTCACACAGCCAGAGAGTAACTGAGCCAACACTAGAATGCCCCGTGTTCACTCCTCATTCTAGTCTATGTGAGCCTAATGGTAAGAGCAGTGGCAACCCCGGCAGTGCAATATTAACCATTTAAATAAAAAACAAAACAAATATCCTTGGAGCCTAAATTTTACAGAATATTTTTACTCCTTAAGAGACAAGAAGAAAGGCTAAAATTTTTAGTTGTCCATGAACAGGGGAATAGAAAATGAGTTTCTAAAATGAGACACTGAACATTCTTTTTCCCATTCCTTCATAAAAATGTGCATGAACTTTTGTTTCTAAGCATGATCAAAACACTATGCTCAAACATATCTCTTCTAATAATGACCATTGAAAACCCTGGACAAAAACAAGTAATTCACTGTCAGAAGGCTCTGAAAGGGAGATGAGAGTAGGCAGAGTGGGTAAATATCACTAGACTCAAGAGACAACCTGACTGTGATTTCTCTGGGATTTTTTTGTTTTTTCAGTCTTTTTGCCTCCTATAGATCCTGACCTGGATGTTGGAGCAGTCTGAATCCTGGAACTGCCAATGGATGCAGAGAGAAAAAAAAGCCCCAAGTAAAACCAGAGTCTCTGGGAAGTGAGGATGTGGTGGGACAAACCCTCTGACTTTACCAGCCCTCCTCCAGGCAAACACCAGCAAAAAATGGGCCCCTCCCCTTCCCATCGGTCGCTGGGGTGGTCCCTGAGGGTCAGACTCCTGTTGACCTCCCTGCCCTACACATCAGGCCAGTGCCAGCAATGAGGCTGAGTGCCACCTCTTCCTCCTTACCAGTACAGCAGTCCCTCTGGGTAGGTTAAAGCCCAGCTTTCTAACCAGAACATCAGGAAAGGGCAACCCTGAACAGAGTGGGGTGGGGAATCATGAAGAGGAGGGAGCTGGAGCAAGGGATATTTTAAAACTGTGTGTGAAGCTCCAGGCTCACCCTTGAGCTGAGCATGTGTGAGACTAACTGGAATCATTAGCTCAGTAAAGACTTTGAATGCTAAACTATGGATAAACCATTGCTCAGTTTTCAAACTGGCAGCTGGGTGGTAGAGAGGCAGCATGGACCAGAATAGCACTGCAAATGCTTTAAAAACTCGACTGACATTGAATCACAGCCCACAGAAAGCAGACCAGGTTGTGCAGTCTGAACCTAATCAGGTTGCCTACCTGGTTAAAAAAAAAAAAGTTAATACTTTCTTGAAATAGGACTCAGAGCTTCATGACCTATTATTTAGAATGTCCAAGATGCAACCTGAAATCACTCAACATACCAAAGACCAGGAAACCTAAAAATCTCTCAAGGGAAATAGCAATCAATAGAAGCTGGCATTGAGATGACTCGGTATTGGACTTGTCAGATAAAGACTTTAATGTAGTTATTATAATTATGCTTCAGGAAGCAGAGGTAAATATTTTTTAAATATTATGGAAAGATAGACGTTCTCAGCAAAGAAATAAAAGCTATAAAAAAGAAAAAAAATGAAAATTTTAGAATTGAAAAATTCAGACTCAGCAGCAGAATGGAGAGGAACTCAAACTATACCAAAACATATCTGAAGCTGAACTCAAATTGGATCATAGAACGAAATGTAAAATGAGTTAAAGCTTTAAACGAACTAGTAAAATTAAAACTAAATGTAAAATTAATTCTAAACTAAGGAAGTAAAGATGGGGAAAAATTTATGGCTTTGGGTTAGGCAAAGAGTTCTTAGAAACAAGAAAATAAGGATAATCTATAAAAGAAAACAGTTAAATTTAACTGGATCATAATTTAAAAAACACTTTACAAAGGGTATTGTTAAAATCCTATAAAACATAGGTCATAAACTGGGAGAAAATATTTGGAATCAAATATAAGACAAAGGACTTGCATCTATGATACGCATATGTAAAAAATTCAAGATTCAATAATTAAAAACAACCCATTTAGAAACGGGCAAAATTTTTGACAAACACCTAACCAAAGAAGATATATGGATAGCAAATAAGATGCTTAAAAGACTACTTGACATTAGCACAGACTTTGAGCAAGTCCTCTGAAATCTCTGGGACTTCATTTCCCCATTTATCACAAGAATGAGTTAGGTTGGAAAAAATCTCCTAAGATTCTAGACAACATTGACATATGGTCCTTTAACTTTTATATTAGATTGAACCAAATGAAAATGATGATATTGAACCATTTTGACCTACAAAAAAATGGCAATTTCATATGGTTCAACATATCTAGGATGGAGTGGACTCATCAGACATGACCAGTATAGGGACTCTATAAAAAATGCTTAAGATTAATAGGATTTATAACATGGACGTAAAGTTGCTTACATACAATTTACTAGTGAAACGCAAGTTAAAAGACAATTCTAAGTGCTGATAAGAATGCAATTCAGCAGGAGCCCATATGTCTTGTTGGTGGAAATGTAAAATGGTACCCCCACTCTAGAAAATTATTTGCAAGTTTCTTATAAAATTAAATATGTATTTACCACATGACCCAGGAATCCCACTTCTGGATATTTATCCTAAAGAAATGAAAACTTATGTTGACACAAACACCTGTACATAAATGTTTATAGCAGATTTATTCACAGTCTCCAAAAAATGAGAAACAACATAATTAGCTTCAATGGGTGAATGGATAAACAAATTGTCATCCGTCCATACAAGGGAATACTACTCAGCAATAAAAATGAGTAAACTATAAAGACACATAATAACACAGGTGATTTCAAATGCATTCTGCTGACTGAAAGCTGTCAGTATCAAAAGGCAACATACTATACGATTCTAGTTTATGACACTGGAAAAGGCAAAAGTGTTGGAACAGAGACCAGATTAGTGGTTTTCAAGGGTTCTGAGTGGGGGGAGAGTCTAATTAAAAGAGGCAAGAGCAAGGAATTTTGGGGGATATTACAATCATTCTATGCTCTGGCTATAATTCTGGTCATAAGAATCTATGCATGTGTAAAAATCTGTAGACCTGTACACCAAACTGTGAATTTTACTCTATGTAATTCTGAAAACTAAAGAAAAGTTTAGAGTGCCTGCTGTGTACCATAATCTAACAACAGAAGGATGATTTAATCTTTTGGAAGGGAATTAAAATGCATAACATGAAAACGTAACTTTTTAGATATCCACGAGTATAGTTTTCTCACCCAAATTGCCTCACCTTCTCATCAATTTCATCTATTCTAAGACTTTGTCTGCTGGACTGTAGTAGCCAAGGGGGGAAAGAAAGGTCTACTAGTTTGTGAAGCTAATGGGAGTGAGAGGTAGGTGAGGACTCAGAGAAAAGAAGTTTGATTAGAAAATTTAAACATTTCTCTTTTCTCTCATGGTTGGTGCTGACAAGTAATTTGAAACCACTGAGCAGATGCTGTGACGGGGACCAGCGGGGTCCATCTTGCCCAGAGCAATAGAGGCAGAGATTCAGCTAATCCTGTGGTTACTTAACCCTGCCTGCATGCCGTTCCAGCTGGCCTTTTATTTGGAGGATGGAATGAGGAATCATATAAATCAAATGTATAGTCAATGTATAATGTATAATCAAATGTAAGCAAATATACAGAAGTTCCTTCATGTCTAAAATGACCAAAAGAGGGAAAACGGTGGTATTGACCAGCCATAAGAAAATAGGACAATGAGCATAAAAACACTGAGTAATAACCTCATTATCAAATTGAATGCCCAAATATTCATTCCTGTCTCTCAAAATTGTTTACCCTGCAGGTTAGAATTCCTTGAAGCAATGGGGTTTACTACATGGAAATTCAGGTGGGTCTAGGCTGTAAACAGGATAAGTTTTGCTTTCGCTTAAGAGTGAAACCAACTCATTCACCAAGAAAAATTACCTTCTAAAGTACAGGTGTGCTTCCCCAACAACACAAAAACAGCCTCCTCCCTCCCACAATTAGAGGAGGCAAAATCCCAGAGGACCAAAGAGATTAACACTGCTGTGATTATTTTCATTTCAAAAAGGGTCCACTTAAAATATTTACTCTGGTGGTTCCTTCAAGTGTGGACCACCTTGGGGGCATTTAGATTTCTTTCATAAATCATTAAACACTGAGCTGAGGGCATGCAGTGCCGGAGAGCTCAAAGTCCTTGACAGTTGAAGATCAATAGAAATAAAGGTGTGTTATCCCTGAGATGAGGTCTACTCAATGGGAAAGACGTAATTATGCTTTACACACAATGCTTTAGAAAATGTGTCCGTGGCATGAAGGAAGTGGCATCTACAATGTGGAGGTGGGAACCCGTTCCTCCCAAAGTGGGTTGCAGGGTGACATGAGAGAATCAGGAATGTCCTGTCACGTCTGCCCTTTGTCCTCTCTCCACTCAAAGCCTCTATGACTGGAGGTGACAGGTATTGGTGAAGTTCAATCCATTCTGCCTCTGGGCCTCCCTTGCTCATTAGGGAAGGCTGCAATTTCATTTCAGATCAGCAGTGTTAAACCTGTTGTCACATTTTATGTGATGATGTTAACTCTGCTATGAAATTATACCCTGAGAATACCCCAGAGCCGGCTCAGTATGTATAAATAGCCATTCATCAGATGCAACCCATAATCTTCCCACTGCTGTGACCCATTCTGTAATTTTCACTCAGCTGACAAACTACAAATGAAGAGTGTACTTAGATTTCAGTTATGAGATTTAAAATATGGATGTGGATTTTAAAAGCTAAGCCCGTCGAGAAGAAATCAGGGAATTTTTCCATTAAATTCTAAGGACCTTCATCCATCTGCTTTATAGTCATACAGGAATCCTGTGGTTATCTTCACTGACCTCTGTCAACAAAGGGTTGTTGCCTCCAATCCAATGCCAACAGGAGTCCCCAATCTGAGGTGCAGTAAAAGGAGACACTGTTCAGGTTTTCGAAATGAGGATATGCAGGAGGAAACCGAAAGTGCATTCCCCTGAGACAAAGGGGAGGCCTGATTAAATAGAGAAAATGCCTGCCTTGGTCTCTAATGGGTCCATTTTTATGCAAATGAGGAATCCAACTTTGCAGTTTGATTGGTCCAAATAGCACTGTCCTAAGTGGTCGGAATCTTGTGTCTTGATTGGTTATTATAGAGTCACTCTGATTGGTTGGTAAAGATGCAAATGAAGATATAGCTGCATGGCAAATGAAGATGGGGCTGAGCTCAGCCCATCGGTTGAAATACCAGGAACTCTTATAAAGGTTGATTCAGAAAGAAGGAAGGCAGTGCAGGAGGCTGGCTGCTCAGTCTGCGGCTTTTCCCCCAAATGCAGAGTGAATGAGAGGTTTCTGCCAGCAATAGCTACTGTAGTCTATTATGAATTTGAGCCTAGTTAACCACGTGGACCCCTTCTTGGCAGACATATTCCTTCCAGGACCAACACCTCCAACATAATTTCTTACCCACTGACCTTCTATCACCTCTCTCTCTTCTAACTGGCCCATCACCAATTGGTGTGACCATTCCCTCAGACCCACCAACACACGCACATTTCTCAAACATGCATATAGAATACCTCTGTAAGTCGAGAATCTGATTGTGTTTGTGGACATACTGATGTAAGCTTTAACCACTGAAATATTTTTTTCCACAAAAACCAACGTTTCATGAAATAATACTGGGTGCCAAACATTATGTATTAGATTCCTTACACATACATATACTCTCATTTTATATACGATGAGACAGGTTCAGCACACACTGTCTTAAGATTACACAGGGTTAACAGTTGAAGTCACAATTTGAACCTAAGACTAACAAACTGTATATGTTTCTTATTGCTTAAACAACAGAAATGTGTTCTCTCACAATTCTGGAGGCCAAAAGTTTGAAATCAACAGACCACACTCCTGGAGTCTCTAGGGGAGAGTCCACTGCTTACCTTTTTCAGCTTCTGGTGGCTGTCAGCTTTCCTCGGCTTGTGGCCGTATCTCCTCTGCTTCATCTTTCCATCACCTTCTCTGTGTGTGTCTCTCTCTCAAAGCTCCCTCTGCCTTGCTCTTACAAGGATACATATGATTGCCTTAAGGCCCACCTGGACGCACCAGGCTACACTCCTTAACTTAATCAAGACACATAATCACATCTTTTTAAAGTAACAGTCACAGGTTCTAGGGATTTAATGCGGGTACCTTTGGGGGGGTGGGTGGGAAGGAGGGGTGTAGTTTTCAGCCTACCACAGACTCCAAACCTGCCTAAGTCCAGATGGACGAAGGCCCCGTCACTTGTCATGCACTAAAAGAATCCTTGAGCTGGAGGAACTGGAGGTAGGATGGCTGCCTAACCTGTGAAGTGTAAGGGGCTTCTTAGCCAGCCTCTCGTTACTTAAAATCTCCATTTACTGAAATTTACAAACTCCCTTAGACTCAAATTTGAAAACATCATGAAAAATAAGGAAGATATCTTGGAAGAGTAATGAGGCATTACTAGCCACAATCACCTTGTGAGAAATCATCGTATTAAATTACCCTCGTCACTCATAGCCCCGCAGAAACAAGACACAAACAAGGTCAAGTCTGATGGCCAAGATGGGACAGTCATACTTTTTTCAGGTACAACATTATAATGACATGAACAATGGCTTTGAAATGCCCCTTGAGACTTTTTGTTTTTTTCTTGAGGCATTATGTGCTGAATACCAGAACATCTGGATGAAAAATAAAAAAAACAAAAAACAACAACAACGCAGTATTTAATTAATTATGTGTAAGTTTTAGCTACATAACAAGTTTTATATGCATGATTATTCACAGAAGTTAGCTATCTGGCCATCTCCTTATAGGTTTAGATTATTTGTCAAATTGGCATTTCTTGATCCATTTGTTTGTTGTGCCCATGTCCCCAGGCTGGGAACGCTCCAAAATATTTTGTTTTTCCTCCTGGAAAGGACCTTTTTGTAACCTTTTAAAAACTGCTTATTTTTCAAAGAATTTTATGTCAACATTAAAGAACATTTTTGAAAGGATAAAAAAAAATCACCCATAATCCCACCAACCTAGCAAACAAGAGTTTTCATGAGCGAGGAGAGCGTTCTAACCTTATTCAACATCACTTTGCTCCTCCAGCAACAGCTTGAGACTGTATGCAAAAGAGAAACAGGAAAATATTTGCTTTTCAGTTGGAGACACAGACCTGTTCCAAGAATTGATTAAAGCACAGAGGCACCCCGGCAAAAGTCTTATGAGTAAATAGGTCCTCGACATACCCTGGTCCCTGAAAAGGTTAACAGATGTGATCAATTAAATGGGCAATAGCCTGGTAAAACCCCAGGTCCTGTAAATTTTCATTGTGATTCATTGGAGGGTCAGTGCTAGAACTTTGTCATAAGAAATCAGATTTGAGTCCTTGTGGAGGTTTGGTTTTTCCGTGCAAAATGCTCTCTTGCTATCTCACTAACATTCAAGCCACCTCTTCCCACTATCTGCTGAGCCCAAGAAATGGGCTCTTACCTTCAGGATTACCTGAAATACTGGAGAAACCATTTTTCCCCCTGAGGGGGAAACATTAACATGCAAAATATAGCTTAAGTCCAAATGATCGTTTGATGCTTTATTGAGAATTGTCATGAGAACATGAGTGAAGATGATTACAATTTAACTGCAGGGGAAAATTGTCAGGTTGGTAAAGTCTGCTCTGCTGACCCCGATATTGCAATATTGTAACTTCTCTGCCCCCTGCAATGCAGCCCCCAACATGCTCATGTGGTACTCTCATGGTACAATTGTCACAAAGAAGAGGACACCAACGGCCCCTCATTTGATCTAAGTGTGAAGATGTCAATGCAGAACTCCTTCCGGAACTCTCTGGGGAGGCTGGAGGGGACAGCAAGGGATGAATCTGGACTGGAGGTGCTGGATCCTGTGGCAGATGAAGGAAGGGGTTTTCTGAGCTTGGGGGAGAGGGTGGTGGCTTTCCCAGAACACGTGAACTCTCTCATCACACAGAAGGGGTGGCTCCTTCCTTTGCATACGTAAAATCTAGATCTTGTTGGAATCTGTGTATGTGTGTGTGTATGAGTGTGTATATGTGTGTGTCTACATGCGTGTGTATGTGTGCATGCATGCAAAGAAGAGAAACTGAAAAGTGGAGTGTAGTAAGTAAAGTCATAAATAATTGCACTTCAGGAAATCACTGTCACATGAATCTGGTAGTAAGTACAATTAAAAGAGATGTGTTCTCATGTCTGTTTTTGCTTCATGAAGCTGAATAAGACAGCAGAATGTTTAATGGAAAATCACCTTGACTAGACAGAGCAGGAATTTAGTTGCGGGTCCAACAGGAAGCCTCTGTGTAAACTTGGGTGAGGCAGTCAGCCCCTCTGCCGTCCACTTTCCTCATCTGTAAAATGGGTGTTGTAGCTGACTCGCTAAAAGGTCATTTCCAGCTCTAGAGATCTGATGGAACTGTTTTGTAAATTTGGGTTTTCTTAAAACTGGAGTCTGCGTTGTAACTCCACAAAGTAGTAGTAAGTTGGACTCCATCTCAAATACCATTGGAATACCAAGTTGACGTCAGTCTCAATAATGGCTCACAGAGCCTAAAGATCAGGTGAGCTTTTTACATACAGCTTAAGGTGGCCTTGGTTCCCAATCCCTTCCCCACCTGGGGACTCAAATAAGCTGGGGGAGACCTAAAACCCCATGTTTTCACAGGAACTTCAGTTCTGTCAGGCCTCTCTCATCCATCACTTCTGCAAATTGAATGTTTGAAACGAAATCCAGGATTTCACATTGATTTCTGTTCGAACCCATTCCGTTATAGCTTCAGCCCACCATTCCCCAAATTGTAGAAATCTGTCTGAATCACAGTTCTATCGCTTATCTCATTAGTTAGCAATCCCAGCTACATGTCATCTGAAAATGGTTCAAGCACTATACATGTCCATGTAAGTTTTGTGACAAAAGTATTGAATAAGAGAGGTGCAAGTAGTAGGCTGAACCATATCAAACTACCATTTTTATAGATCAAAAGTACTCAAATATCACCATAGTTAGTGGTGCAAATAAATACATTGTCCCAGGAGCTTCCAGGCTGGCAGAATGCTTCAATCAAGCTTCTCTACTTACAACTGCTTAACTAAGTGTCATTCTAAGGACAGGGCAACCTGAATTGCCTCATTTTGTCCTGACAAATATGTTGATACACACTATTAATTGTCATAATGTTGTAATAAAGAGGAAAAGCAGTGGCTCTAGCACCAGCCTGCCTTGTTGGAGCTCCAGCTGTATCATAAGTTAGCTGTGTGACCTCTCACAAGTTAACTGACCCTTGTGCCTCAGTTTCTTCATCTGGAAAATGGGGCTAGTGGTAGTACTTACCTCATAGGATTATTTGAGGCTGGAATGAGTGAAGTGCTTGAGGCATGGTACACAGTGGGTTCTCGGTAAACGTTGAGGATTATTAGTGTACAACTTTTCCTTGGAAAATCATGCTGAGTCCAGGGATTTTTATTTCTTTATTGCACCAAGTACTCACACATTGTCTGCTGACTAGACCAGCCTAGAGTTTTCCAGGGATGAGCATCAGGCCCACTGGTTTGTGAAATATGGATCCCACTTTTAAAAGTAAGCACGTTTGTCCTTAAGTATTTCAGCATGGGTCCTCACGCCTCATCCGCCTCAAGTTTTCTGTCCGGGTTGCACCATCACCTCTGCATATCCTTTAACCAGCCAGCAGATCTGAGTCTACTGACAACGAGTAAAGTGAGCTCTTAAACTGTTTATTCAATCTACTATGGTTGAATAAACCCTAGTAGGTTAGATCCTTTTCTAGCCAATATGTTATCCATTGTAATCTGAAGATCATTTTCCTGGATAGAAAAGTTTAAAGAAAACTATGCAGGGAATTCTTCTGCCTTCTTCTTTGTGCTGCAGTTAACTCTGAAATTGAATTATGGACATACGCTTCCTTGACGCTCTTCCAACGCCAAAGGCACCAAAATGTCTTTTCAAGCCGCCCCTAGTTCTGTCCTCCAGCGTAAAGGCACAGCACCCCCATTTGTGTTTGCCCTGGTGGGTGTTTTCCATTCACGCTGTGCGGGTCTTTTGAAGATCTGAACTCATCAGAAAGCACCTCTGCGGCCACACTGACCTGTTTCCTTAGGTGCCACCTACCTGTCCTTTTCATGATAATCCGTGACCAAGGAGTTAAAGCTTAAGCTACCTTCCCTTTTTAAATACAGACGATGGGGGGTCACAGCAATTTTTTCTTCAAAAGTTTTGAGTTCTGTTTTCTTCAAGTCTTGGGCATATATCAGAACTTGGACGAACATTTTCTTCCTACACCATCATGTGATGGTCCCTTGCATATGAGGCGACTGTCAATTCCACTTCTTCCCTTCCAGTTATGCGGTTTGGGTGAGAACTACTGCTGCACCTGCGACCACGGTCACAGCTCCTGTTTCTCTTCCCTTTCACCTTTCTGCAGAAAACCACGGGGCACTTTCTCTGTACACTCCCTTTTCCTACCTGGCATCCATCATCCTCTGTTTCTCTCTCCAGATAGATAGATACATAGATAGACAGACAGACAGACAGACAGATTTATATATCTATGTAGATTTATATATCTATATCTATCTATCTATATGTATAGATATACACATATATCCATGTATATATGTATATAGATATATCCATGTACACACACACACACACACATACACACAGAGGGTACCAAAAAATGTATACACATTTTAAGAAAGGAAAAACCTGTATTAAAATTACGCTGATGGTAACCACTTTGAGCACCTCTTGTAATTACAGAAATCAAACGTGACTTGCATTCATCTTTTGTTATCGGTATATATTGAGTATTACAATTTTAATACAGTTTTTTCCTTTCTTACAATGTGCATACATTTGTTTTTGGCTCCCTCTGTATATATGATCTGTCTGCGTCATGGAAGAGAAAGCTGGCATACTCAAAAACGCAATGTGAGAAGCACTTATTAAAGACATTAATTACAAAGGGGAGAGTATGATTTAGGGAAACTGAGGCAAGATAATGCAGCACCAAGGTTATGGCAACCACCTGGAGCCATTACCAGGCCTAGGACTGAAGGGCAAGTGGAGGACGTGGTTACTTGAACGCAGAGGAGTTCCTATATGGTTGGTTCCATTGGTTCAAGACAAATGGAGAGCATGGGAGGTCGGATTCCAAGGCACAGGGCAGGGGGGAGGAGGGCAGAGCGTGGAGCTGGAGGGGCAAGTGGAAGAGGGCAAGTGGCAGCACAGCATCTTCAGAGTTTTATCTGAGCACATTTCTCTGCTCCTTTTCCTCAATTTCATTTTGAGGTCCTCTTCATCAGACCGTACAGCTTCTTGCCAAACACATTCATCCCGGTTTTGGGAGAAGCCTTCTTCTTCTTGCCAGGAGCCTAGCCATTCTAATAGCACCAGCCATGGTTTCGAAAACCAAATCCTGTTTTGGATACCATCTGTGTAGCCAGCTGTTCATTTCTCCCCTCCCATCTCTTCCAAATGTACAAACCTCAACTGGAAGAAGAGACCAGGACACCTGATTTCCCTCATGAGCTCTGGATGGGTTCTCCATCAGCTTGAGGGAGGAGTAGAGTATCTTCTAGTCCTTTCTTTGCCTTATGTTCAGATCAGGATTTGTCAAAGCTTCAGTTCTGGGTGTTCTCTCGATCACTCTTGAGGGCACGCAATGCTGCTTTCCCCTCAAATCTGGATTCATCCTGAGCAGAAAGGTCTTCAGTGTGGGGAAAGAGAGCTCCATTGGACTTTTCTTTTTCTCCTCCAAGCTGTATGCTTGCTGGAATGCCCACTGTCTCCTTTAAAAAATGTGCCCCGTTTTTACTACATTCTGGATTATTCCACTCAGTCTAGGAACCCTTTGTCCCCTCTGATAAGGGAGACCAGTGGCATTTCTGGAGAGAGAGGGAGCAGGCAGAGTCCAGAATACTTCCTTTGATGTTCCCACACCTGAGAGTCAAATTGAAAACCAACCTTCTGTAGTTCCTCCCATAAATTTCTGCTCCTGGTTGCTCCTGGTCTCTTGGGATTCTTGGCAACAGTGCTGTCGGTTTGACATGGCTCTTTTCCTCCCTCTCTCACAATTAGCAGTAAATTGCACCAGCTGTGAATCAGGTCCAGTTCCTCGCAGTGAACTTGGTGAGACAGCGACACAGCCCCTGACCTCACACAGACCCACCACGTCAATCCTTCATCATCCTCCACGCACAGCGTCCCACCTCCTGCCACGTGTGCTCTTTTGCTGCTGGGCTCCTCACTGTAATTGTAGATGATGTTATACCTGTGTTAAGACTTTCCTTTTCAGTCTAATGGTAAGCTTACCTCGTGGATTTTCATTTTTAATTAAGGTAGACTGGTGCTTTAAGAAGTGCTTACAATAATCAGACTTAAGAACAACCACATACACAAACAACATCGATAGAAAATGGGTATGGCAGTCTTTAGTTTGTGTGACATTTTTAGTTTTCAAAGTGCTCTCAACATTTTCCTAAGTTCATAGCATAATTCTGACATGTGTAAAACAGGTATTAGTTTTTGTGTGTTTTTGTTTTATCACAGATGAGATGACTCAGGCAGAGTCATTTGATTTGTTCTTCCCTTTTGACTTCATCAGTCTAACATTTATTATCTGATCAGATTAAGTCAACCTCTTTAAATTCTGCTGTGACTATCAACATTAATTTCCTGATTTGGATAATTATAGTATGGGTATGTCCTTATTCTTAGGAAATATACACTGAAATATTTAGGAATAAAGGAACATTTATATTTATATGCCCCTATCTATCTCTATTGACATCTATCTATCTATCATCTAGAGAGTGCAAATGTAATTTCATTGGTCACCTTTAGAGGTAGATAGGACACTACCCTATTATTAACCCTACCTGAAAATTGGGAAATAAACAAAATAAAAAAAAATTTTCTATTAGTCATGTATTATTAATGGTGGAAAGATTATTTGTCAATATATCCTTTAGAAGCTTCTCCAAACATCATTTGATCACACGTAAAAATCAGTAAAAAAATTGTTTGAACACACTCCTCAGTATACATACCATGTATCCCCAAAAATAAGACCGGGTCTTATATTAATTTTTGCTCCAAAAGATGCGTTAGGGCTTATGTTCAGGGGACGTCCTCCTGAAAAATCATGCTAGGGCTTATTTTCCGGTTAGATCTTATTTTCAGGGAAACACGGTATTAGGTTTGTGCAAAAGTAACTGCGGTTTTGCAATTATTTTCAACCTGTTAAACCGCAATTACTTTGGCACCAACCTAATATGTTTGTTGGCTTATTTATAAATTACACATAGCACTAATGTACTGGTAGGAAATGCATGAATGGTAAATAAATCATATTTTAAAGTAATATACGTTTTGTTTATTAATAATAGAAAATCCCTTTTTAATCACACTAAAATGTATATTAACAAATGATATACAGAGACAGCAATGTTATTGAATATGCTTAGTTCATTTTTTAAAATCTTAGTTTGTGATTAAGCAATTCAAAGTTCTGGTTCCAAGCTTAGTCTATCCTGATTCAAGAATGAAAAAGATATCTCACACTACGTGTAAATCCAAATGGAAGAGGCGGCTCATACTTTCATTGCAGTTTGGCTAGCGAAGTTCCATTTTTCCCTGCTATAAACCACTTCATGCAGACCAATTAGAAGGCATTGCACTGTAACATTTACAACATCTGGGTTTAAAATTCATTGAAAGCTCTTGTCTTGGAAAATTTTATACAGATTAGTTTCTAAATTGTTTCTAAATTGATTTTAAATGTGCAGATATGATGTTTTTTATGTGTTGCTTCTTCTGGCTACAAAATTCCATTCCCATCCTTCAGAATGATTTCTCAAAAGCAACAGTTTCTTTTGCAACGTTGTTACTTTCTCACATTTTATTACTTTTCAGGAGCAGATTAAATACGTTGATTTATTTTGTTTGAAAATATATACTTGGTTACAAACTACTTACTGTCATATGTTGGTAAGAAATTTGGAGCACTTCTCTTGTAGAAGAAAAAACGTTCAGTTCCATCTCTAAGCCCACAACTCTTCAAAGTGACTGTTTTTTTTCAATTCACCTGCAAATTTCTATGAAGTATAAAATATTTCACAGTCATTCCTACTCCTCATCTCAATCTCCTCATCTCATTAAAGATGCCTCGATGTTTTAAAGGTCTCTCTTTAATAAAACTAGCCACACCAGTGATATCCTATAGCCCTTAGACTGGTAAATTGCAATTCTCTGAGAGCAAAATAACAGGTGGGATTGCCACTGCTGACCCCTCTTTGCTCAGGGAGCATAGGTGGCTTGTGACCACGACAGTCTGGTACGGTGAGCTCATCAATGTTGGTCTGTGTATTAAATAATAGCAACACTTCTTGATTTCATTTTAGGCAAAACTTAAATATACAGTTCTGATATTTTCTTCCTGCACCCCAAAGGACTAACTTGCTTCCCTTGGGGTTCATGCGCTCCTCTTTAGGGACCATTAACTTAAAGAATATTTCCAATTCTCTGGTCTTCCTTTCACTACTGCACCTACCATAATGGGGACTCATTTCCCCACAGTGTAGCTTTTCCATTGTTAAGTTGGAAGTGCACATGGCTGCCTGTTTCTTAGTGCCTTCCAGGCATTTCAATGGTTTTTCTCCCTGGACCTCAAGATTTACAAATCTACCCAGAAAAGTGTTCAAAACCAAACTCATTATCTACCTCTAAATCTTTCCTCCTTTTGATGCTCTCCAACCTGTTTCAAGGTAGAGACTTTAGGTTCAGCTGCGGTTTCACATCTAATTAGTCAAGTCCTACAACCACCACGGACATATTCTTTGTATCTATTCCCTCTCCCCGACCCTAACTCAAATCCCTGTGACCTCTCAGCTAGCATGCTACAGCAGAACAGGCCTTCTTCCCGCCTGCTTCTGTACCATCAATACTAACGTAACGTAATTTGGATCTTTTCCCCTTTTAATCTCTTTCACAGCTATTTAACATGTTATTTAAGACCTTCAATGAACAGGTCCCTGCTTAACTCTCTAAATTAATCTCCCTCTACTACCTGCCTCATACTTTTCAATCTAATAGCATTTGTTTTTCCTCTGCTTAGAATAGCTCCCTTATTCCCACGTTATCTAAATAACCCCTGCTCAACATTTAAGGCTCAGTTTTGCTGTTCCTTTCTCTCAGAAAGTGTCTCCTGTGCTCTCCATCCCTTCTGCCCTCCTCCCAGGACTGGATCTCCCGTAACGTGTTGTGCAAACTCTATCGTGGTGCCTGGTGCTTGCTATGTAAATCTTCCCTTTACGTGCCTGTCTCTCTCCTAAGATTAAGTTCCTTAAGGGCAGGAAGTACAATTTATTCGTCTTTAACTCTGATGCTTTGTGCACTTCTTGCTTCATTTTAATCACTAAATACGTGTTTGTTTTTGAAGCTAAAGAAGCCAAGCAGGGCCACACGTATGCATTAGGCAGGGTGGTGGTGGGGGAGGGGTGGGGGGATGGGGGCGTGATGGGAGGGAAAAGAGGCCACGGTAACGGTAACGTACAACCTGCTTTGGCGCCAGGTGTTCTGTGGCTGCCCCAGTGCATTGGCTTCTGCTGCACCAGGAAGAACAGGCACTGGCCAGTCTTTCAATCTGACTTGTCCTGAAGTATAAGCCATGTGTTCACTTATTGAACAAGTGCATATGTGCTGCCTAAGTACAAAATATCAGGCTTATACCAGGCACTGGGGGGTGGGGACAAACAGTGATTGAAATGCAGGTTCTCTGCTCAAGGAACTCACAGTCTAATGCAGTGTCTCTTCCGTGAGGGGTATGCAAGCCAGGAAATACACACAGAGATCTATTGAAGTCTAGGGAGAAAACTATTAGAAGTCTTAATATGGCTAATTTCTTCTTCTGATATTCTAGCAAACTTGTATTCTAAAGAAAGAAATTAAGCTCTACGAATATGCAATGTGTGGATTGATCCTGGTTGCCTCAGTTGCTATTTATGTCACATAGTCATACGTCATGTACAGTATTAAAAGGCAGAATTGGGAGTTCTCAAACTTATAGGGGTTGACAGGTGGAGACCTCTGCCATTTAATCACTTTTAGTGTGCTGTGATATATTGCAGTTTGAATGTGCTTGGTGAAGAGGATTTGCAATTATATTACCTCGCTTTAAGAAAATTAACCCTCGCAAAGAGACAAGTGGCTTAAAAATAATTCGTTTAAAGATGCCGTAAAGAAAATACTGATGCAAGCACAAGCAAACAAGAAAATGGCAGCTGTCACTCTCTCTGCTGCTAACATGAACCCTTCATCAGCCACATTTCAATTAAGAAAAAAAAATGTTGATCTAAATCAGGGGTGTCCAAACTGTGGCCCACGGGCCAACTGTGGTCCACGATCCATTTTTCATTGGCCCGCAGCAAATTCCAAAAATATATTTAGTTTACTTAAATAAACCAGGTAAGGCGATACGTACTTCATCTCGAGTGAGTGGCCTGGCTGTTTGTGTATTTTACCGCATAGGCCCTTGGTGAAAAACGCTGAAAAAAGTTTGGACACCCCTGATCTAAATAGATCCAACAAGAACTTCTCCAAAAATTTTAAATGATCAGGAATGTTAATTAACTAGCAATGAAACTCAACCTAAGTGTATCTTTTACTTTATCATAGCTCAATGCCATCATAATAACCAAGAGTTTTAACGACTAAGCATGGAGTTTCACTTCAGCTTGAGGTGTAGAAAGCTGCAAGAAAGCTGTGTGTCATTCTCATCCTAACAATGACGAAATTCCAGATTACAAATTATTATCATAATTTATTGAATTTATCAGAGAGCTGAGGTCACAAGACAGTGGGACAATGTGAGTTCCAAAGAGAGACAAGCCCTTCCAAGGAGAGATGGAGGACACAAACTCTGTCACCTATGGCACAGCGCATGTGACAGGTGCAGGCCATGAAACAAGTGGGGAAGAAGAAATAACTACAATTTTAAGGAACTGCCAAAATCCAGTATGGACTATGCGTCAGTCTCAAATAGTGAGGGATCCAACCAAAGGGCATTCATACTCCTTCACCAGCTCTTATCCCTGGATCTCTACCAAGTGCTCACAAAAAGGACTAAGGCTGGAGCAGGTACATGGGAGGGAACTGACAGGTGTGGAGGTCAGGTACAAAACACCAGGCACTTTACCTTGAAGCCCAAGCTTTAAGCTCCTGGGGGGGTGGGGGGCAGAAAGGCTGTTGCCCCAGGCATAGGACAAGATGCCTTGTGGAGGAAGGACATAAGGAAAGACTATCTCTGGGAGAGAACCACACAACCATTGTGGACCTAAGAGCCTAAACTAGGATCAAGCAGAGGTTTCCTACCACCAGGGGAGGAGAGCAAAACTCCTGCCAAACAGCCACCACTAACGCCTTCAAATTCTTTCTGAAAAGTGAACAATATTAAATACTGGTGAGGACGTAGAACACTGTGGAGTATCGCTGGTGAAAATGCAAAAGGCTACACAACTTTGTACAACAGATCAGCAGCTGCTTATAAAGTGAAACAAACACTCACCATACAACTCAAAAATTTCACCTCTAGTTATTTACCCAGGAGAACTGTATACAGATGCTCTCGTAAATACCTGCATGTGTAAAATTATACCAGGTTTATTAGCTGTATTCTTAGTAGTCGACTGGAAACAACCCAAAGTCCATTCATTTGTGAATGGCTAAACAAATTATGCTACATCCATACAATGGACTGAGTAATATAAAAGGGATGGACTAGTGATACATGCGACCGCATGGATGAATCTCAGGAGCTTTATGCTGAGAAGCCAAACTCCAAAATCTATCTACTGTAGGTAGGAGATCCAAGATGGTGGAGTAGATAAATACTGCCTGCTTCTTTCCATGAACAAATTAAAATTACAACTAAATTATAGAATGATCAACCTGGAGAACCATCTGAAGTCTGGCTGAACAGAAGTTTTATAACTAAGGATATAAAGAAGCCACACTGAGACTGGTAGGAGGGGCAGAGATTTGGAACTGCCTAACCCTAAACCTCCACGTGGCAGTTGAAAATCAGGAGGAATATCTCAGCTGACGAGGTTACCCCAGAAAAGTGAGCATCCTCAGCCCCACACCAGCCTCCCCAGCCCAGAGTACTGGTGCTGAGAAAAGGAGTCCCCACAACATCTGGCCGTGAAAAACAGTGGGGATTCCAACCATTTGGGTGGGATGGGAGGTGGCGACAAACCCAGGTGTCCTCTTAAACAGCCCGCACACAGACTCTCTCACTCCCAGGTACTCACCTCGGGCTCCAGTGGAGGGACAGTAACTCAAGGGGTATGGGAGACATACAGAGGGCAGACTGAGTTGTGTTGCTTCAGGTTGAGGGCTGGAGGACAGTCACCATTTCCCTGTGAGGACAGTAGCTGGCAGGCAGGCACCACCTTTCCTGTGTTGAGCCCGCCCCCACAGACCAAATCTGAATCTGATTGGTCTGGTGAGCTCCACAGCTCTGCCCTGCTGACTCACTGCAACCCCATCCCACCCAACTCCCCCAAGGCTGGAGGCACTTTCTCCAAGAGCAGCCAGCCCTATCCTATCCACATTGCACTCTTTCTTGGAAAACTATCAGAGTCTGAAAGATCCCAGGTGGGCGATGACTGGCCTCGGTGTGCTCAGAGACTTTTGCTGAGAAGCTTCAGGCTCAGCACTGGCACCAAACCAGAATTTACATTAACCTGGTGACCACAACTCCTTCCACTCTAGTGACGCCCTGAGACCCTGCCTTACCCATCTTGTGACTTCATGAGGCTTTATCAGTGGCTGAACGTTAAGGGAGCCGGCAGGTGGCAGCAGGCCTTGGGGTGTCCTGGCTTTTTGTGGAGTTACCCTAGACACAGTACTGGTGGCAGATGTCCTCAGTTCACAGTCTGGCCTCTCTCACGTGCTACTAGGGTTAGCAGAGGCACCAAACAACTGTGGGCCACTTTGTAGCTCCTACCAGGTAGTCCCTGGCCAGTCACAGGCAGTGTGTGACCTGGGCCTGCCCTGGAGTCCCTCACAACTAACATACTTGGAGATTGGTTTCAGACCATAGCACACTACTGCCCAATTAGCCTCACGAGCAGCATACACAAAGGGCAGTCTCAACAGGCATCAGAGCCCACTGTGGCAAATCTCACACTGTGGGGTAAACCCCCTGCACAGGAGCCTCTAAGCTGTGGACGTGGCCAAACCCCACAGCCAATCAGCTTGAGGGTCAATCCCACCCACTGATGTGCCAATAGCAACCAAGGCTCAACTATAACAGGAGGGCACACACAAGGGACACTCCTGGAGCACCTGGGGCAGGTGACCAGGGAGACTGTGCCACTGGGCCCCACAGGGCACCTACTACATAAGGCCACTCAGCCAAGACTGGGGGATGTAGCAAATCCACCTAATACATAGAAACAAACACAGAGAAGCAGCCAAAAGGATTAAACAAAGAAATGTGTCCCAAATGAGAGAATAGGAGAAAATTCCAGAAAAAAGACAAAATGAAATGGAGGCAAGCAACTACCAGATACAGAGCTTAAAACATTGGTTATAAGGATGCTCAAGGAACTTAGTGAGAACTTCAACAGAGAGATAGCAAGCATAAAAAGGACATACAGACCGTAAAAAAGAGCCAGTCAGAAGTGAAGAATACAGTAACTGAAATGAAGAATGCACTAGAAGGAATCACCAGCAGACTAGATGAAGCAGAGGATCAAATGAGAGATTTGGATGACAAGATAGCAGAACACACCCAATCAGAACAGCAAAAAGAATCCCAAAAAATGAGGATAGCTTAAGAGACCTCTGGGACAGCATGACGTGTAACAACATTCACATCATAGGGTTACCAGAAGGAGACAAGAGAAAGCAAAAGATTGAGAACCTATTTGAAGAAATAATGACTGAAAACTCTCCTAACCTGGTGAAGGCAATAAATATACAAGTCCAGGAAGTGCAGCGAGTCCCAAACAAGATGAACTCAAACAGATCCATGCCAAGACACATTATAATTAGGATGGCAAAGTTTAAAGACAAAGAATCCTAACAGCAGCAAGAGAAGGACAACTAATAACTTATAAGATAAGGGAGCTCCCATAAAATTGTCAGCTGATTTCTCAGCAGAAACTTTGCAGGTCAAAAAGGATTGTCACAAAATATTCAATGGATGAAAAGTAAGGACCTACAACCAAGACTACTTTACCCAGCAAAGCTATCGTTTAGAATCGAAGGACAGATAAGGAACTTCCTAGACCAGAAAAAGCTAAAGGAGTTCATCACCACCAAACCAGGATGACAAGGAATGTTAGAGGGACTTCATTAAGGTGAAAAAAAAGAAAAAGAAAGATAGAAATTATGAATAATAAAATGACAATAGCTACATATATTAACAATCACTTTCAATGTAAATGGATTAAATGCTCCACTCAAAAGACATAGAAGGGTTGAATGAATAAGAAAACAAGACCCTTATATACGCTGCCCACAAGAGACTCACTTCAGATTGAAAGACACACAGACAGAAAGTAAAGGGATGAAAAAAGATATTTCATGAAAATGGAAATGAAAAAAATAAATAAATAAAAAATGAAAAGTTGGGGTAACAATACTTATACCAGTCAAAATAGACTTTAAAACAAAGGCTATAACAAGTGACAAAGGACCCAGTAATCCCACTTCTGGGTAATTATCTGAAGAAACCCAAAATGCTACTTCGAGGGGACATGTGCATCCGTATGTTCATTGCAGCACTGTTTACAATGGCCAAGATGTGGAGGCAGCCTGGGTGTCTGTCGATGGAAGAATGGATAAAGAGGAGGTAGTACATATATACAATGGAATATTGCTCAGCCTTGGAAGGGAATGGGTTCTTGCCATCTGCGGCAGCATGGATGGACCTGGAGGGTACTGTGCTGAGTGGACTATGTCAGACACAGAAAGACAGATGCAGTGTGATTTCACTTATATGTGGAATCTAAAGAATAAAATAAACAAACAAAACAGAAACAAACTCATAGATACAGAGCACGTATTGTGGTTGCCAGAAGGGGGCGGGTGTAGTTGGGAGTGAGGGAAAAAGGGGAAGGGATTAAGCACAAATTGGTTGTTACACAGTAGTCATGGAGATGTAGGGTATAACATAAGGAATACAGTCAACAATATTGTAATAATTACATGTGGTGCAGATGGGTACTAGATTTGTTGGGGTGATAGATAGGAGGGGTTTGGGGGACAGGGTGAAAGAGGTGAAGGGATGAAGAAGTACAAGTTGGTAGTTACAAAATAGTCATGGGAATGTAAAGTAAAGCACAGAGAATATAGTTAATGGTATGTGTGGTAATAGCTATGTGTAGTGCCAGGTGGGTACAGGACTGGTCAGGGGGATCACTTTGTAAATTATATAAATGTCTCACCACTATGCTATACACCTGAAATTAACATAAAATAAAATTGAATGTCAACTGTAATTGAAAAATTTAAAAAGCGGGGGAAAAGATGAAGGGACATAAGTGATCCAAATTTCCAGGTATAAAACAAATTAAGTCACGGGGATGTAATGTACAGCATAGGGAATATAGTCAACAATATTGTGACAGCGTGTTACGGTGTCAGATGGTTGCTGGACTTACCATGGTGATCACTTCTGTAGGTATATAAGTGTTGAACAACTATGGTGTACGCCTGAAATTAATATAATATTGTACATTAGCTATATTTTAATAAAAATCTTTTTTAAAAAAAGTCTACATATTATATGATATCATTTTTATGACATTCTGGAAAAGGCAAACTGTAGGAACAGAAATCAGATTAGCGGTTGTCTGAGGTTGGATGTGGATAAAGGAATTGTCTTCCAGGGGTACAAGGAACTTTTTAGAGTGAAGAAAATGTTCTATATTTTGATTATGTTGGTTACATGAATGTGCACATTTGTCAAATTCATAGGACTGAATACCTCTGAAGAGTGAATTTTACTCTATAGAAACTATATGTCAATGAATTGATTTCAAGAAGCATCCAAAACATGAAAGGAAACCTCTTTTTAGTGATGTTTATTAGGTTGGTGCAAAAGTCATTGCGGTTTTTGCAAATTTTTTTTTTAACCTTTTAAACCGCAATTACTTTCGAACCAACCTAATAAAATTATATCACATTCAATCTTTCTCAATATTCAATTTCAACATTTCACTAAATATGACGATAAATGGTTAGAAGTCTTTTTGGAGGTTTTGCTTATTTTATAGCGAAAGCCAAACGCTCTTGGGGAAATAGATGAAATAGTCCACAGAAACCAATGAGGTGACAAACTAAAATGGATGCCCGTGTTGCCAAATTCTGTTGACAAACACCTGAGAGGCACTGCTGAAGATTTGAAGAAACTAGTATTCGACCAATTTATGTAGTGATGGAAGTTTGCTATTTAGTTGGAAAATGAAAGAGCAGCAGCTTTTGCTAACATGTTTCAGCTCGTGGTGCTTTACAGGTTGTTTCAATCATGAAATACATGAAAAACTTGTCTTTTTAAGGGAGCATTAAAAGTAAAATGTATGGGAGAAGCTATACTCACAACTGAAATGATCTTTAATAAGAGAGAGATTTATGGAAAATTGTGGAGGTACAACCACTGAGGAAATGGCTGCTTTAACTCAAATAAATATAGAGTCCGGGGCCAGAGAGACCATCACAAACATAATGTATTCACTAAAGAATTTCCCATAAGGACGTTGAAGCAGAAATGTACAGGATGTACCCATGTCGTTAGTTTTAGAAATATGAGTCCTTTAAAACGTAGCTGAATCGTTGCAATAAATGAAAATGGAAGGAACCATGAAATTCTGCAGTCCCACAAAAACGTATTCTGATTAGCACGTGGTAAAGCTCTTAAAGTTGTTCAACTTTAAGATATGTGTTCCAAATTTATTTTTCTTTGATTACAAAAGGCTTGTGAATTGATAGCCTTTTGAAAATATAACCAGATTGAAAACATAAACACACACTCAACGTATCTTTTTAAGTAAAGTATATATTTTTAAAAGAGTTAAGTGGCAACTTTTTGAAGAGAAATTTGTGCCACAGAGAAGGCATTTTGAAACGAGATGTTTGGAAATTTTTCTATTGTTACGTGATTTTTGCTGCTCCACATAATGGAAATATGCCATTTATTAATATATATCTGAACACTTAAAACACTTGGCTATAAACAATTTCTAAACTGTTAAAAAAAATTCCCCAATAAATAATTTCAGGGTTTTGAACCCATTTGTTAAAAAGAATAACTATTCCATGTTAGCTTTTGCTAACCAAATTTCAACAAAACTTTGGCATATTTGGTAGATAAGATAGAAAAATGAGAATCATAATTTAGTTAGCACAATCAATGATGAACTTCTATTTTGACCTTTGAAATTTTGCATTACATCTTTTTCTGCTACATTAACCGTAAAAACTAGATTCTACATACGTTGAACATAAGACCAGAGCATGAAATTATGCTATTACAAAGGGTTAAACAATGATTGTAATAAAATTAAGATCATTGCTTTCGAAAACTACAATATTATCAATAATACCTAGTGCTATAAATAGGTTTTTGAATGTTAATAAATAAAATTATTTTATAAATATTATTAATTTTCTGTTTATCATTTTTAAATGTCTTTTTGTGTATGCTTTATAATGATACACTATGCTAGCACAGGAATACATGTATAAAGTGCATTAATAAACATACATACACTAGATATGTACGATCAAAATTTTTACCGATGGGGTACAAAATTTAAGAAAATGGATTGGAAACAGCTATGTAGTAGAATTAATAAATAATTATAAAGCCTTTGTTGTCCAACAGCATCTGGCAAAATACTGCATACACAGTAAGTATCAAAACCTGGGATCTCTCACTGACCACCTCTGAATGCAAAAGGTGGCAATTGTTTTGTGTGTTGTATATTTCTCCCTCCAAACACGCACTTCATATGGTGAAGAATTCTCCTGCATGAGTGTATTTGTGTAACTAACCATGACCACAGAAGCAGTAGTGCATAGTGGTGGCAGTGCCTGAATATAGACCACCTCTATCTAAATGTTGTCCCCATCATTCCTTAGTTATGTGACCTTGAATAGATTAACATCTTCTCTGTGTCTCAGTTTCCTTAGATGCTAAATTGGGACAACAATAGCACCTACCTCATAGCTTTGGGGTGCAGATAAAATGAGTAAATCTGTGTAATGTGTGAGAGAATGCATGTGTGTGAGTGTGACCATGACCTTGCTTCTGACCATGATCTTGTGACACACACACAATCTGGGTGACTCTACTGGGTATGTTTATATTTCATGTAATTTCATTTATCTTTCTGGCTCTTGATATGTATTTACATTGAATAACGACAATAATGTTAACAATATCAATAGCCAACACTTATTGAGCATGAATTCTAGGCATTAGTTTAAGCACTTTACACAGATTATCTGGTTCATCTTTGGCAAAAACAGATGACACAACAATATAACATACTTTTGACATTCCCATTTTACAGATACTAACTGAGGTCCAGAAAGGCTAAGTAACCTATTTAAATTCACACAGCTAGTGTATGATAGAGCCAGAACGTCTGGCTTTTTCAATCACCGCTTACCACCTGTCCACTGATTCAACAGTATTATTTAATACTCCTCCTAATACGCCATAATGTGTTCATTTGTTTGGTATATACTTTCACATGCAGTGAGTGTCATAACCAGCCTGTGTCATGAACAGGGCAGCAGTGTTGCCCTCAATTTTAGAGGAGAAAAAACTGGTACAGCTGAATCCCTATGTGTCTTTAGGTGGAAGAGTTTCTGTTTACAAATATTCTGGGTGCCTGTATACACAGGATGCTATTTACCATAAATACAGCGAGTACTTACAATGTGTCAGACATCGGTGCTGGGGACATGAGCTACCAACCTTCCCTGGCAGTGTCACAGCCTAGTAGGAGACACCAATATGGAAACCAAGAATCACGGCACACGGTATGTGGTCTCTAAGGCAGCTATGAAAAGAGGGCTTACAGAGCACAGAAGGAGGGACCATCTGTGCCAGAGAGGTCTTAGAAACGGCAAAGGTGGCAGCAGGGGGCAGAGAGGCTTTCCTGGAAGAGAGAATGCACGTGTGTGAGTGTGAATCCATGCTTGTGACATGACTGTGTGTCTAAGAGTGACTCTATGTGGGTCTGAGTGTGTACCTGTTTATACAGGCTTACTCATATATAATATATACACATGCAGGCTGTAAGTGTGACATCAGGAAGCCTGAATGTAAAAGAGAATGTGTCTGGATCCACACAAACCACAGCAGAATCTAACCTGCCCTGGTATGTCCCTCCATTGCCCCCGGCCCCCCCAACACCACGGTAACAAGAGACACTGGTTACTTCCCACTCCAGCAGTTGCCTCATGAACTGGGATGATTAGATCCACCAGGTCTTTCAATCTGTCGGTCTTAACGTGTAGTGGTGTCACAGAGCCCGTCAGCTTGTGTGAGAAATGGGGGTGAAGAGTACAGGCATCTGAGGACGCGTCTGAGTGCACACTTCCGGCTGTGTGTGAATGCGCAGTGTTGGCTGCTCCTCGTCAGACTGGGGAAACCTGCCTTCTCCCTCCATCTTCACTACCTTGGAGAGCTCATCCACTCACTTGTTTCCATTGCCACCGGAATGTGGCTGGCATCCGCCCCACTTCCACGTCCTTCTGTGCTGGGGCTGGGCAGAGGCAACGCTGGAAAGTGTTGGTGCCCATTTTCTGTGGAGGCATACCTTGCTTTCCCCCACCCGCCCCCCAATTCTGGTGCAGGAATCTCCCATTGGATGAAAAATGTGTGCCAAGAGGACTGACTGGTGGCAGCCAGGAGGAACCCAGAGAGTCACTCCCAGGGGTGGGCTGATCAACCCCCTCCCCTGATGATAAAACCTGTTTTTAGGGCAAAATAGTCAAGGAGGAAGAGAGAGGACTCTTCTCACCACACATGTTCCCCCAGGGACTGGGGAGGTGGGGAGTAAATAGTCTGTTATTTCTTTTAAGCTGGCATAATCAAAAAGGCTAAAATGACTGCAAATACTATGGAGCTGATGGTGGCTAACAATATCTCTATAAAGTGGCCAAATAATTGAACTAGATTTTCCCCTTTTGTTATAAGGAATATAAATTGCAAGCCACAGGGTCATGTAAGGCAAAAGCATTACGTGCTGGAATACACTGGCGACTTGTATGTGTTTACATCCTAGCCCAACGCACTGCCACACAGTGAAATATTCACAGGTTAAAATAAGCAAGAATGAACTGCAATGATAAACGCATGTAGTGTGCCCTATTTTAAATTGCATGAATGAGCGGGTGAAGAGAAAAACAAACGTATTCAGAAAGTAGAATGGTCTCATATCGTGACCCCTGAAATTGTAATACCTGGATTCTGCTCCCATTTCCAAGGACTTACTCTACTGAAAGGTTTACATCATATATTGGAAAATTAGCCCAGTGGCAGGATATCTCTCAAAGATAGGAATAGGCGTAACGAAGCCTAGTGGAAGTGCCTTTTAAAATGTATATGATCACTAATACATGTTAGCTGGTGCATATCTGAATGTGTTTATTGAATATAGTATATATTTCCACGTTCTGGACAGACATATTTTCCTAAACATTAGGGAAGATGCTGGTTTTATAATACGCCAGAAGAATTTTTCCATAGTCAATATGTTGTTGATTTGCACTTAAATACTGCATCAATAATCTGAAAAAGAGAAATCATCTGATTATGGCTACAGATTCTGCTTAGAGTCTAAGGTTTCTATCACGGACTGCTTTCAGCTGTTATATTTTATGGCACCAATTCAGTGGGAATCTGATCTGCTAAAATATTTGGGCTGTGAAAACTCCAACACTGTGACAGATGTCAAGTCCAATTAAATGACTCATGTCCAGGTTTCTGTCCAATAGGATTTCCCATTAAATATCAATTTAGGGAAAAAAAATTCCATCCCCCTTCTTAAGGCTTTATCTCTTCCACCATCTCCAGGCTGAATCAATTGGTACCAGGAGAGCCAAGAAGGCACGCGCATCTCTGCCTCGTGGCTCTCTCACCCTCTGCCTTCTTTCTCCTCTTCCCTGTCACTGTTCCTCCGGGAGACGTTCACTTTTCACCAACCTTTCTCCAAGCATCTCCAAGCTACTGGCTGTGTATATTTTGCTACAAGGTAAAGAAAGGCCGGGGGGGTGGGGGTGGGAGATGTAACCAAGCCTTGAAAGACTTTGAAACTGGAAATAGGCGTCTGTTTATACAACATACAAGTAAAGGAGGGAAGAGGAAGAAGCAAGCTTAGCCCCCAGTTACAGTATTGTGTTCCTGGGAACTGGGGAGACATCAGCTGAACAAAGCCTTATCTCAAAAAAAAAAAAAAAAAAATCACTTCTGAGCAAGATCGCATCTCTGCCTCGCACTTCCCAGTTTCTGCTCAGCCTTATTAAGGGAAGGAAAAAGGAATCTTACAGGAGCACAATCTTATCTTAACCATCTTTCTTATTGATTCTTCCACTATTAGGAAGTGGAGGGCTCAATCCTTTGATGTGATCGTGTTTATCTCTGCATCTCTTTTGTTATTTGTAGAGACCTAGAAGAGGAAAAAAGGGACGAGACTTTTCAACACATCGTTTAGGGAGAAAAACACACACACACACACACAAACCAACAACGAATTTCCCGAAATGTTTGAGAACAATTAAAAGGAAAACTAAGTAAACCATCGTTCATATCGTTCACATCCTGAGATATTATCGTCCCTCACTGTGGACACCGGCGAGATGACAGCTGCTTTTTCATATTTGAATGTAATAAATAGTGGTTGCTTTTAATATATTTCGGAATTTCTCCCCGCGAGTCCCTGGAATTTTAACTCTAAAAGATTGGAGAAAAGATTACCGAAAAGGCGTGGACAAGGTAAGGCTCCTTTAAATTTTTTTTTCCAGCTTGGAACTAAGTTAGACTGTTCATGTTACATTGACAGATGCATTTCAGTTAATTGTTAAAGAAATAAAATGCAAACACGACGTGCTATTTATAAATATTTAAAAAGGTATCTGGAGGAGAATTTAACGTGCTTTGAGTGCAACCCGGGAACTTTTTACCTGAACTACAACTATGTAGTGGCTTATTGTGATTTTCCATTACTCGCTTATTTATTTATGCTCTTTCCAGCCTGCTGTTTAGGCGCAAGGTGTTCTGCTTATAAACATATCCATGGAAAGCCCGTAGGGAGTCGCATGTAGTTCACTTGGAGCATTTGTTTTTATTTTGCCTTAGAGGACCCGTTTTCCTCCCAGGGAAATGAAATCCAAATTCTCTCCTAAGCCAGTGAGTGCGGTGCTAGGAGCCGATCACACATCCCGGCTTTTGTCTCTCTGCACGCGCCAACGCGGATCTCTCCCGCGGCGACGTCGCTTCGGCTGCGCACTGAGGGGCCCGGGGCTCGAAGCCTGGTCCTGGCTCCCGGCGCCCGCGGTCGGTGCGCGCGTCACCCGCTGGTGCCTTCCCCCCCTGCGGGTCTCTTTCTAGAAGCCCCAAGTTCCCCGGAGCCGGGCGATCGTAGGCCGCCCCACTCCAAGAGCCGCGCAGTCGGGGCTCGTCCTCTAGGCGCCCCGGAGGAGCAGGGCGAGGCGACCTTTCCAGGAGGCCATCGTTAGAGGAAAGCTGGGAACAGGCCAGCTCGGCCCTGGCCAGGCCTCCCGGGGACAGCGGCGGGCTCCCGACTCCGGCCCCCCGAGCATCCAAACTTTGCGGGCGGAGGTGCTGCTCAGGCCCGAGCATCCCGCCCGGCGTGTGTCTCCGCCGGTCCCGGGGCCCTGCCCTTCCCTTCCTTCCCCAGCCTCTCCTCCCCCAGCGCCCCGGCCGCTGGCGTTTTCCCGCGAGGTGGTCGGCAAGCTGCCGGGCGCATTGTTTTATCCCTCGTCGCCGCGTCCCTGGGTCCCCGGTGTGTGGCTGTCTGCGTGACAGATGGTGTTTCGGAAGCCGGCGAGGGCATAGGAGTCAGTGTTGTCTTGAAAGCAGCCTCCACGTTTTCGTCCTTTCTTTATGATTTCGGAGAAGTGCGAGGGGGACCAGGAAACCTTCGCGTTCCGGGCCGCCTGCTCCCTGTCTTGGCTCAGGGCCGGGTCCTCTTCAGCGCCGGGCGTCCCCCGCGCCCCAGACCAGCGCGAGGCCCGCGGGCGCCGTGGCATAACCGCTGCCACGTCCGAGGCCCTCCGGGCGGGATCCCCGCCCCCCCGTAAACCCCAGATGTGTTCGTCCTTCGGAGTCATTTGTTTGTGGGGGGAAGAAGTGCGTGAGGCAGAATGGCGGAGTCGGTATATGGCCGGAGGGGGCACAAACCCCAGGCCTCTCAGGCCTGCGTTCATCCCCCGGGCCAGGCCCACAGGCCGGGCCGAGCCTCTTGCGGCCGAGGTGTCACGTCCAGGACGCGGCCTGGCCAAGACAAGACCTGGCCGGCTCTGGTGCGTTCGTTCCCCGCCCGGCCTGCTCCGCGGAGCGCGCGGGCCCGGTGTGAGCAGGGGACCGGGACTCGCGGAGGAACGGCGGGGTAGGCCGTCGCCCTCTCCTGCTCAGACGGAAAGAACCTGATTCCTTTCATTGATTGGTTTTCTGACTCTCCATCAGCCTCCAAAATGATGCTGAGTCCGGACCAAGCCGCCGACTCGGACCACCCCAGCTCGGCGCACTCGGACCCGGAGTCGTTGGGCGGCGCGGACACCAAGGTACTGGGCAACGTGTCGGACCTGGAGCCGGTGGAAGAGGCGGAGGGCGACGGCAAGGGCAGCAGCCGGGCGGCGCTCTACCCTCACCCGCAGCAGCTGAGCCGCGAGGAGAAGCGCCGCCGCCGGCGCGCCACGGCCAAGTACCGCTCCGCCCATGCCACCCGCGAGCGCATCCGCGTGGAGGCCTTCAACTTGGCCTTCGCCGAGCTCCGCAAACTGCTGCCCACGCTGCCCCCCGACAAGAAGCTCTCCAAGATCGAGATCCTACGCCTCGCCATCTGCTACATCTCCTATCTCAACCACGTCCTGGACGTGTAGGGCCGGGCGCGCTGCTGCAGGCGGCGGGTCCGGGTGTCGGGGGGGACGCGACGGAACCCGGAGGATGCCGCCGGGCTGGCGGAGGAGGCAGCGGCCCAGTGGGAGACTTGGACAGGGGAAGAAGCTCTCAGCGTGTAGCGTTCTCTCGGATCAGCAGGGCGACCAGCAAAGGTTTCCGACTCTGGAACGTGGGGATGTCTGGCGAGAGCCCTGGGGCTTGCAGGGGGTATATTCCAGGCCCGGTGGACCTCCTGGAGGCACCAGAAATGAGCAGCATCCAGGCCTCCCCTCCACGGGTTAGGATCCCTGTAAGCGTGGTTGCTTTAGCTCACTGGAGACCTGGGGTTCTCCTCTTTTTATCTCCCACAGCTCTTCATGTTTTTAAAGAATGGAGGCAGAGGCTTGGAGTCTAGGTTCATAACTTTAAACGATCTGGATTTTTTTTTTTTCTTCTAATCGACAAATCACCAAACATTCAGAGGGGGAGGGAAGTGGAGGGACTCTCCTCTAGCGTGGAGGTTTTAGGCCTGTGAAAGTGGAACAGGAAACTTTCTGTACTGTTGTGAAAAGCAAGCTTAGATTAGAATCCAAACACAACAGACAAACCCTGCGTATTTGGTAAGGTTAAGAAGATACATTGAAAACAGATACTTTGTGGGAGACCTGAGCTTGGTGAGATTTGAACCCCCACGTAGGACACTAACGTAGACAGGAACATCCATATTTAAATGGAAAACTTAATATCTGATTGCTATTTCAGGCGAAGTGCCCCTTTATAGATCCAAAAACATCTATTTGTGACCTTAAACATGTGGCCCCATAGGTGCAGTTAGAAAGAGACAACCTATTTTTATTTATGTTAGAAGGAGTAGAGTATTTTTTCCAAGACATTTATTTTTCAGAGTGGTGATAATGTTACTTTGGATACTCTGTGCCAATTTATTTATAGTCAAGTGTTTACACTTTTCCCGTGGAATAATTCTGTCTAACTTTTTACGTGTTTGTTGAGATTATACTGTGGTCTTTCTTTTTTGCTCTAAGTATATTGCACTTGTATAACAGATTTCCCACTTCTCCCTGTTTCTAAACATATTTTATATATTAAGATGTCTGTTCTTGAAAGGTTCTTTTGTTGTGAAATCAGCAACACTAGCACTTCACTATTATAGTTTTTTAAAAAAGTAAGTGTTGTTATTCTTATCTGTAGTTATGTCTGAGAAGTACTGTACAAACTGTTTATAAGGAGAGTAGCTTCTTTGTGTGGGAGGGTGTGTGTGATGTTTGTGCGTGGGATGATTTTAGGAAATTAAGTTATTTTCCTAAAAAAAAAAAAAAAGAATCAGAACTACTTTCCTCTGTGACAACCAAAAAGAAATGTCTAGAACCTGAAAACGTTTCATGTTCTCAGCTGTGAAACTCTTAAAACAAGGAGTGTATTTTAGAGACAAGGGAAAAAAAAAAAAAACACATCGACTATCCAAAGATTTTAGTCTTTTTCAGGGTTTTTTTGTGTCTCTGTTGCTTTATATAATGCAATATTTTGTAGTGAAAATAGATATAATCTGGTTTCTATCTGACGAGTTTTTCATATCTCATGAATGGTGCGCTGTTTTGCATATAAATAAAGGTATCAAATAAAGTCCTTTCCTTTATTTTAAGCATACGGTCTAAAAATAATGAATGTCCCGGCTGAGCATGAAATATCTTCGTGGCCTCAATTCCTCGGAAAAGAAAGAGTAAACAAAACAAAACCTTAACATATTTATGTCTTGAGCTATTTGATGCTCTTCCTATATTTGGTCACTAATTAGTCTAGGAATAGATGCTGCTCATTCAATGGTGACATAGATGTTTCTCTTCATGAAGAAAATACTATAGTGTTTATATAAAAATATTACTTGAATCATAGATTCTTTGGCTCTAAAAGGCAACTTAGTAACTAACCCAACCTGTTCTGTTAGACTTGGGAAACTGAAACCCAGGGAGTTTAGTCCTTGTCCTAAGACATAACGATGGCAGAAGAAGGCCCCTGGTATGACTCAGTCCTCAGGCCCCTTGTTAAGAACGAGTGCCTATTACTGCTGGAGCACTCAACCCTCTCATCAGGACATGACACCTGCAAACAAGAAAAAACTTTAGCCCTGGGCCAACTTTGAGATATGAAGAATAGCATCTACAAAAGCCTATAGTTAGTATAAAAAGGTGAAATATTCTGTCTACAAGCCAAAGACATGAATAACTTAAAAACTATACATAGATAGGGTATATACACACAGTATACACACACACACACACACACACAGAGTGTATACACACACACTCACATACACGTAGAATATTATGAACTGTGGGTCTATATCACACCAAATCTCTGGTCGCAGAGTAAAATCTGTAATTATGTGGATGCTTGGTTTTATGTCTATAAAATATCTGGGATTACGAGTGTTTTTCCCTTTTTACCCAGGTGTCTTGTAGTCAGGTTGACAGATACGTAATAAGGGAGACTTCATTCTCTTCTTATGGAGGTACTCAGTAGGAAAGCACTTCATAGGACATGAAAAAGAATGAGGCTTTCTTTGGCGTTGTGTCTGAACCACGGCCTGGTCACTGCAGCTGTGGCTGCCTACGCTGGCCTACAGACAGACGCTATCTTTGGGTTGAATGTGTGCAGGGCTTCCCACCTCTAGGAGTGGGGAGAGAGGGCTACTCCTAGTCCGCAAAGCACTTCTCTAATAGACAACAGAAAAATCAGCCCTGCTCCTATGCCAAGAAAATGAAGTCAACTTCTAACCTCTGCAGACCTCTGAGGGCCTCCCTTTTCCAGTTTATGAGCCCAACTTCCAACTAACCAACACAGTCCTGCCATTGATGTTTAGAAGGAACATACGAACTCACCACCCTAGACTGTGGCCCTTGCCCTTGGAATTGAACGTAGATCAAAATCACTTCCAAGCTACACACAGCCCATGTGATCCCAGGAGAGGATCTTAGCGGTATCAACTCCTATCCAAGGCTGCTGAGCACCCTCCAAAGAGAAAAGCAGCACTGTGGCACTTGGCTAGACCAGACGGTGAGTGGCTCATCCCTGGCATGTAGCACAGACTCAGTGGCTGTCCAGCCACAGATGAGGCAGTAAAGCTGCTTCTTTGAATAATGATGATGATCATTCAGTCTTACATTCGACAAATATTTATTGAGGACCTACTGGGTGCCAGGCATTGTTCTAGATGTTAAAGATAGAGCAATACGTGAGACAAAGTCTACAGGAGAAGAGCAGCACACGGCCAACAAATAAACGATGTTTCATTTCAGATATCGCTAAATGCTGTGAAGAAAAGTAAAGCGGGGTAAGGAAATAGCTGGCGGTGCGGGCGAGGGTATCATTTTAGATAGCGCTGCTAGGGAAGGCCTCTCTGAGGAGGTAACTCTGAGTAGAGACTTGGACCCAGCCGTGTCCACCATTGTTGCTACTTGTTAACCTGTACTGGGCTCATGCCACCAACACAGTCCACGCCGATCACTCCCGCTCCCCACTGGCAGCGGCTCCCCACTTTTAGCCCCAGCTTGCTCCCTCCCTAGGCAGACCTTGGACCACAGTATCTCCTGTTGCTGCTCTTGCCTTCTGCTCTCTGTCCCCAGCTGCTCAACAACTGGCCAGGGCATTGCTGCTCCCCAGAAAACATAGCCCCACCTGGCCCAGCTGACAACGCCACCTGGGTTGAATAGTTCTATGCCCAGATGGCTGCCCCACTTTTGCCACTGTCCAGAGCCATCCAAAGAAGCAAACGTCCTGGGCAAAAAAGCCCTTTCCTTAAAGGGAGAGTGTGCATGGTGGGATGAATCGGGAAAGGAAGAACAGACTGAGGACAAGGGCAGTGGGTCTGGAAAGAAATGAGCCTGGATGGAGGTGGAGGAGTGGGACAGGGGACCGACAAGAACCCTGTGCCCAGGGCTTCCTTCAGCAGCCCTGGTCCCGGGAACAGGCAGCACCAGATGAGGTAAGTAGACAGAGCTGACCTCCGTAATGCTGTGAATTATCCAGTTCCCACCACCGCTGCCTGCCTCTGGATTCCAGGCTTCCTCCCACTGAGGTTTGGGGTGGCAGGGGTTATTGGGGAGAGGATAGCAAATACAGCCAATACCCTTTTCCAGGCTTAGAAGGGCTATCTCATCTATTATTGGTAGTAGTAGAAATATTAATGGATAACATGTATTGAGTGTGTACTCTATGCTTACTGAGTTAAGTGTTTGGCCAGCATTGTCTCATTTAACTCTCACAACCTAAAGAGGTAGGTACTTGCATCCTCTCCACTGAACAGATGAGGAAATTGAGGCTTGAAGAGATGAAATAAGTTGCCCAGGGTTATGAAGCCTTGTCTGTGGGTTTATCAAAGTACCTGTCTTTTACCCATCATACTCTCTGGTTTTCCTTTGCTACAGGGGCAGCCGTATCATGCCCACACACGATCCATCTCTCCACCAATGAGCTTAAGGGAAGCTTCAGCTCAGGCAGTGCCATAAGAGTACAGGACACCGGCGATCTAACCAAGGGGATGGACACGTGGAGGTGAACGTGGGGCCTGAGCTCTGCTTGCCAGGTCAAACGTGCACCCTGGCTTGGGGCTGTCGAGAAGACACTGCAGGCTAGTGGTGGTCCTAGACCACCTGAAGGAGAGTGGGGCTAACCTGACACTGCCCAGGCTTTACTATTCACCACCACATGGGTGGGGCTGGCGCCCCTGTCTCCCCTCCCCCACCACACTCCTTAGCACGTTGAGGCCTGTTCTCATGTTGCCCCAAGAACCATCTGACTTCACTCATATGTGGGATATAAAACTAAAAGCAACAAAGGGACAAGATAAACCAATAAAGAAACAAAAACTCATAGACACAGACAACAGTTTAGTGGCTACCAGAGGGTAAGGGGAGGGGAGTGGTAGAAGAGGGGAAAGGGGGTCAAATATACGGTGATGAAAGGAGAACTGACTCTGGGTATAAGCACATCATGCAGTAGATAGATGATATATTACAGAATTGTACACTTGAAACCTGTGTAATTTTACTAACCATTGTCACCCCAATAAATTTAATTAAAAAAAAACACTTTTTAAAGTAGCATGTCATCCCCTGCCTGAAAAGTCTTCTTAGCACCTCATTGCCTATAAAAAATAAAACTCAAGTTCTTCCTCTAGCCACAGAAATCTTTCACACTCTTGTTCCCGACACTCTCTAGCATCATTTCAGCCTCTCTCCCTGAGGTTAAAAACTCCTGCCAAATTCAGATTTCCTCACTTCCCTGCAGATACCTGTTCTTTTATAACCTGTACCTTTGCACTTGCTGTCCCTCTGCTTAGAATGCCCTCCTCCAGCCTTGTTTGTTTTCGTTTTGTTTTTGCCCAGAAAATTCCATTGTCACCCAAGTCAAACATAACCGCTTTGCAAAATTTCCCTCAGGTTCTTTGGGTGGTGTCAGCTGTTCTGCTCTCTGAGTCCCATGTTCAAACATCACGATGCCAGAATTGATCCGTTTCTCCCATGCCTGTGTTTGAGACACAAGTCTGGGGCCAGACCCTGGCTCCAACTTATCCTAAATGTGAGGTGTTGAACATGTTATTATATATCCTTCAGCCTCTGTTTTCAAATGTGTAGGATGAGACAATACACACACCTACCCTCAAAATGCTTGCTTTGAGGGTTTCATGGAGTAATGTCGAGTACTTACCAGGATAGGAAGAACGTAATAAGTGCTCGATAAATGTGAGCTATTACTACTACCTTTGCATTTATTAGTATGCATAGGAGAAGCTAAAAACAATAATGTAATAATAATTCATCAATGCAATAATGGTCTGTGATGCTCACCAATGGTACTCATCTGATATGGCACTTTATAAGTGCTACAAAAAGTCAGACAGACACAACCTCTGTCCTATAGACAGAACACATTATAGGTAAGTGAATAGTAATCCACGGAATAAACCATAAACACATACATAAAGTTATGGGCATGTCTGAAAGCTCCACTCCACTCCATGTGGGAGGCCTGACCATGTGCTTCTTCTTTCTTTACCTTGGTTTTCCCCAGAGCACTGACTGCTGTGACAGGCGCTATTGCAGAGAGGTCAGGGGCCCCGACGACCAAGTGTGCCTGCGTTCAAACCCCAGCTCTCCTACTACCTAGATGTGGCCTTGAACAAATTACTTAATTCTGTGCCTCAGTTTTTTCACCTGTAAAATGGGGGTGATAACAGTACTTACCTTGTAGCATTGTTAGGAAGATTAGTTGAATTAATTGCTACTGAGAACACTTGCGGCACGTGCTCAAGACCAGTTCTCTATTGGGTTGTGTGACAAGCAACTTTCACAACAGTTAAACAGTTAAATTATTTTTGAAGTAATGTGCTGACTGGCAACAATAACTCTCCAGATAAACCCACAAGAAAAAAAACGGTTCATTCGGGGAAAAAAGGAAAAAGAAACAAAAACCACTACCGCAGTGCAGGAATCCACACCTCCAACCTGGGACTCCAACTGGCTCCCACTTGAAGACAAATAATGGCTGGGTTCCAAGATGGCTATTCTATTTATTAGCATCCTGCCCCCTGAAGTTACCACAAAGTTCAGCAGGAAGTCAGGGCTAGAGAGTCAAGGGGGGGGGGGGAGCAGCTCCATCCACAGTCCTCCCAGTTCCATAGTTAAGCATCCCAAGATGTCAGTTCACTTTTATCAAATGAAAGAAATTGTTGGAATTTCCTGTTCCATTTTGCGACAGGTTTCCAGATCAGGAGGGATGTTCCTCATCTCCTTGATGATCATTCCAGAAAGACATCAGGGAAAGGGGAGATTTCAAGAGCTTCTTGAATCACAGGAAAGGTGGTAAGATTGGTGGGGGTTGGAGTCGGGAGGTCCTCCCGAGGATCACCCGGGGCCAGGATGGGTGACGGGGAGGAAAAGCACATTGGAGTTAGTCTGCCTGAGAGGCTCAGAGGGTCAGACTGACTGCAGGGCAGGACATGAAAGAAACAGCTTCCGGAGCTGACCACACGGTCTGTGGTCTGTGCTGGAGGATGGAGTCTGCCATGAGGGGGAGGGAGGTTGCCTTAGTTCTGGTGTGAGTGGGGCCTGGGCAGTAAAACCCCATCAGCATCAATTGTCTGAGCAACGACATTTTAGAAAACGCTCTTACAGAAAATTTAAGAACCTCTGCAAAAGCGAAGGGAATAGTCAACTGAGTTCCCCGACATTTCATTTATACTCTTCTCACCCTCCCACTACCCCTTTGGGATGTTTGAAGCAAATCCCACACATCACATCATTTCATCCATAAATACATCAGTAAGTCTCTCTAAAAGATAAAGGACTGCTTGGTTTTGTTTTCTTCCATATAACTAAAACACCATGATTACAATTGAACAGATTCCCAGTATTTCCTGAGTATCATCAGTGAGCACTGACATTTTTGAGGGGAATTTCACAGCTGGCCTAACCCACCCTTTCTGATTGTCTTCTTCCTCCCATCAGTTGGATGGTCCCTGGTAGTCCCCCATTCTATTTTAAAAATCCGTCCCTGTCCTGCTTAACTTTGGCACTTCCTCCTACACACATGTTGGATGTGAGTGCCCCTCTCGCTGCCCCTGTTCCCCACGGCCCCAGCATGGATGGACGTGCCTGAGAACTGGCCATTTCAGCACAGGAGGCCATGCCGTAGTCCCAAGCTGCCACGTGTGTCTTCCAGGGCAGCTAGCAGTGGGCAGCTGACAAACTACAGCGCAGGGTAAAGCAGAAGACAGGAGAGACGTACAGATCAGGATAGGGTGGTCATGCTGCCGGGGGGCCAATTTAGGCTGATTTTAAAGGTTTACGAACAAAAAATCAGACGGATTCTCTTAGCTCTTGGTCAAGAACTGAGTTGAGGAGGTGATGTGAAGCAGAACAGGGGTGAAACCCACACTCTGAGTGGTTATGCAGCTCACCCAGTCTCATAGCCTGTCAGTGGAGAGCCACCTAGAAGCCTTTGACACCAATCCACACGTAGACCCCACACGGTCTGCGTCAGGTTGTACCCTGACGACAAAAATGACAATATCAGCAAAAACAACTGCCCAGACATCGTACTCAGCCTGCCAGGCACTTCCATGATTAACTCACTCAATCCTCACGCAACTCAGTGCGGTAGGGGCTCCTATTATTCCTGTGTTACAGAGGAAGACACCATGACACAGAGAAGTTAAGTACCACGCCCAAGGCCACACTGCTAATAAGGATTTGAATGGGAAAATGAAGCTGAAGGGCAGTACAATTCAAAAGCTTATACTTTGAAAACAGGAAAAAAATCGTTTCTCTTTTGCGCAGAAACAAAAACAAAAAAACACCTACAGGAATCGAAAGAAGAATTTTTTTCTTTTAAGCAGTCTGGTCCCTGGACTAGGAATTGAACTTGTCTTCTCATGTTGAGACGACAACATCCCAAACAGTTGGACCAGGTGACGAAGGCATAAATATGGGGTGTGGTCCTGAGTCTGGCTGAAGGCTGGGTGCGGACATGTACCTTCCTGCTCTGTCTCATACCTGGGGAAGGTTCAGAGTGAATCACTCTCCCAGGATGACTCTGACAGCACTTACACTTTAGGAAATGCTCAGAAAGGGTTCGTGGTTAGTGCCCTTGTACAATGCTAAATAAATGGAAAAAGAAATGAGTATTCTTACTAGAGAAGTGGGTGTGGGCACAAAAGGCTTACACAAAGAAAATGAGCCCATCCAGGACTCACACATCTATTGTGCCGTCGGTGTGACAGATGCCACCAGCCTACAGCTGTCACTCACACACACACACACACACACACACACACACATCTGCATGTCTCGGTCACCTTGTTCTGTATACCTAGCTCTCTTTCTGAACTTTATTATCAGGACTGTTTAATGCCAGATACTTTGTTTTATTGTCACGTAGTATGAGTGGCAGGAGACATTACTTACTACGATGGCTAATTATGAATTTTTTAAAAGCTGAAAACCGCATTAAAGTTTTGGGTGATTTTTTAGTAGTAGTTCCAACTTCAAGAGCTATCTGATTATCTTGGTTTGCGGGCAGAATCCAAGCGAGTGGCAGGCGTGCTGTGTGTGCTGCCGGCTCCTGTCCCTCTCCCCATTGTGGTCGCATTTGCATGTGGGCCCGGATTTGTCTTTGGCTCCTTGTATGATTTGGGATGAGACCCTCGCGTCCCAGGGGAGGGGGGCAGGTGTTGCTCCAGTCGAGCGAATGGAACCAAATTACAGGCCCGTCTGTCACCTCCTCTGGGAGAAGGTGGAGGGAGGGAGGGGGACTGGAGGGAGGAAAGGAAGGAAGGCGGGGGAAGGGAGAGGCCACTCCACCAGGAGAATGGAAAGGCTGCCCTGAAGAGGGCTGCCGGGTGGTGTGAGACACCCGCTGCAGTGCACGTGGAGCGAGGGCTGCAGAACCACCGCTGGTGGGGATGTGGGGGGTGGGGGTGGGTGAGGGGCGGATGGCAGGAGCCCTGTGGCCTGCGACCCCCGGCTCTTCACTGACCCGCCTCGACCCATAGCCACTTAGGCCGCGTCCACACGGCGCCAGTGAACACTCAGGCTGGAATTGGTTTTCACTAAATTGCCTAATATATTTTCTGACTGCACTGACTCGGGGGCTGTATCTGTATTCCACCAAATCTACCGAAAGCAGAATCATCCAGCACATGTATGCCCTTCATCTTCTGGTCTACAATAGCGGCTTACACACACACACACACACACACACACACACACACACACACACAGTAATTAAGCCACACCAATTTAGACGTGTAGACACAGATGCTCCACCATGATTGTAGCCCTGGGTGGGCACCGCCACTGCACCTCTCCTGAATTTGTGTTTCAGGGAGAGAATTAACGCTGATACCACCCTGTGATGTCCTGCTTCTTCCTTAACACTGGGAAGTTACTTTGAGGCTGCCAGATATAATCGGAGGTAACAATGAACACTTTACTGTTTGGGGCAGCCTCCAGAGATCACCCTTCTGCCGCAGGCCCCACTGGGGCTGAGAAATGTTATTCTAAGCTGCCTGAGAAAAATACAAACAGATAATGCAGCCCTTTGTGGAACAGGTGGACAGGAATAATAAATTGCCATCCTTGTGCTTTCTTTTGTAAATAGAGAGGTGCAAAGAATATAAGAGAGAATGAGGGGGAAAGATCTCAAATCAGATAGAGTGGTTCTAGAAAGAAACAAATCCTTGTCAGATTCTCCTGACTTGTGTGGAGAAAACAGTGCTTCACATGCTCACTCTTTCTCCTGCCTGTGGGGCGGGAAAGGTTAAAGAAATTGTCAGTTCCTACTAGCTCTTTCAGTAAGAAAAGCACTGAGGCATAGAGTGATGATGTGCTGTGGGCCCAAGAAGAGACAAATTTCTTCCCCTTTTCTTCAGCAATAAAGTGATTGACAGAGATAATTCCCCCTGTGAGAGGGGAAAAGAATTGCTAGCAGATAATGGGCTGTGCTTAGACTGTGGCTGGTAAGGCTCTGTCCATCCAATGTCAAGTGATGACTGAAAAGTGAAAAATTAATTCCATTATCCAGCTGTTGTTGCTGCTGGATGCCAAAATGCCCAGATGTTTCCAAACATCTGGGTATTTGACAGCATGTTTTTACCATATATCCAGATGTTCGGGATTGTGTAGACAAAGGCCAAACCTAGTCATGGAGAAGAAAAGTCACTGACTTGGGAAGATGGAAGCCAAGAATCGGTTAAGAGGACAGTTAGAAGGAGGATTGGGTAGTGATGGGGGAAGAAAAGGAGAAATGAAAAAAAAACATACGTGGTAAGAGGTAGAAAAATAAGAGCAAGTACATGTTCAAAAAAGACATCAACTTCCTGTTTCCTAATAGCCCACTCTTGCCTAGCTCCATGAAAAGCATGTCTGTCTGTCCATGTCTGTGTGACAGGGAAAAGGGTAAAAAAGAGTGACCTGGAAGACCCCCATGAGGACACCTAGAGAAGCCATCTGGGCCCAGACATTAGGCTTAACGAGGGTGGGTGGCTGCATGTCTGCAAAGAGGTGCGGCTACAATGTGAAAAGGTGTTTAATACACCAGAGGAAGTAAGTGGTCATCACACATAGGAATGAAGTCGAAATTCCAGTCAAGGACGTCCACATTAAGCAAAGCATTGAAATGTCCCGATAAGTCAACTTCGTTTCCAGTTATCAATCAGGATGATGAGCTTGGTATAGACAGAACCAGTGATGGTGTAACAGAAGGAAAAGGGTAATTGAGTGGGGGAAGGTTGTACAGTTTGGTGACAGATTTAGAGGAGGGGACATGATGTGATTGAGATGATGGTGGGAGTAAGTGTTAGGCTTTCAGAACAGCTCACAAAGCCTCCTATAATTCCCAAGCTGTCTGTTATCTATGAAATGCAAATCAGGAGGGGAGTGACATCATGTCTGATTATGACCATAGGGAGTAATTATTTAGACATTAAGGCTAGTGAAGGGAGTGGTTGACAATATTAATGATGTCCAGATGGACAGAGTGTGATGCTAAAATTGCTTTCTAGTACAAAGAACAAGGGAATTTTTATCAGGTTTTCTCTTCTATTGGACAGTCTGTATCACTTGGAGGTTCGCTCCTCAAAGAGATGGTGACACTAAACGATGGCCTTTGGAATCAAAGCACAATGGAGTTTGCAGAAAGAACCATAGTCTCTGGCTCCTTGGAGGAAAGGCATAATCAATATGCAAAACATTGACATAATAATTGTTACAATAAAAAGAAAAGATAATCTCAAGATGGTGTATGTAACAAGCTGGTGATTGGAAACCCTTTTCTCCCACACCCACACCACCCTCTTCTGCCTTTCTTACCCAAATACAGCAGCATGCAGCCACTTGTCGCTTACTCTTCATGACATTCTCCCCTTCCCTCCCACTGCAGTACAAACACAAATACAGATACCTTGGCCATTAATACGGGTATGAACTGCATAACTACAGGTAATGGTATACTCAGCCATCGAGGAGAGATGCAGCTTGGCCAAGACCAGTGTCAACAACAAGAAAAGAGGAAGCCACATCCTGGGATCCAAATTGGGAAAGATTCACAGGATGTGGCAGGTTAAAGAAGACCCGTTTCAAGAAGATCCAGTGGTAGAGTCTGCTGACCTAGGCAGGAGACCTGACAATGCTGCCTTGAGTTCTGCTTTCTTCCCAGAACAGGTAGTGAGGTTTGAGTGAGAATTCACCAGGGTTCCAAGCCCACGGCTCATCTACCTGACCATGGGAAAGTGAATGATGCAGACTTTCCCATGAAAAACCAAATGTGTCTCGAACATATGTGAAATTCCTGCATAAAATGAAAGGCTCAGGGGCACAGGTGATGTTTTAGCCTCTTACATTTGAAAGTCATTAAATGGGTGAAGAGGAGGATTCAGAAAGCACACAGGTAACTGTAAAGATGGTTTCCAAGATCCTTCCCTGCCCCATCCCCACCCTCCCAAGGTTATGGCTCACAATACCAAAACTTTTATTGATGGTGATTCCCCTAAGCCAGGATTCCTCTAAATGCTCCCATTACCCCTTATACCAGACTCTATCATAGCATTGATATCACTGCACTCTACTGGCCTATTTATTTTTCTGACTCCTCCCCTAGGTGATAAATTCCTTGAAGGCAAATAATCTGACTTATTGGTCACAGAATCATCAGCACCTTGGATGTGCCTGGTATATAAAAAGCCCTCAGTTAATATTTGAATAATGAACTATAAGAAAGTCACGGCAAGCTTTGCAAATTCTATAAGAGAGATTAACATGGAAACCTGACAGAGAGGAAGATAAATGTTTATGAAATCATTAAACCCACTATAATGGAGGACATGTAAAGAATAACAAAATGGAGAAGGTACCTAGTAATTATTAAGAGAAAATAGCTGGGAAGAGGATTAGAAATGAAATGTGCTGTCTCATCCATATGCCAATTCAATTCAGTTATTTGAATTCAATTCAACAGATATTTACTGAGTATTTATATGCCATCATGCATCATATACAATATGAGTAATTATAAAAGGAATATACAATTTTAAGAGATGGTGGGCTGCACCATCAACTAACAATGGCAACTGGACCTGGACCTGGACCTGAGATGCACCCTCCACAACTAAGATTGAAAGGACAACAACTTGACTTGGAAAAAGTCCTGGAAGTAACACTGTTCCCCAATAAAGTTCTGTTCCCCTTCCCCAATGAAATGTTTAAAAAAACAAAAACAGCAAAAATAAAAAACAGAATTAAAAAATGAGCATAGTTTAAGAGAATTCTGGGACTACATCAAGCATACCAATATTCCCATCACAGTAGTGCCAGAAGGAGAAGAAAGAAAACAAGGGATTGAGAACCTATTTGAAGGAATAATGACAGAAAACTTTCCTAACCTGGCATAGCAAATAGGTACACAAGTCCAGGAAGCACAAAGAGTCCCAAACAAGATGAACCCAAAGAGGCCCACACCAAGACACATTATAATTAAAACGGTAAAGGTTAAAGACAAAGAGAGAATCCTAAACGCAGCAAGAGAAAGACAATTAATTGCCTACAAGGGAGCTCCTATAAGATTGTCAGATGATTTCTCAACAGAAACTTTGAAAGCAAACAGGAAATATTCAATGTGATGAAAAGTAAGGACCTATAACCAAGACTACCCATCAAGGCTATCATTTAAAATCGAAGGACAGATAAAGAGCTTCCACCAAACCAATATTACAAGAAATGTTAAAGGTACTTCTTTAAGAAGAAGAAGGGGAAAGGGACATAAATATGAATAATAAAATGGCAATAACCTGTACCTATCAATAATCACATTAAATGTAAATGGATTAAATGCTCCAATCAAAACACATAGGGTAGTGGAATGGATAAGAAAACAAGACCCATACATATGTTGTCTATAAGAGACTCACTTCAGATCGAAAGACACACACAGACTAAAAGTAAAAGGATGGAAAAAGATATTTCATGCAAATGGAAATGGAAAAATAAAAAACTGGGGTAGCAATACTTATATGTGACAAAATAAACTTTAAACAAAGGCTATAAGAGACAAAGAGTGATGTTACATAATGATAAATGGAACAGTCCAATAAGAGGACATAACCCTTGTAAACATTAATGTACCCAACACAGAAGCACCTAAATATATACAGCAAATACTGACTGACACTGATCATAATACAATCATAACAGGGGACTTGAACACTCCATTGACACCAATAGACGATCTTCCAGATAGAAAATCAACAAGGAAACAGCGGCCTTAAATGACACACTACACCAGATGAATTAATTGATATTTTTAGAGCATGTGACCCCAAAGCAGCAGAATATACTTTCTTTTCAAGTGTAAATGGAACATTTTCCAAGATAGACCACATGTTAGGCCACACACAATTCTCAATAAATTTAAGAAGATTTGAAGCATATCACACACTACTCAACTTTGCTGGGAATAATGTTTGCATCATCATAAAATGTAAATGTTGTTTGTAGCTTGTTTTTCATTTTTTATAATGAAAAGTTCAGAACACATACTAAAATATCGTATAGTACAGTGAACTCCGATCATCACCCTCCCTCAACATCGATTCACTTCATGGCCAGTTTTATTTATATTTCTCACGTACAATACCATACAATGAAGTGACTCAGCAAATGGTTCATGGAAATTGTTTTTACCCTGGGCCTCAGTGGACAGGTGTCAACAGGCAAAATGGGAAAAAGCATTCCAAGTTGGAGGAATGGCGTTAAGATAAGGACGAAGCTGGAAAAGATCAGGGTAGATGGAATTCAGATCATCCAGGACCTGGAATGCTGTGCTCAGGAATTTGCGCTTCATTCTGTAAACGCTGAGGGACCAGTGAAAGCTTCTAAGCTGAGGAGTGATATTGCTCTGACATTGGTGACCATTTATAGAGTAATCAGTATGATCCAGGCATTGTGCAAAACACTCCACAGGCATTCACTTACTTAGCCCTCCTAATGACCCCCTGAACATGGTGTACTTGGACAGTAGCTTGAGGATGGACCAGAGGCAGAATGGTTCGGGATGAGACAGTAGGAAAAGACATGATTTCAACGGTTCAGGGTTCAGGGACAAAGGCCTGAACTCTAGAGTCCACAAACAGTGGCAATAAGTACTGGAGTTAGGATTCTGAGGCTAGAACCAGAGGCAAGTCGCTCCTGGAATCAAGGGGGGACAAGTGCATAAGAGATCTAGAACGAAAGACTGCGAGTAAACAATGCCAGCAGTCCCCATGTTGGGACTTAGTTCCCCTTACCCCCCACTAAAATCCCAACCTCAGGAGAATGAGGCATTTTGCCATCAGCTGATGATGAGACTTGGGAATTCAGGAGAGTTCTGGCAATGAGGGTTTTTCCAGTTGGTCCAGGTGGGCTACCAGACAGGATGTGCAGAGGCAAATTACGAATAATAAAAGCACTTCCCTGTAGGAAGCACCAACTATGTGGCTGGTACTGTGCTAGATACTTTATAGATCTCATGTCATTTAATATTAATACCCCTATGATGCTCCCTGCTTTACTATAAGGAAACTGAGATTCAGAGAGATTAGGTAACCAGTGTGGGCTCACATGGTAAAGGCATCTATGCTTCTGATTGGTGCATGAAACTGCCTAGGGGAAGACAGATTTCTCGAAATGCAGGCAAGACAAGTCTGGCTCAAGTTGGGTCCATTCTCACATCTATTCAATAAATTCATTTGTTAATTTATTCATGCATTTATCCATATGTTAAGCAATTACTGAGCACTTAACTGTGTGGCAGGTCCTGTGCTAGGTATTTAGGATACAAAATTAATAAGGCATCATCTGCCCTCAGTGAGAACAGTCTAGAAGCAGAGGCAGACAAGTGAACAGATAAATACAACATGCAGCAGGAGGGCAGCTGACCTGGCTTGTGGGGGTGAAGAGGGAGTCAGAGGTGACACCTGGGCTCAATCCAGAAGGACTAGAGGACGACTAGGGTAAGGTGAGGAAGTGAGAAGATAATGTTGCAGACAGAAGGGCCGGTGCAAATGCACAGGCCAGACAGAGAAACCATGAGCTCTGTATTGAGAACCACAAGCGACTGGGGTTGCTAAAGGCAAAGCTGGGAAGCAGAGGAGGCAGGAGGTAGAGTGGGGGCAAGGAAAGGTTCCTCTGGGTCACGGAGCTTGAGTTTCATCCTGCAGGCCACCGGGAGCCACTGAAGGGCAGACTCACATTCAATAAAGCTCAGCCAGGCGGCAGTGGGCAAGAGACAGGAGGCCCGGAGGGGAAGGAGGAAGCTGCTGCGGGGGTACAAGCGATGGACGGCGGAGATGCAGAGGAGAAGGAAGAGCCGAGAAATGTTTGGGGGTAAAATGGGCGGAACCCAGAGAGTGATCCCGGATGGGAACAGAGGGCCCAGGCCCCCTTGAGGAACTCACGTCCTCACCTGCATTCTCCAGCAGGCTTTCCCCTCTCCACAGGTAGTTTGGACACCGATCCAGCCTTATGCCCAGTACAGATGGCCTGATTAGATGCCTGTGGTTACCAAGCCACTGCCACTGTGAGATGCTGAGTCTCTAGGACGCGGGGCTTGAGTCCTGGGGACACTGCCCAGGAAGCGTGTGTCCCCTCCCCATCCGGGAAAGGGTTAGTTAGGTCAGGAGGTCTGGGTTTCTCAAGCCCTGAACGTTCCCTGCAAAGGCCAGACTTTAGGAATGGCTCTTGGTCAGCTCCTGGGAGCTGAGCTCTGAGTCCTGGACTATTCCGCCTGGTAAGTGTTTCTGTGTACCTGCCGCCTTGGGCCACATGGTGCCAGCTTGATCAGATCATCTATACTACCAATGTGATTGTGGCCAACACCTGTTCTGCTCTGAGGGTGGGAGGCTACGGAGCTGAGGTCAGCCACAGTGCAACCTGACTGCAGAGCAGATCCCCCAGTGAAAACCCTGGACACCAAGACTCCTTGGCTGGCAACACTTTGTATGTGTTCTCACACATTCTTACCAGGAGAGCTAAGCACTGCCCACTAGCTCTGCTGGAAGGGGACACCTGGATACTTGTACCTGCTTTCTCCTGGACTTTGCCCCACGTGCCTTTCCCTATGCTGATTTTAATCTACGTCTTTTTGCTGTAATATAAAATCATGAATATAACAGCTTTCTTGGGTCCTGTGAATTCCTCCAATGAATCATCGAACATGAGGGTGGGCTTGGGGACCTCTGACACTCTCCATCCCGGGGTTACCTAGAAGGGACAGGTGGAAAAGCGCACAACCCTAAACTGGTATTTCACCCCAGAATCAATTTGAGTCAGGTCTGGTGCAAACAACTTAAGTGGAACACTCTGTCCTGCACAGAACAGGTGCCTGGTACACTGGGAGGATATTTTTCGGCTTACCCAGAATTCAAGGTCACTCTGCTATTCTTCCAGTGACCTCTAGGATCTTGCTTTGATTCGGACCTCTATTATCCAACAGCTTTTTCAAAGTCTAACGTCTTCCCTCTGCCCTTCTAGCTTGTTTTTTTTTTGCCAGACAGTTGTGTCAAAATTAGACCCTTAGCTGCAGGCAATTTCCAGACACTGCAAAACAGAATTTACCCTGAACAACAGATGTGAGAATCTACAGTATGCCCCAGAAATGCACTACATCGCTGTGCTATAAATTTATAGGTTATTCAAACAACACACTGTGATACAACGGGGTAATCAAACTTCTCAGCAATGGGTATGATCCACAGCCAGGAAACCGAGGATTGATTTGATGTGAATACAAGCTTCTGGGGTGCAGCCTTACTTCTCACTTTTACCACTTCATTGGTTTGCTTACAGAGCATGAGCTATAATTAATGAATGGTGCCACCTCCTCTCACATTTATCTAGAAAAGGACTTAGACTAACAGGTATTTCTGCTCAAGTTGCAGTCCAAACTCATCCTTGTTCTAAAGTCCAAGCCTAGGCACTAGGTGTGTGTATATATAAGTTTATTACAATATTTCAGTTAAACTAATGACTTCTAAGGACACATCCTTATATGTATTTGTAAAGCTACCATCAGGTGTCCCCAGGCCCAATCTCATGCTGGGTGAGCGTCCCTTTATGATCTCCCACTCTCCGTTACATTGGGGTCCTCCATTCTGCACCCAGACCAGTGACAAGCCAGACAGGAGCTTCTGCATCTGTTTATGACCTTAAATGAGGCAGCGTTCAAGCGAAAAACAGAAATCTGGGTATTTTAAGCAGAAAGGAATTTGATACAGGAACTGAGGTAGATGACGTTATTGGAAGGGCTGGAGGAATGGGTTTTAGGCTGGGATCCAGAAAGCCAGTACTGGGACTGTTGACCTCAAGGACACACTGCCATGCCTGCTAACCAAGAACCCCTCCATCACAACTGCCTTTAGACACCAGGACACTAGAGACTGACACTGCTACAGGACACGTCCTGTGTCCTTGACCTCGCTCACCAGTCACAATAGCCAGTGGAGCAAGAAGACAGCCCCTGCCTCACTTCCACAGTGCACATCTTGCTTGTGAAGTTAGTGGCAGAACCTAAATTGCATACAAGACCCTAGTGGCAAGGAAAGCTTGGGAAATGAAATGTTGAAGTTTCTAGAACCCGATGTACAGGAAGCACGTTAGGAGGTGAGGATGGAGGCCATGTCAGGTGATTTGCTGCACCCACTACAGGCCGCTAAGGTCCCTTCAGGAGCCAGCATTCCATGTATGACCAGGATCCTGAACAGGCAACAGCTTCTAGAGAACGATATAGAAAAGGGAAGTAAGTATGCCTTGTGTACACATCTCCGCATCCACTGCCTTTCCTTGGGAAGAAGTGATTTCCAGGTCATGCGCTAAAGTGAGGAGAAACCCAAAGAAATTGGAACCCGAGTTCTGACCTAAGCTCTGTTCTGATAATTTGGAAGCCTTCATGAAAAGGGTGTGCAGCTTTTGATACTGTGATTTAAAAGTGGCAAGGAGATTTGTGCCTTGCAAAAGGTAGAGGTGTCATATCTACATACACATACTGGCCTTTGAACTGAGAAAGCTCTTGGAATCGACATTGAGAAACGCAAATAAAAAGCAGGACCCCTAACTGGGCAGTGAGACCCTTGAGACATCATAACTGGAAGGTGAGAAATATAAATGAGTGGAGACAAGTTGTCTAGGTTTTAGGCAGAGCTGCATCTCTGCAGATCCTGCTTGGGTAGGAAAAAAGTCTTTTCTAAGAAGAGATTTCAACCGCTGCTGCCTGTCCAGGTGAGCCTGGGTGTGTGTTTTCTTGTTCAATTAGTTATATCAGGAGCAGGGTCTGTTTTCCTGAAGGTCAATTCAGCAAAGCTTTGCGGGGCCGCTGCACAGATCTACACAGAGATGAGGAAAGGGGGAGGGGGTTCCAACCCTAACCCTAACCCTAGGGGGGAGGGGAAGGAGGACACCATCTAAAGTATAAATAAAGCCACTCCTTCTTGAGGCTTCATGATGAGCAGACATCAATTGGAGGAGGAGTCCAAGAGGAAAAGATGACAGATGCCAAGCCATGCTTGTGAACTCACATAGGGCACCTGTGTGGGGACTATTCAAAATATGGGGCTGAGGAGGAGGAGGACGTGAAGAGGTGAGGAAGGTGGGTGCAGGTGGGGGCAAAACTAGAAGCTTCAGCTGATTGATAGCAATATCATCTTGTTTATATCCATAGAATGAGAAAGCTGGTGATTTGGACGGAGTATAGTTCTAAGAAGTGACACGGAAGAAATGTGCAAGGAGAAGCTCACCGCGTGGCATTTACGCCCATGGGCCTCCTCAGGCAGCAAGGCTGCGCTTGTCAGCCTTCTCTTAGTGATGGCTGCTCTGTCTCATTGGGCACGCAAGAACTGGAGACCAGATTTTGCTATTTCAGGTCTCTCCATTTTGCTCCCATCCCGACTCCCTCAAATACCAATACAGATACAAATGCATACACGTTCTGCCTAACCTTGAGGAAATTGCTTGTATGCTATGGTTTTTCAAAAGTTATTTTGAAGATTGGGGATTAGTAGGTAAAGCATTACACTTGGCCAGTGATGATGGTGGTGATGGTGGTGATGGTGATGGTGGTGATGGTGGTGATGGTGGTGATGGTGATGGTGATGGTGATGATGGTGATGATGGTGATGGTGGTGATGATGGTGGTGATGGTGGTGATGGTGGTGATGGTGATGGTGATGGTGATGATGGTGATGATGGTGATGGTGGTGATGGTGGTGATGATGGTGATGATGGTGATGATGGTGATGATGGTGATGGTGGTGATGGTGGTGATGGTGGTGATGGTGGTGATGGTGGTGATGGTGATGATGGTGATGATGGTGGTGATGATGGTGGTGATGATGGTGGTGATGATGGTGATCATGGTGATGGTGATCATGGTGATGATGGTGATGATGGTGATGGTGATGATGGTGATGGTGGTGATGGTGGTGATGATGGTGGTGATGGTGGTGATGGTGATTGTGGTGATGGTGGTGATGGTGATGATGGTGATGATGGTGATGGTGGTGATGATGGTGATGGTGGTGATGGTGATGATGGTGATGATGGTGATGGTGGTGATGATGGTGATGGTGATGATGGTGATGGTGATGATGGTGATGATGGTGATGATGATGATTTAAGGAGATCATAATACTCCCAGGAAAAGGCATGAGTGGATGAAACAACTCTTCTGAAACATCATTCTATTTGTAACCCAGCTTGTCCTGCCCCCTTAACTTGCAGCTTTTCTGACTTTTTCCAGAAAGACTTACCACCTAGCCCCTTGTTTCTAAGGGTAGGCCCTGATCCAAGTCTGAAGCTGGAAGGGATCCTGGAGACAGCCTTTATTTTATGGTGAAAGAGCTATGACTTGAGGGTGTCAGTAGCTCTCTGTCTTTTCTATCACATTTGTAAAAATATTTCAGGGATCTCAGCAATGACAGAGATGTTGGAGTTTTCTGTTTTCAAATTCAGCAAAAGTTAAAATTTCCTAGCATCTTCTGTCAAATGTTAACCTTTTAATTTTGAATACAAGTGCCCCCCCTCTCCCGACTTTAAAGTGCCCTGGTTAATTGGACCTTGGAGGGAACTGTCCTTAATTCTGAAATAGGGAATGTAAAGAGTATTCAGAAAGAACAAATATTTTAGCCAGAGATGTTTTCACTTATTTTATTAGCTGCTCTGTATATTTCTGTCCTTTTTCCTAAAACAATATGAGGTATGAAAAGCAGAGTTTAAAAAATAACACCCCCCCACCCCAAAATGGAATAAGGTACTTGGGGTAGGGATGGGGCAGAGATTTGGTTAGTAAAAGAGAAATGCATTTGGGACCTCTGATTATGAAGAATATTACAGAACTGTTCTTTGGATAACTCACAAGAGTCTAAGGAACATGAGAATGGGATTTCGTGAATTCAGATAGAAGACAGGAGACTGACAGGAGTACGACTGAATGTGACTATAATTGGAGAATGGACAAAAGATTGTTTAAAGGCAGGGTTTCTTAACCTCAGCACAACTGACATTTTGGACCAGATAATTCTTTGTTGTGGGGGCTGTTCTGCGCATTGTAGAATGTTTAGTGTTATCCCTGGCCTGTAGATCCACAATCCTAATCACCAAAAGTGTCTCCAGACATGGATAAATGTCCCCCGGGGAGCAAGATCGTTCTCAGTGGAGTACCACTGTTTCTGTTTGTTTGTTTGTTTTACTTTTTAAAAAAATTAGTTTCAGGTGTACAAAACAACATAATGATTAGACATTTACACCTTTCACAAAGTCCAGAAATAAATCCATGCCTATCTGGTCATCTAATCTATGACAAGGAAGCAAGAATTTATATTGAGGTAAAGACGGTCTATTTAATAAATGATGCTGGGAAAACTGGACAGATAACATGCAAAAAAAAATGAAACTGGACCACCTCCTTATGCCATATATAAGAATAAACTCAAAATAGGATAAAGACTTAAATATAAGGCCCAAAACCATAAAACTCCCAGATAAAAATATAGGAAGTAAACTCTCAGATATTACCCTTAGTAATATTTTTACTGATATATCTCCTTGGGCAAGGGAAACAAACAAACAAAATAAACAAATGGGACTACATTAAACTAAAAAGTTTTTTCACAGCAAAGGAAACCATCAACAAAGCAAAAAGGCATCCTACTGAATGGGAGAAGATATTTGCTAATGATACGTCTGATAAGGGGTTAATATCCAAATTTTACACATAAAAAAATAAACTCTTTCAACTCAACACCAAAAACAACCAAACAATCCAATTAAAAAATGGGCAGAGGACCTGAGTAGACATTTCTCCAAAGAGGACATACAAATGGCCAATAGACAAATGAAAAGATGGTCAACGTCACTAATCATCAGAGAAATGACATCACCTCTCTCCAGTCAGAGTGGCCATCATCAATAAATCAACAAACAACAAATGTTGGGGAGGACGTGGAGAAAAGGGAACCCTTGTGCACTGTTGCTGGGATTGCAAATTGGTGCAGCCACTATGATAAACAGTATGGAGGTTCCTCAAAAAATTAAAAGTAGAACTACCTCATGGCCCATCAATTCCACTCCTGGGTATTTATCCAAAGAAATCCAAAACATTAATTTGTAAAGATACCGTGTTTCCCTGAAAATAAGACCTCGCTGGACAATCAGCACTAATACGTCTCTTGGAGCAAAAATTAACATAAAACCCAGTCTTATTTTACTCTAATATAGTACTGGGTCTCCTATAATATAATATAATATAATATAATATAATATAATATAATATAATATAATATAATATAAAAGACCAAAAGGCACATTAGAGCTGATTGTCCAGCTAGGTCTTATTTTCGGGGACACACGGTATATGTATCCCTGTGTTTACTGCAGAGAACCAGTTTTAAAGTATAGGTGTGTGTATCAATGTGTAGACTCATATTGACAGAGGGAGTGAATGAGGTTGCTAGCATTTGGAACCTGGAAAGTTAGTAGTTCCCTTTTAATCTTGCATATTTCGTTTAAGGGCTATCTTCAGGACCTCAGCAAGTACCTCCTTTCTGCATTTCCTCTTCACTCCAAAACACCACAGCCATCTCATTGATAAGGGTTCCTCCTACTGGACATGCTGTTATTAACGCTTCAGTCACCAAAAGCTAAGATCTTACCCCTTGAGCTAGGACATCCCAGCAACATTCCCCCTCCCTTTCTTGTCACAAATGTACCGAGGAAGTTCAAAGGTCACCTACCATCCCCAGAGCAGAACAGTTTGTAAGAACTGTTTCCTGGATTCAGAGATTGAGAAAGGCCCTTCCTTTTCTCTTCTTACCTCCACTGTGGCACCACGGGCCCTGGGAACTCCAGTCATGGCTTACATACCTGGTCTCTGAGGTGACACCAAGCCCAATAGTGGCAGAATTACTGGAAGGATTGCCTTTGATATCACCAAGTCCTGGACTCCTCTAGGAAGGATGTAACCTACACACCAGTCTCGGGCAGGCATCCACTGATCTCAGGGGCTGTTAGGGGCAGGATTCACTCATTCAATAACTATTTATCAGGTATCAACTATATGCCAGGTACTGGGTCAGGGAAAACTGATGAGTACAGTGGCATAACAGGGAAGCACAGAGTGCTATAGGAACACTTTCAAGAGCGTAAGCAAGCGCGTCAATGACATCTAAAACCGGAAGCAGAAAGTTGATGGAGGACTTCGTAGTAAGTGATTCAAGGTCAGGCCATCTGAACACAAGGATCAATCCTAACATCTCTAAGAGTGAAACAAGCGGTCATTATGTTCCTCCCAATGTGACAGAGTAGGAAGGCACGAAGTACCATTTATGGACTATTACTGCAAACAAAACAAAACAAAATAAAACGGTACTGAATCTTTAAGTTTCTAGATTTCACTCCCCATTTATAGGAAATACAGGGGTTAAAGGAGCATGTTAAATGACACCAAAAGGATGCAATCCGACTAACTCAGAATGAGGTAAATTCTCATAGAGGAAATAACTTAGTTTCTTCTACAAATAAATTGAATGAAATAGCGAAAAATAACAGGAGGAGCTGTTAGAAATTAAAAGAAATTTAAGACACAAATCAACCCAATAGAACTTGTAGATCTGATGTAGATCTTGATTCAGACAATTCAACCTTAACATTTTGGGGGCAAATTACCTGAAATTGAACATGAACCAGATATTAGGTGATATGAAAGAATTATTACTAACTTTGTTGAGAATACAATGGCATTGTGGTTATGTTAGTATTAAAAGAAAATAGTCCTATGTTAGAGATACATAAGGAAGAGTTTACAGAGTAAATGATGTTTGGCTTAGCTAACATATTCTAGATAGAATCATGCACTACTTGTGCAATTAAAAAGTGAAAAAATAGTGAAAAGAAGAAGAAACATGAAAGTGTAGAGACCAGGCCTTTCTTATTCACCATTAACATACTAGAGGGTCCTCATTGAATCTAACAGGTTGGGTGGAAAGCATGTCTACAGAAACCAGGTTCCAACGATGCAGGTCATTACAGGGGAGGTCTTCTGGAGCAGAAGCAGAGAACCAGGCAGGATGTGTTCTAAAACCTTGCTATTCAGAGTGGTCCATGGCCCAGTAGCACGGGCGTCTCCTAGGTTACCATCAGTACAAAATCTCAGGCCCACCTCAGACCCACTGAATCGAAAACTGCATTTTAACAAGATCCCCAGGTGACTCACATGCATATGGACGCTTGAGACCCACTGCTCTAAGTGCCTGCTCAACGTTTAATAAAGTTGCTTCATTATCCACCTGTGAAAGTGTCTAGTGACCAAATCTAAGATTTCATGCAGAATCCCCCAAGAGCAAAGATTTGTGTATTAATCTGTTGCAACACCTACACAGGTTCCCTTACTAATGGCAGATCCACCATCTATTCCTGGCCCCCAGCCACACAACATCCTCCCTGCCATGCTTCCTAATTGGTAATCTGCCACCCATGACCTTGACCAGATGGTGTACTGCCTTGGGACCCCTGGCCTCATCAGCTGATTCCACACTCAGCCAGAACCACATTACAAAAGGGAGGCTAGCGCCTGGAGCATCCGTAGAGACGAATGGGCCCCCAAAGATTGTGGCATGCAATTAAAGGGAAAGAACTCTATTAAGTATTTTTATGAGAGGCCAAGGCCCTTTACAGATAGGGGTCACCAGCCCTGCTATTAATCTAGTCTTGCTCTGTCCTCCAAATAGAAAATATTTTACATAGGAAGAGATATGAGGAGGGCACAGGGCAGCTGTGGAGTGCTTCAAATCCATTCAGCTAAGTGGACTGTCTGCTACCCTCCCTTCTCCCAAGACAGGAAGGAAGGTCTGTCTCCATTAGTGTTGTCTTTCCTTTTGGGCAGGGCCAACGTCTATGTCTTCTTTGTGATTAACTTTTGGTCAGGCCCATGGCTGTTTAACGATATTGATGCTGGCAATGGCTTTGATGAATAGGGTCTGAGGAATTTCACACTGCATATCTGAGTTGAGATGAGGCACAGGGCAACCACCTCACAGCCTTCTTTGTGAGGTGTCTCAAAAGCAACCCTTTCCGTGTTTCTGAATATTTACCATCAGGTATGCCCAATATCTGTCCGTCTGACCCTTTTTGCTTTGCTTCAGCAGCCCCGGGGGTCAGAAATGCAGAGCAGAGCAGTGGGACTGAGTGGGGGGTAGTGGTTTAGGATGTGGGCTCTGGAGCCAATGACTTGAGTTTAAATCCCCATTTTGCTAGTTACCTGCCGTGTAACATGGAAGTCACTTATCCCCTCTATGCCTCAGTTTCCTACATGTAAAATAGGGACGATAATGACATCTACCTCATAATTTCGCTGTGAGAATTAGATGAGGTCATATATATAAGGCACTCAGAAAGTGCCTGGAACAGAATAAGTGTTCATTAATGTTATTTATTACCACCTATGCAAATACTTACATTCCAAAACAGATTCTGACACCAACTAAGAGTCCTACAATTCAATTCAATTCTGACACTAACCACCCAGAGTTAGCACAGACCCCATGCGTTAAGGGCGTCCTTCTTCAGTTCTGACAAGACCTAAAGTTAGTGTTAGATCCCACAAGACAAAGGGCAAGGTCCCCACGACTACCCTTATTTCAGATGCCAATTACACGTGGCATCCCCAGGAGACCTGCACTTCTGTCTGACTTGGCTACAAATTTGGGGGTTTCCATGACCCCCCTTCAGGTTTGATATTCACTAGAATGACTAAAGGCTACCACCCAGGAACCACCGAATGGAAGAGATGCACAGGGCAAGTTCTCAGGGAAAAGGCACAGAGCTTCTAGGAAGCTCTCCTGAGCACTAGCAGTCAGTTTTTATCTGGGGTTCCCTTACCCTGGTATGATTGATTAAATGAACTCAATCTCCAGCCCGCCTCCTCTTCTCAGAGGTCAGGGGGGCTGGGGTTGAAAGTTCCAGCCCTCTAATCATAATCAGGGGCTTGGTTTTTCTCACATGGCCAGTCTTTCCCTATTTAAGGGGCCATCAAGGGTCACCTTATTAGCATCAACTCAGGTAAGGTCAAAAGGGACTCTCATGATAATAAAAGACACTATTGTCACTCAGAAAATTCCAAGGATTTTTGAAACTCTGTGCCAGGCATGAGGGACAAAGACCAGCTGTATTCTTTACAATATCACACTCAACAAATATTCTCGGCACTTAGGTTGGGCCAGGTACTATGCTAGGCACTGGGGGGTAATCTACATTTTCAATGGTTTTCATTAAACCACAAGCCTGCAAGAGGGTGCCATATCCAGACCATGCCATATCAGGACCACCACCTTTGCTTCACCATCATGACCACTCATGTAGAACCAAATCTCAGGGGTCTTGAGAATCACAAACTTTTCAGGGCACCTGAGGACTTACTGAAACAACTCTACCCCTTTACGGATGAGAAAACCAAAGAGTTAATTGGCCTAAAGTTACATTCAGTCAGTGATACACATTGTGATGACCAGTTATTTCCATTCAACATGAGCCATGGGATCAGAGATATCAGCACTGGTGCCAAAGGTGGGAGGTCAATATTTACTGACCTTGAGATTAAGGGCCTGGTCGTCTTCCTCTGTCCACTTACTATTAAAACCCTCGGAGTTGGCCTGGAAGAAGTACAGGACATGCCCCAGAGAGATGTAGCTATGAGGAATAGACTATCAGAGCATGCTCCCTTCCCCCCTCCCCTCCTCCCAAGTCAATCAGTTCTGCTACCATCTTCCACCCATGGAAGAAAGGTCCTAAAACTTTGGCAAGTCTATTCTACTCAACATTGGGGGTTGGGGGAGCGTAGCCACTATGTATAAAGCATCCTACTAGCTGCTGAGCCTACAGAGGTAAGGAAGACTTGGTCTAATATGACAACTACATACATAACTTGAATGCAGGGGAAAAAATGTGGGAAATATGGTACGAAAGGCATACCATACTATCAGAATATAGGGGAAGAGAGATTAATTAACATGAAGAGTCCTAGTGAAATCAACCGCTCTGATTTCAAATATGTCAGCGACGGCAGAGAGAAGGGGTCCCATTTACATGTATGGCAGACAACCTTCTTACACGAAACATGGCAGAACCTAACCAAACACTCCTTAAAGGTGCCTGAAACTGTAGGGTTGAGGGTGGAGTCCTTGTCATAATTAAGGAGCCTGTACCATGGTATATTTGTCTCTTGTGACTTAATATGGACAGAATGACAGTCACCCAACAATTAGCCGTGATTACCTTTCCTTTAAATGTATGATCTTCAAAGCTTTATTATCTTTTAAGTATGGCTCCTATTATACCCTAGAGCAAGATTTTTCATCTGGTGCACCATTTTAGTTTTCAGATGGACCTCCGTGGCAAAATAGAATTCTGCTAACCCCAAATTTCTCTTGTAGCCAATCCTCATCCATTCTGATAAGTTGGTGTGTTTATATTCCCCGTTTCCTTTAGGAATAGAAGAGGAAATGGAGTGGGCAAGTGCATTTAGTTTACCAGTTATTAATGTCGTGGTTTACCTTCTCTGTGGATTGTACGGGGTGTGTTTTTCATTCCAGGCCAACACCGACCGAAGTCCCAGGGGAATAAAAACTCATTTTAAAATTAGCCCAAGCAAAGATAAATAATGAGGAAAGAAAATGCATTATAAAAAAGAATCAGACGATGCAGGTCAAAGCCAGATAATATGGTTTTGATCAATTACCACGTTGGACTGCCTTTTTCCTGCTTTCCCTTTCATTTGCATGCATAATTGGATGTTGAAGACACCATGAAAAGGAACACTTATGAGAAAATATTGCTCTCAAGATGATCAAGATTTGCTAAACTTGTGCTTAAATAAACTTCAAGCACCCGCCCCCCCGCAAAATATTTCTCCGATTTTCACGTGCCTCCTTAGATATTAGGTTTGGTTCACTTTTCATGGGTAGCTGATGGATTTTCTAGGGAATGAGTTAGTTCTCCATACCCTGGTGTGTCTTAGGGATCTCTAACAGCGTTTCCTTATGAAATTTCCTTGGACATTCACAATTCCCAGGAGATCCTAAAATGATGTTTCTTAACGCCCACATTTGCTTTGTATTTTCCCCTTCCTTTCTCCTTTCATGCTTCGGAAAATATTTTGAAGATGTGGTTTCCTCCATTCCCCAATAATATAGTGACCTAACCTTCTTGACTCCTTGGCGATCTCTGTGTGAGACTCTCTTTCCTATCTTCTTTGTCACAAGCGTGATAGCATCAGCATTCACTTCAACGGGGACGGGGAGGAGATTGTCTACCCTTTCAAAAGAATAAGGCTGTCTGCACGCGACGGTCACACAACTCGTGTGATGACTGATTTATTCAAGCATACAGTTTGTAACACCGTTAATTGTTTGATGGCAAATTCACTTTCCCCTTTGGGGTAAGAGGGTCCAGTAGTGTGAGCCTGAATTTAGTGGAATATGTTCAGAAAGTCTTTTCTCCTCCCACCTGCGTAACCAGCACCAGGTGTCAGAGCATCAGCAAGCCTTGCACCACAATCCCTCCAACTGTCCCATGGGGATCCTAGGAGCATCTCTAGGAACTGGTCAAACTCAATGAACTGCTGTGGGAAAGTTCTCCTCACCTTCCAGAATTGCTTGCCAGGCTTCTGTTGACAAGCCATTGACCTGAAGGGCAGAGGGCAACTTTGCAAAGTAAATAAAAATTGGTCTCCTACAACTCCCCACACAGTGAGTTACTCAGCAGATCTCACTACAACCCAATTGCTTTTTCTCCCCCCTCCATAGTTCCCATTTTTTAAAGCTACACTTACAAATGCAGTCACTGGGAAAAAAAGAAAACTAGTCTTTGGGCCTAATGTATTTTTTTTTTACTAATGATTTTTTTTTTTTTAATGGGACCTACATTGGCCTGACTTCCTTTTGTCTGAATAAAAGCTTTAGCCCAGGATAAAGGGGTTGCATGTGCTGAAATGTTGCCCAAGGATGTGTGTTATTATTCCTCCCCCCTTGACCAGCAGGGTCTCATTCTCTTTTCCTTTCAGCCCTTTGTTTGAACAGATGGGATTGGGAAAGTGAGGGAAAGAAAGCCATTCTGTTCTCATTAACTCTCCCCATACACAAACACAAACCTGGGCTTTGGGGACTCAGAAAGGGACAGCTCCCACTCCACTGCCATTGAGACCTGATGTACTGAGATACAAAGAACGCCAGGCTAAGGACCCACATCGCCATGTCAGTGAGACTGCCAACCAGTGAAATTACGTTTATGTATGTTTTATAAATACATTCAGAAAAATCTGTGCCTATATGATATATAACACAAGCATGTATATGGAATAAAATCAATGTATATGGAATAAATCAATCTATTATATATACTATACATATTATTTTTAGAACTCCTTTATCATGCAGAGTGATATCTTAAAAGTACAAATAATATATTTGTGATGAAAGGTTACAGGTATTCCGTGAACTATAAAATCCTTTCCCCTTTTATTATATCTTTTCTATGTATAATAAAGTTAAACTATATTGAGAATGGTGGCGTTCCTATTACTTCATGCTCTTTTCTTCAGGAGTAATGTAAAAATTATTAATAAGGTTTCTCGTTTGGATGGTCTTGTTTGTGAAAGTACTCCGGACCAAGAAAATTGTCACAAAAATTTTTTCAATATGGTCCATGTATTGAAGGTTGCCTCTTTAGGGGTCCTTATAAAAGTGTGACTTTTAAAACAATATTTTGAGAGAAAGTGAACGGTTTTACAGAACGAGATGAGGGTGTTTCCCCCACGGGGAGCTAATTCTGGGAAGTGTTATCTTTTGTTCTGGAAGCTGGATTAAGAAGTGGTCTGGCCTATTTGTTAGATTGTATTTGCTTTTAAATCTCCGTCCATCCTCATTACTACGATGAGGGAACTGAGGCAAAGGTAAACAGAGCCTGAAAAGATGTCTTCTCAGGGCCAGATGCTACCATCTGAGCTTTCGACTCTGTGAGCCCCAAGTCTCAGGAGGGCCGGGAGAAGAAAACTGTCCAGGAGCAGATGCAGTTATATTTCACAGCACATCCACACACTCAGAATAGAGTCCCAGAGGAGTGAGATGCTACTTCTATTTTTCTGGGATTTCTGAAAGTGTGGAATATGCAGAATAAAACCGAAATGGAGAAAACTGGAAGACAGTAAAACGATCAAGTTGCTGAGAGTGGGGGAGACGGAGGGGTGACTGGGCAGAGCACAGATTTTTAGGACAGCAAAGCATTCTCCATGCTACCATAATGATGGACACATGTCTTTATACACTTGTCAAAACCCATAGAATGTACAATACCAAGCGTGAACCCTAGTGTCAAGTATGGACTTTGGGCCATAGCGATGTGACAATGTAGGTTCACAGGTTGTAACAAATGTCCCATTCTGGTGGGGGTGTTGATAATGGGGGATGCTAGGCAAGTGGGGGCAAGAAGGTATTTGGGAAAGCTCTGTGTTTTCCCCTCCATTTTGCTGTGAACTTGATACTGCTTTAAAAAAATAAAGTCTTTTTTTTTTTTAAAGAAATGTCTACTTAAAAAAAAAGTGAAATGGATCTCTGTGGCATCTCTCTAGAAAGGATTGCCACACACTGGGGAATATTTGTGTCAAAAGACGAAACCATACCTAGGTGATAAACAATCCTTTGTAGTTCTGTCCACTATTTCCTTGGAGTTTGTTATAAACACAAGCACGTCAGTTTACTTCTTTTTCTACCCAAAGAAACTGAAGCACAAAATGCTCCAAGCCTGAGTGAAACTTCTGCTCTTTATTAGCAAGTATTAACTCATGAACACAGGATTCAAAAAACCTGTTAAAAGCAAAATATTTCATCAACTATCCAGATCACATAAAAATAGGCTGATGTTTAGTATCCTGTTTAAAAAAAAAAATTAAAAAAAACAAACAGCCTCTGCTGTATAGCATAACTGTTTCCTACTGCATAGAAAGAAAAAAACAAAAAACAAAAAACACAGATTTGGACGTTAACTGGAAAATCTTGGGATGTCTTTCGACATTTTTATTTTCAAAGTCAGTTCAGATTGACGAGGCTGACTGAGGACAGAGGGAGATGACTATAAATTGGCCAAACAACTACGGGGGGGAAAAAAAGGCCGGTGATAAAAGGCAGCCAATCCCAAGGGGGATGCCCAGCCGGGCACTGCAGGGCTCAACACTGGGATTAGTCCTGTTTAGTATTTTTATTACCAATCTGAAGGGGGAGGGGAGATGGCATAAAAATGAAATCTGCAGATGGCTACTCATTACAGAGGGGGATTTGCAGACCCCAGGAAGAGCAGGAATGAAATTCAGAGGTTCATTTGGAGAGGTGGCCAGAGAAGGACAAAGAAGGCTGGAGGGCAGGGAAATGGTGACTCTGAGGGCAGTCACTCCGGTGGGGTCGGTAAAAGGCATCTCAGGTGGCAGGAGTTCTGAAAGTCTCCTGGCAGCCATCGCAAGGTTTACCCCTGCTTGTTGGGAAACACCTATGTCATTTTAGGTGTCTGGACACCTAAAGGTAAAGGTTTATGAGATTGTCTTGGGGTTGCTGAACTTAATGATAAGTCAAGATGTCGGCCTTCATAATTGCAGGGGGCTCCCTCTGCGGGGTGATTTAAGGCATATGGAGGATTGAAAAGACCCGTATGCAACCAGATCTGTGCCATTCTTTGACGTGCAGAGGCAGCTCCCTGTCCTCAGAGCCTGTCACTCCGTGCAGCCTGTCTCCTTAGATGCAGTCAGCATGAAGCCCACCAGCCTGGCCGGCCTTTCCCAGGGGCCCACTCACTGCTACAACTGCTGCCCTGACAGCTCTACAAGTACGTACTCAGCATTCCTTGTTTGCTCAACAGAAAAGTCATCATCAACCGATCGGATCTCCCCTTAGCTCCAAATCCTCCATGGCTCCCCACTGCCTGTAGAAAACTGATATTCTGTGGCCTAGGATTCGGGCTGCTTTCTAAAGAGTGGATGGGTTACCGCTCAATCCCAGCAATCAATCAGACTGGCTGGCTTCAAATTGCATGACTCACCAAATGCCCATCCTTGTAGGCACTTGCAACTACCAAATGGGGATGAGGATAATATCTGCCTCATTGTGTTGTTCTAAGGGTTAAATGAGGTGAGTAGATACCAAGTGCTTTCACCGTGCTTTCACGGAGCTCCCTAAGTTCTCCACGGATGCCACTTACAGCCTTACATTTGACAATTATTCACAATCTGTCCCTAAAACCACTTTATAAAAGGGTCTTTTCAAAGTAATTGTCCTGGGTTTCCTTATGGTATGTGTTTTATCATCCAAAAAATTGGTATTTCCAGGAAATATTTAATCTATAGAAATATTTCATATCAAAGTGATATTTTCCTGCAGAAGCTTGGTGACGACCTGCTCTGTGTCCGAACAGGTGCTGGCGCTTGTAACTCCACCTGCCACGTAGTGAACTAGCTTGTCATGTGACATCCTTTTGCCTCTGATGTTAGCCAACTTTCCAGCCTCACCTTTCACACCTCCGCTTCCCAGCTCTCCTCGTGCATGTCTTCCAGGCACATCTGATCACTCACCTTTCTCTAATCCACAGTGGACGTGGTGACTCATGCTCTTCTCCCACCCTTCCAGTTTTCATGCCTGTGTGTTACTTGGACTGTTCCCTCTGTCTTTCCATCACTTATTCATTTGGACAAAACAAGAGAAAAAAATATCTCAGTTATTTTCTTTAAGGCCCAACCAAGATGGCACCTCTTTTGAGAACCCTTCCGAGCTCTACTCTGCTCTACCTCTTCTCTGAGAAAACAGACCTTTTCTTCTGGGGTCCCACTATTATACTTCCCAGCATGCTGCTTATCTGTCACCATCTCTACTGGGAGACTTCCTGGGGACTGAACTGTGTCTGATTCAACCCACATCTCAAATTCCTGGCACATACATTCTCAACAAGCATTTTCTACGTGTGGTAGTTAAACTTGTTAATTCATGAACGGAAGTTGTTCTTGCCAGAGAAAGGAAAGAACACGCAGGAAATCCAAGGACCACCTAGGAAAAGGGCAGATCTGAGGTCTGGTGAGATGAGAGCCTGGTCTATGCAGTAGGACCCCCCCTGCTGGAGAGAGTAAGTGGGCACCAGCAGCTCTGAAATTAGCCATAGAACCGGGGACCCTTGGCTCAGGGGAACTGGGTCTGGGTCAGCCACCCAGTGAAGTGCTGGAAGTGAGACTCCAAAATGCAATTTCACAGTCGGAGTCGTCTCCCTCCTCCGGCACGGCAGCGGCACGTCTGTCTTGGGATAGGCATGCAGACTGTGTAATCAGGCGCAGCTGGTAATCTGGGCGCTGCCAAACAGACACACATCTAAATGACCTCTCTGTCCCAGACAAACCGGCCTTCTCGATGAGGGTTAAAACCAATGACGGTGGGAAAAACAAAGGAAGGAAAGTGGCAGCTGCTCCCAAACACCTGGCCAGGGGATGGCTCCCAGTCCATCCTTGGTCACCCCGCAGACCCTCTGAAGCCACGTTGCTTAATGACGATCGGGCGTTTCAAACTGAAGGTATTTGGTGCCATCATTAGAGGAGGAAAAAAACGTGTGACCACAGGGACAACGAAAGGACGAACCAATTTCCTGTCAGCAGCCCTAATACTTGCCAATGGCCCAGCTAAGTACACTTGGGTGCGACAATGTACCTCAGTTTCCCTCTTTATTAATTGAAAGGGATGTGCCCTCACCTCTAAGAGGTAGATGATCAGACCTTTTTATGAGAGAAGATTCCCTTTCTGTTCCTGCACGTGTGACCTTGGCAAGCCGGAAGAGACCTTGCAGTTATGGTCAGAACCATATGAGCTTATGAGCTGTGGGATAAAAAGCATTACAGAAAGGAAAGAAAGCACAGGAAATAAAAGGGGCATATCTGAGTGTTGGAAAGCGATGAGAGCCTAGTCTATTCAACTGATATCTACTAAGGGCCCTGTGTGCCAGGTACATGCTGGGCACTGAGTGTGCAAGAGCAACTGGAAGCTTACCCTCGCCTCTGTGGAGCTTACAGCCTGGGGGGGCAAAGAGACATTAAACAAATCTTCCCACGAATCACTGCAAAATTGCACCCTAACTGCTGTGAAGAAGCAAAGGGTTATGGGAATGGTTAGTGAGGGACTTGATCCAGTAAGGGAAGTTGCCACTGAGAAAGTGACAACTGAGCTGATTGCTGGAGGGTACATGGCGCAAACCCCACAAGGAAGGGAAGGGTGAGCATTGGAATAGCATTGGCAAAAAGCCTTCTGCATTTGCAGGAATAGCAGGTCTTATAATCTACTGCATCAGTTAGTGTCTGGTTCAGACACTTTATAATATAGGCCTACGGCATAGTGGAAAAATAGTGGAAAGCAAGGTTGCATTCCACTATGAAGATAGATGATGAGGCAATGGTTCTTCCTGTGTAGGATGGTGGAGGGGGCTAGAAGCAGGTCCCATGTTTCACTCAGCTGCCTGGCTAACAGGAACAACATCGAGATGTCCTGATACAGCTCTTGGGTAGCAGATGGAAAGATGGGCAGAACTTGCTCCAAGGAAGGGATTTTAGACAAGGTCTGTGACATTGCGTCATCTGTATCTCAGCTATCGTCACAGTGATGCTGAAAAAATAAGTCAGCCTAGACTTCAGCGGGTCATCACACCAGCCTTTATGCTCATGCTCAGAGCCTGTGGCTTTTCTGCAGTTCAGCTGATGTAGAATTGGCTACCTGGGAGGCTGTGCTGCAGGCTGTGGGTCAGCTGGGCAGGGCTCCTGGCTTCAGGTAGGGTTCAGGTCAGTTCCGTGAGCCATGCTAGGGGTCCAGTCAGAAGAGGCAGTGCCACCCAAGGCATATTCTTCTTGTGGCACATCACTGGACGCAAAAGGCAGGGCACGCAAGTACACTGAAGGCCTCTGTTCAGGTCATGTCCAATAACGTTCCCACAGGCAAAGAAAGTCACATGGCCAAGGTCAACATCAGTGGGGCAGCGGTGTGCACGCACAGTGGGAAGGGGTAGGAGTATTTCCTGAATAATCTAGATTCTTACACCAACATGTCCTTATCTTAGGATCAGACACCAGTGCTCTGCAAACTCACTATTGGTGTTGTCTGCTATTATTTCCTTTTTGTTCTCCCTTAGCATTTGGTTAAATTCCTTTTGAAAATGTCAGATCATCTCAGCTGTGTATGAAGAACCAAGGGAAACAATTTTGTCCCCCCTCGAGCCTGAGTTTTAAGTGGAAACTGATGGTCCCTGGGGTGAGAATGCCAGTGGGAGGTGAAACTCAGGGGCACGGTTTCTAAGAGACCTTGCTCAGAGGCCCACCCCCTGGTGCAGATTCTCCTTCCAGCATTCTTCTCGGCTCACTCCTTGGAGAATTCTGGGGTTTGATCTCATAAGAAAAGTTTCCTTGCAGTGTGTACGATGTGTCAGACTACAGCCTAATAGACACAGTGTGCTGTCCACCCTCTACAGAGGTACTCCCAGTTGACCTGCCATCAGCAAGACAAGACACCACAGGCATTGCCAGTTGTTCTAACCATCAAGGCCGGGCTCCACGTGCCAGGCTTTGGGTGTGTCTTCATGGTCAGCTGAGACAAGCACCGTTCACCGATGCTGATTTTAGAGCGTGAAACTTGGAAAAGTTATACACACTCCCATGCTGTTCCCAAGGGAGAATGCTGGAGGTGATTGGGCTCTGCCACTAAAAATGACAACCCCAGTCAACCTCTGTGTCACAGAAGGTATCCAGACACTCTCCCCTGTTCTCACTTATAGCCAGTGGTTTCAATTTGCAAGGGTGCTCCTCAAACTTGAATGGGCTGAAATCACGTGCTGGTTTTGTTGCAGATTCTGACTCGGTGGGCCTGAGACTCTACATTTCTGACAAGTTCCCAGGAGATGCTGATACCGCTGGTCCATGAATTATACTTTGATGAACGAGGGATATAGAAACTAAGTTCTGTTCCTTCTAGGAGACTGACTTACAGAGGGAATGAAACTGCCATTTTAAGCATATCAGAATGTTAGGGGCGGCCGGTTGGCTCAGTTGGTTAGAGTGCAGTGCTCATAACACCAAGGTCGTCAGTTCGACTCCCACATGGGCCAGTGAGCTGCGCCCTCCACAACTAGATCAAAAACAGTGACTTGACTTGGAGCTGATGGGTCCTGGAAAACCGCACTGTTCCCCAATATTCCCCAATAAAAATTTTTTTTTAGAAAGTTAGAATATGGGGTGACCTTTGTCAGGCTTTGGCGGGAATCGGGACTGGCGGCATATGGTTTCAAGTCAAATTAGGGGCAGAAGGGAAAAATTATATAGTGAAGCTCATTTAGGTTCAATTCCCCCAAAACTTATAAACAGAGCCATCCAGCAATGAAATGGGCTGTTTCCGATGGACTGAGCTCCCTGCTACTGGAGATGCTGCAGAGGGAGCTAAGGAACCACTGGTCAGAGAGGGTAAGGAGGACTGCAGCTGGATGTGAAATGCGACTGGAGAACCACTAGTCTTCAAGCTCTCAGTCCATAATTAGGTTGCATATGTGGTTTCCACACTAGGTATCATTTATAACTTGTCATTTATGATTTTGGAAATGCTCAGAAATGAAAGATGCTGTAAAGCAATGCATTCACCTAACCCCTCGCTCCCCCCTTGCCCCCATAGACAATCATGTGTTTCTCAGAAATAGGGGGCAGACGTGACACTTGGTGTTTTGCACACGGTCCTCAGAGCTCAGAGTACTGGCTTTGGAAGAATTCACACGGAGTCATGTGGAAACAAAGCAGGAGTGCATCAGCAAGTCAGACAGGAGAGAGTGCCCGCCTGGGAACCAGAGCCTGTGGGCACCAGTGCTGGGCCTGCCACTGCCCAGTTGTGTCCTTTGGGGAGGCCATGGGCTTCCCTTTCCCTAAAAGGGATTGGACTACATTGTTTTCTTTTCTTTCTCAGTGATGGACAACTTCTGTCAAATTAAATCTAAAGTGGAAACCAATATAAAAAGCAAAGCTGCTCTCATTGGAACAGGGAGCCTAGAACTTTCTGTGGGCCCCTTAACACTCCATGGGGCACGTCTATGGAAGCCACCAGCTACAGGGACATGACAAATCACTGGCTTAGGTGACCTCAAAGGTCCCTCCTGTTCCAAGGCTGCAGGGGTCACTGTGTCTGCAAGAGAGCCCCTGAGACTGGGTGAAAGACTGGAAATATACTTGTCCCGGAGGTAAGACACTGGTCTGTGAAAGTCTTGAGGCCATTGCATTTCGCTCTTCCACACTCAAATTCAGAGGATGGTGTACTGTTCACAAATCTTTGGTTGCAGGGGACAGAAAACAAATTTGGTCCAGGCTTCACAAAAAAAGGAGAATTCATTGGCTTATACCTCCAACCTCAGAAAGGACAACTGATCAAAAGAGGGGTACATCTGTTACAACTGATGAAGTTACACTGGCACACCGTAATTACCCAAAGTCCACAGTTTACATTAGGCTTCACCTTTGGTGTTGTATATTCTGTGGGTTTGGACAAATGGGTAACATGTATCCACCGTTATAGCATCATGCAGAGTATTTTCACTGCCCTAAACTCCCTCTGTGCTCTGCCCATTCATTCCTCCCCACACGCCCAACTCCTAATCTTTTTACTGTCTTCTCCAATGTCTAATCTGCTTTGAATCCCACCTCGTGTATTTTTCTATTTCAGATATTTTACTTTTTATGTTGAGAAGTTCCATTTGAGTTTGTTAGTAGGGACCTACTTTTGTCACTTAGACACTTAGATTATTTGACTAGTCCTGTCCAGTAGTTAGAAAGGCCATGCAATTTCTTGGGATAATCTAAGAAAGAGTAGGGAGTTTGAAATATATAGACACAGACCGTGATCGCCTAGGAATATGAAGTCTGTGAGGGGAGGGGGTTAGCTGACGGCATTGCTTTATAGTATCTTTCATGCCTGAGCATTTCACAACAAGAAAAACCATAAATCACCAATTATAGCTTCTTAGTTGTGTCATCTCGGGAAAGTCACTCAACTTCTGTGAGTTTAAGTTCTCATCTGTAAAACTGGAGTGATATTAATATTCACTGAATGGGTAGGAATTTGTTGGAGCAGCAAACAGATGGGGAAGGTATTGGTGGCCCTGAGGCCACTCCCTCAATTCCTACAAACTCACTCCTTTGCAGGCTAGTTTTAGTAATGAGTCAGAGGAAGGATTAGCAGTCCCTTTGCCCCCAAAAGGAGTGGCAAAGGAATGTTTCTGGATGTTACAAACCAGACCATGCACAGTAGCTATTCCTGGAGCATGGCTGAGATGGTAATCTAAGGGATAGCATTCCTGTAAGCCCACAGGTTTCAGGGTGCCACAGCCCCAAGCCCAGAAGCATCCACCCTGTGCTCCATGGTGGACCTGTGTCCATGCCCTCCTTAGGGCTTCAGAACTCTGCCACAGGAAAAAAATTCTCACAGAAACTTGAGCACCTCAGCTCCATCAGCCTGTCCTGTGCTGAGGATAGATAATCGGGAAGTTTCCGAGAATGAGTAACTATGACCAGAAGACCCAGCAAACAGGACTGGCAGAGAGAGTAGTCAAAGGACCATCTCAGAGCAGAACCCCGGGAAAGGCCGGCTGTGAATACTTGTCCTGGAACAGTTATGTGTTCTTCCCACTCTAAAGTTATCCTGTAGCCCGTGAGGTAAGGAGACAGTGCTACAAAGAGCAACCAGCCAGACAGCCAGGGCTAGAGACATGGCCAAAGCCAGCGCTCATGTACCAAACAAGGAATGAAGCTGTGTCACAGTTTTCAGGTTCTGTGAGCAGGATTCCAGGTACCGGTACACAAGTCTCAAAGACCAAAATGCTGGGTAATGTTCACAGAGGGAGTCTCAGCATCGTGAGCTCTGTTTCAGTCTAGCCCAGGGATTTTCAACCTCAGTCCTAGTGACATTTTTGGATTGGGCAATTCTTTGTTGCGGGAGCTGTCTTGGGCATCATAGAAAGTTTAGTGCATCAGTGGTACCTATCCACTTGGTGCCAGTAAAACCCCAATCCCTTCCCCTTGAGGTGCGACATCAAAAATGTTTTTAGGCATTGTCCATCATCACCTGGGTTGTCAAACCAGTTGAGAACCCCTGATCCAGCCTTCTAGTCTTAAGCCTCAGAAGAACTAGTAGCTCTACCATCGTATTTCCTGGGATTAGAGCTTGGGGCGACATTCAGGAGCCTCTGCTAGAAATCCAACATTTATGTTGATTTACTTTAGCTGTGAAGCCAAAAGCCATTATTTATATAAAAATTTGCCCCCAAGCATTTCACAGAGGCACACAGTGTAACGGTTAATTACACGCACTCCAGAGCAAGAGTCCCAGCTGCTCGGATCCCAGCATCCCCGCTTATTATTGTGTGACATTGGATAAGGGAATTTCATTTCTTTGTGCCTCAGTTTCCTTATCTGTAAAATGTGAATAATCACAGGGTATTTGAGGATCTATATTCGCTTTGCGTGTAAAGTGCTTGGCACATGGTGACCTCTAGAGATGAGCTATTCTAACATTTCTCAGTTGGGGGTGTGTGACTGTTACATGGGTTTATGACAATGAAGCAAAGCTTTCTTTTTCAATTTTCTTTTCTATAAATACCTAAAATGCTAACGGAAATATCTTGCCACTTAAAAAATAAAACTGCGTGAGCACCTCCAATTAAATATCAGTACATGTGACCCTTCGCGGAGTCAGCTAGACCAGCTCCTGACTCAGATTCTCAGAGTATCACGCAGCTGCCACCGTGGTCGTGGCTTTTGCAGAGCACTCAGTTACCTTTATTCTTCTACCTTTATTCTTTATCTTCTTCATCGTGTTTTGTAATTTGTGCCTATAACACACTAATGCACAAAGACAAGAAATCCGAGGAACCTTGGTGCTGAAACACGAGTTAAGAGGAAGCATATAAATATTAATTAATTTTGCAAGTGCACCGGAAGATGACTTCATTACTCACTAAGTTTAATTTATCAACCCCAATCCTAATTTACATATCCAGACAGATCAGAAATGTCTAAAGTCAGAATCCAAAATATACTGTCACAATTATAGTGAATTTGGCTTTTCATTCACTAGGAATAGAGGCTACTCACATCTGTGTGTTATTTGTCCCAGAGTGCTTACAACCAGCCGGCTGCCCACCCAAGTGGACACTGTGATTGCTTCCCCACATTCCTCTGACTTTTGACAATGACCCGAGGATTGTTTGGGTATCCCACGGCCTCCCGGCAGCCCCGCTGACCCCACGAGTCTTGGTGGTTCAGTGTAAGTGCATCCTCTGGACTTTAATTTTCAGCAGTGGGCACGTGACCTCATTTTAGCTTAAGAATTGGAGAAGATGGTTGCTGGTGTTTTCTGTGAAAAAAACATACACGCTCCCTTGCTGGAAGTGGAAGAGAAAGCATGGAGCCTAGGAGTTGTTTGCAAGCATCTATCAATAACCAGGCACAGTCGATAATATGATAAGGGTTGAAGAGAAGACAAGGCAGAGCAGAGAGATGAGAAAAGATCCCGATGACAGAGTTGAACAGAGGAGTCATACTGACGCTACAGACCTCCTGCCTCCAATAGTACAAGCTAAGCTAGCTGGCATTAGGTGTATATTACTTGCCTCCTATCACAGACTTGCTGGTATAGCTTTACCTTTTCTAATTATTTAGAAATAAACTAAAACATTATAAAAACGAAATCAGTTGAGATACGTGTAATCTACAAGAATGATCAACATATCATAAAAGCACTTTCTGTCTCTTCTTGCCTAGATAATCTATAGCTAAATTTCAATTTTCCAACACTTCTGCTTTCAGTCAGAAGGGAAAAAAAGGAACCAAATTATTCTCCCACCTGAAACAACAACAAAAATCCAAAAAAAAAAACCATTTGAAATAACAGTTTTTAAGACACTGCACATCAGGCAACGAAATAACATGATCCCTGAGAGACAGGAAACAAAGGCTTTGATTTCTACCATTGCCCCAGCGTGCTATCTGGAGAGAGCTTCTAGGTATGGTACAGTGAGAGGTAACCACGACGGAGCCTCTGTGTTCAGGAGGAGCTGAAGGTCCAGGGAGACCAAAGAGGTGGATATCCACAGGCCGTAGCACCAAAGAAGAGATGCACACAGAGAAACAACCATGAGAATCGCGGAGCAGAATACTGGTGAGCGCATATGCGTAAGGAAACTGCATGAGACTGGGCAAAAGAATAATCCAAAAGAATCAGACTAGAGGAAACAGTACCCAGATGTACATATATAGAACTAATTTTTGACCAAAGTGCAAAAGCAATCAGTGGAGGACAGTCTTCTCAAGAAATGGTACAAAACCAATTGGATATCCATATGCAAAACAAAACAAAACAAAACAAAATTTGATCCATCCATGTTAAACTCAGAATGAATCGCAGACCTAAATTTAATATTCATGGTAGCTTTATGTGTGACCAGAAGCCAAATGTCCACCAAGAAAAATGGATAAACAAATCATGTATATTGATACAATGTAATTCTACTTAGCAGTGAAAATGAATAAACTCAGTATTAATATAGGTAACATGATTGAATCTCTAAAAATAATTGTGCTGAATGAAGCCAAACCAAAAAAAAAAGTAGACAATGTATGATTCCATTTATATAAAATTCTAGAAAATGAAAACTAACCTATATTAAAAGGAAAGAGATCAGTTGTTGCCTAGGGATGGGTGGGGGGAGGGGAAGGGAATGTCAGGAAAGCAGAGGAAGAAGGGATTACAAAAGGATACAGGGTGCGATGGGCAGTGGATATACTCAGCATCTTGATTGTGGTCATGGTTTCATGGGTCTATGCATATGTCAAAATTTTCAAAGTTTATACTTAAATATGCACAATTTATTGTACGTTAATTACGTCTCAATTTAAAAAATACATTAGAAAAAGAAAAAAATCAAATATTTGTTTCATATGTATATATATATATATATATATATATATATATATATATATATATATTTGCTTCCCAAACCAATAGGCCATTTAACCATTTGCTAACGAATCAATCTTTCTCTCGAGTCATTATTTTAATTAATCCAAACAGAATGAATCATTTATAAATGGACACCTTAAAATTTACTTTATTCTCTGTGTAGTGATTATTAGAAATATTTTTTAAAACCTTTGAAATAGAGTTTGCAATAATGTATCAATCTAGAAATGTTTGAAATTCATTATTTTTTAAATACGTTATGCAAGGATAACAACATTATTTTTTAATTCCTAAGGGGAGACATTGAGAGATTGTTTATTACTATAAAAAGGTAAGCCAAAAAAGTGGAGGGATGCTGATTTAGTTTATTTCCCTTATTTTTGTTTTGGCAGGTGAAGTGACTGGCCCCCAGAGACATATATCCCAGCTCTTACTTGGGAGTCAAAAGAACCATAATAGTAAAAGAGCCAGATCAACTGTACTGTACTAAATTGTTCTGTCATCTATTTATTGCAGGCAATGGGGCTAGAAGCAGATACAGATTATATGTACAGAAAAAACAGCCAAAGGATAGGCAGCTGTTCTTCATTTTAGGAGTCAGTTTTCACTGATTTCCCTCTGTATGAGTTCCCTAGTGCTGCTGTAACAAATGAACACAGACTTGGTGTTCAAACAACCCAAATTTATTATCTTAGAAATTTAAAAGTCTGCAATGGTTTGGCAGGGCTGCATTCCTTGTGGAAGTTCTAGGGGAAAATACTTTCTTTGCCTTGTCCACGTTGAGAGGCTGCTCTCATTCTTTGGCTGGTGGCCCTACATCATGTTAACCTCTGCTTCACATCTCTTCCTCTCACTCAGCCCTCCTGCCTCTCTTGGTAAGGACCCCGTGATGACGTTGGGCACACCAGGATAGTCCAGGTTAATCTCCCCATCCTGAGGTCCTTAATTCTTAATTTAATCATATCTGCAAAGTTCCTTTTGCTATGTAAAGTAACACATTCATAGCTTTGGGGGTTGGACCTGGACATCTTTGGGCACTGGGGCATCATTCTACCTACCACACTCTCTGTTTAGACACTTGATATAACCTCTAGATGCAGGCTTTTTCTGTTCTTTTACTGCTTTTCTTAAGAAGTAGATTTTCCCCCTAGTTCCAGGACAAATTAACCTCAGGCTTTCCATTTACCCGTTCTTGTGTATATTTTCTTCTCAATTAAATTCCTCATTTTTTTCTTCCCAACTGTTCTTTTTGTTCTTTCCTGTAGAAATACCTGGTTTCCCTTCATTTTCTTATCCTGTAAATTCTGAATAATGTAAGTTTTCCCATTTTTGTTTTTTCTTAAAGGAAACAGAAAAGCCTTCCTCTCCTTATGCAGAATAGCCCGCGGTCATGACAAGCCAGACAGACGAAGGTCTAAATCCAGTCCCCATCACTTACCAACTGTGTGACAGGCAGATGACTTGACTTTGCTGAACCTCAGTTTCCTCATCTGTAAAATGAAAGAAATAATAGCCAGGTGGATAGGATGTAAATGAGATGATGTATAAAATATGATGATCCCAGTGACTGTCTCATAGCGAGCACTGAACACATTAGTGATCTTCTTTCCTTTCCTCCTATACACTCAGAAAGCAAGGAAGTGATTTGGTGCCAGGCCAGAACCCAGGACCTATCCCATATTGGGCAACTATCTATTGTTCTGAAGCAATTTTTAGCTTATCCTAGTGACTTATCAGAGGAATGTAGTTGGTCATTACAAGTCATAGAAAACAGACACAAAGCCCATCTTTTGGGTTCAAATCTCAGGTCTGCCATTACTAGCCATGTGACCGTAGGCAAGTGAGTTAACCTCTCTGTACCTCAGTTGCCCTATCTGTTAAATGGGGATACAAAAATAACCAACCTCATAGTGCTGTTAAGAATAAATGAGTTAAATTTATAAAGTACTTAAAATAAGGCCTGGTACAATGTAAGTGCTTCAAATTTATTTAATAAATATTCAGAGATTTCTAGTCAAGATAGCAGAGTAGGTAAATGCTGTGCTTACCTCCTCTCATGACCACATCAAAATTACAACTAAACTATAGAACAACCATCACTGACAATTGCCTGAAGTCTAGGTGAACAGAAGTCCTACAACTAAGGATAGACAGAAGAAGCCACATCAAAACTGGTAGGAGAGGCAGAGATGCAGAACAGGCTGGTCCCACACCTGCGTGTGGTGGTTAAAAATCAGGAGGGGTATCTCAGCTGCAGAAGTCTCCCTGGAGGAGGGAGGGGTTGCAGCCCCGCACCACACTCTCCAGTCCAGGGTTCCAGTGCTGGAAAGAAAAATCCCCATAACTTCTGGCTGTGAAAACCAATGGAGATTGTGGCTAAGTGAGATTGAGGGCTGCTGAAGTCTCAGGTGTTCCTCTTAAAGGGCTCACACATGGACTCACTTACCAATGGACTTATTCATTCTGAGCTCCAGCACTGGGGCAGCAGCTCAAAAGGTGATGGGGACATAGAGAAAAGAACTGAGTTGTCTGGCTTCAGAGTGAGGTCTGGAGGGGCAGATTTCTCCCAGACAGAAGTGCTGGCAGAATCCATTAATTCTTTGTTAATCCCTCTCCCCATCCAATGTACAGACACAGGTGGCCCCTATATCTGAGTCTCCATCAATGTGGCTAACACCATTTATTTACCCCACCCACCCTGGTGATTCCCTGAAATCCTGCCCCACCCAATTTGTGGGCCCACCCAAACTGCTTCCAGTGGCTTTTCCATACAACTGCCTGTCTTTGCTCATGCTGTGGATTGTCCTAAAATTTCTCAAAGGTTCACAAACCTCAGACCTCTTGGCATGCTCCAAACCTCATGCTGAGCAGCCCCCAAGCCTGGCACTGCTGGCAGCTGGCCTCAGTTCATGGCTTGGCCTCTCAAGGCATCTCCAAGTCCAGAGCTGGCGGCTGCCATCTGAAAATTGCTTTGTGGTTCATACCAGGTGGCCCTGGGTAGGGCTCAGGCTGTGGATGAACTTGGTCTGAAGCAGGTCCCCTCCCAGGAGGCCCCAAGACCAGCATGCCCAGTGGCCTGCTTCAAATGAACCAGAGCACCACCCACCTTTCTCTGTGGATGACACACCCAAAGGGTACACTGGGCAAGCACCAGAGTCCTACTAAAGTAAATCTTGCTCTGTAGGGTCAGCCCCTACACAGCAGGTCCTCCACTGTAGTCACAGCCAGTCTTCAGAACCAATCATCCAAGGGTCAATTCCTCCCACTGACATGCAAATAGCAACCAAGGCTCAACTACAACAGAAGGGCACACACAACCCACAGAAGGAACACACCTGGAGCACCTGGCACAGGTGAACAGTGAGACTGTGCCACTAGGCCCCACAAAACGCCTACTACATAAGGCCATTCTACTAAGACTGAGAGACATAGCAGCCCTACCTAATATATAAACAAACACAAGAAGGCAGCCAAAATGGGAAGACAAAGAAACATGTCCCAGATGAAAGATCGGAACAAAGTTCAGAAAAAGAACTAAACAAAGTGGAGACAAGCAATCTACCAGCTGCAGAGTTCCAAACAGTGATTATAAGGACGCTCAGTGATCTCAGGGAGAACTTCAACTTCAAGAAACATAAAAACAGAGACAGAAAACATAAAAAGGAACCAGTCAGAAATGAAGCATACAATAATTGAAATAAAAAATACGTTAGAGGGAACGAACAGCAGATTAGATGAAGCAGAGGATCAAATCAGCGATTTAGACATTAAGGCAGAAAACACCCAATCAGAAGAGCAAAAAGAAAAAAGAATCTAAAAAAATGATAGTAGTTCAAGGGGCCGCTGGGACAACATCAAGCATAACAACCTTCACATCATAGGGGTACCAGAAGGAGAAGAGAGAGCAACGAATTGAAAACCCGTTTGAAGAAATAATGACAGAAAACTTCTCTAACCTGATGAAGGAAATGGATATTCAAGTCCAGGAAGCACAGAAAGTCCCAAGTAAGATAAACCCAAACAGGCCCACACCATAATTAAAATGCCAAAGGTTAAAAAAAAAAAAAAAAAAAAGCCAAAGGTTAAAGGCAAAGAGAGAATATTAAAAGCAGCAAGAGAAAAGCAGTTAGTTACCTACAAGGGAGCTCCCATAAGACTGTCAGCTGATTTCCCAACAGAAACTTTGTAGACCTGAAGGGATTGGGATGAAATATTCCAAGTGATGAAAAGTAAGGACCTACAACCAAGACTACTCCACATAGCAAGGCTACCATTTAAAGGAGAAATAAAGAGCTTCCCAGACAAGAAAAAGCTAAAGGAGTTCTTCACCACTAAACCAGTATTACAAGATATGTTAAAGGGACTTCTTTACTAAGAAGGTGCTGGTGGTGAAAGAACATAAATATAAATAATAAAATGGCAATAACTATATATCTGTCAACAATTACTTTACATGTAAATGGATTAAATGCTCCAATCAAAAATCATAGGGTGGCTGTATGGAAAAGAAAACAAGACCCTTACATATGCTGCCTACAAGAGACTCACTTCAGATCGACACACACAGACTGAAAGTAAAGGGATGGAAAAAGATATTTCATGAAACTGGAAATGAAAAAATAAAATAGACTTTAAAACAAAGGCTATATCAAGAGACAAAGAAGGACCCAATAATCCCACTTCAGGGTATTTACCCGAAGAAACCCAAAATGCTACTTTGAAGGGACATGTGCATCCATATATTCAGTGTGGCTTTATTTACAATGGCCAAGATGTGGAGGCAACCTGGGTGTCCATCGATGGATAAATGGAAAAGGGGTAGTGCATATATATATATATATATATATATATATATATATATACACACACACACACACACACACAAATGGAATATTACTCAGCCATAAAAAAGAATGAAATCTTGCCATCTGCAACAACATGGATGGACCTAGAGGGTATTGCGCTGAGTGGAGCAAGTCAGACAGAGAAAGACAAATGCCCTATGATTTCACTTATACATGGAATCTAAAGAACAAAATAAACAAAGTAGAAACAAACTCATAGCTACAGAGAACACTTTGATAGCTGAAAGCTGGGACGGGGGCTTGGGGGTAGGTTATAAAATGAAGGGATTAAAAAGTTCAAATTGGTAGTTACAAAATAGTCATGGGGATGTAAAGTATAGCATAAGGAAAATAGTCAATAGTATTGTAGTAACTATATATGGTGTCAGCTGGGTAGTAGATTTATCGGGGTGATCACTTCATAAGTTCTATAAATGCCTAATCACTATGTTATACATCTGAAACTAATGTCATACTGTATGTCACCTGTAATTGAAAAAATAAAAAACATATTAAAAAATAACAAATATTTAATGAGAATGACTATAGGTTGGGCTGGTTGTGAGGAATATTGTAAGCAGATGCTGTCCCCACTCCAAAAAGGCTCATCTCGCTGGGGAGAAAGGATCACCAGTGGAGAAGTGCTTCCAAGGAGAAGCAGGGTTTGTGAGGCCAGTGAATGTCAGCCCCTGCTCCATGCTAACGGCCTCCCCGAAGACTGACATTTGTGAAACCCTGAAATTGTTAATGGTAGAGCTGTGTGGCTCTTTTTCAACCTAGCATGGATGTTTTCTTTTCCTGCATGGTTCTATTTAGGAGTTTCCTGGTGTAGGGGAGTGGGAACAGCCCCAGGAGATGTCTGCTATTCAGAGTGAAAAGGAAAGGAGGCCTTGAGGTTGCGAACAGGCCTGTTCTGAGCTGAGCAGAGGAAGCTTGAAGCCGTGGAGCAGAGGGCTGTAGACACAAGTATTTCTGGGACTCTCTACCAGGCCACAGGTTGTAATGTATTTCTGTGGCCCTTGGCCTTGTCTAATTGGAGGGAGTGACAGGATCAAACCAAAAAAGGTGCCATACTCTTCTTTGTCCACTGGGTGGAGCATTTTAGCCAAAGAAGGGACTTTCGACATGATGTCCTATTTCTTTGCCTTGGAGAAGAGGCAAGATTGGACTTGTGGAGAGTCGGCCCATCAAAACCCTTCTCTACAGGTAACATTCATCAAACTTCCTCAAACCTGTGGGCTGTGCCAAAGCCTATCCTGTAAAAGAAAATCCTCTATGGGTGCAACAAGTTTTAAAGTTTCAGAGCCAGACAGTGGCCATAGGAGAGCAGTGAGTCACCCTCTTTCCCACAAATTGGAAATGTGAGGGCTGAGAGGTGAGGAGGCTTGCCCAAGGTCGCACTGCCAGGCTGTGGCAGACCAGCCAGAACCCAGGTCTCCTGACTGCCTGGTCACGGCTCTCTCACTTGGAGCTGACTCTGAGTCGCCTCTCGATAGGCTTCCTTGCCCTGTAGACCTTCCAATGTAGGTGTGAACCCATGTAAACGCATCAAAGGAAGGAAAAGTCTGAGAGAAAACCGATGCCGATGAGGAGGAATGAAGAGGTGGCTACAGCCCCCTCTAGTGGTGGAATCGTCTTGGGTCTCAAGTGTGAAGGCTTCCACCTTTTCTGCCCAGGGCTCGCCTTCTCAGCTGGTGCTTTCTGCCTCATCCCCTCCCCTTCCTTTTGCTCCCACATTCCCTCTTAAAACATGCTTCCTGGACCACAATCCAAAAGGGCCACGCCCTACCGACTGTCACAGGCTCTCCCTTGACCTTGTTAGTTGTTCTTCAGAGCACGTGTCTCTATTTGATATCATATTGCACACGCACATGTACACACACATACACACGTGTACACACACACACTCACACACACATTTTGTTTGATTATTGTTTCCGCTCCAGGATAGAATCTCAGTGAGTTCAGGTTTACAATTTATCCATCTCCGGTACCCAGAAGAGTGCCTGATACATAGAAGATGCTTGATATATTTAATTAACAAAATGGCTTCAAATCCTCACTCATCTATAAAATGGATTCTTGTGAAGATCAAATTAAATAATGCATGCAAAATCACTTGGCCATCTGTCCAGCATAAACAAATGCACGGGGCAAGGTTAGAAGAAGGGGTTCTAGGTAGCACCCACTCACAGAGTGACAGGCCAGAAACTGTTAGCAAAACGAGGGGCCTACATCATATATCACGACCATAATTAACATGTATTGGCATTGATTTGTGTATTTTGTTTTATCCCTTCTTGTTCAAAGAAACAAAACCCAAAGTACCTGCTAACAGCACATAAAGATACACACCCTTCAGCAGGACCAAATAAACTGGGAGTGTGTGATGCAGTGCCTTAGGCAGAAGCTAATTCTGGAACAAAACAGCTGATGTGTTAGGTGCAGCGTTGACTCAGAAATGTCAGAAGCATTCCCTGTTTGTAAAATAAATTAAACTTGGTGAGCGATAAGGCAAAGTAAAACCAAAAAAGAAAAATAAAAGGCAGCCAGAGAAAAGGCTGGTACGTAGAAAGCAGACCATGAACACCTATCATTACTAACAGTGGGGCACAAATTTGGGTCCTTATGTCCACCCATTGATGGACAGCGGGAAACCTTATCATCAAACTATGTCAGTGGTTGTACCACCCTTAGGGCTGGGCTGCGAGGCCCCCAGTAGAGTCCAGGATCTGGAAACAGGAACTTTCTACACTGGGGCTTTTTCTGTTAATGCTCAATTGGTCATAAGCCAGACCTGAGGGCTAAATTAAATTTTAAATAATTATCCCTTTGCTCTGGTACTTTTTATCAGTTCTAAGTCAGTAGGAAATTCAAAGACTCTAACTCGAAATATCTCCCACTTTTTCAGCAACATTAAAAAAACCTTATATATTAAGAAAATTGGAGCAAATTCTAAATAAAGATAAGCCACTGAGATTGGGACAATTGGGAACAGTTTGGGAAGCTGACCTCAAAAAGATATGACATACATTGTTTCACTCGAAAATCTTTTCCCCCTTACATTTTCTAAAGAAAGCAGTGGTCTCACATGCTTGCCAATGACCTGGAAAGCCAACCACGCCTTAATGGCTAGTCTTGGCCCCATCTTTTAAAGCATAGAGAATTCACCATTAGAAAGAAGTGAATGCTGTCAGGGGTTTCAGTGAGAGGTTCTCTGAGTTCCTGGCTTCCTGGCCATGAAAGTAAGTGGCTGCAAACAACTCCTTGTCAGCCTTACTCTGGCAGCAGTAGAGGCCTGGTCTCACTCATACAGCCCACTGACCTTTTCTTTTCCTTCTATCTCCTGCAAGCCTTGTTTGTGACCGAATCCTAGCTTTTTCCAAAGCTGATTTTCCAACAGAAAGAAGACAAAATAATCCTAAGAGCCACAGACTGCTATACAGAGGGAAAGAACTGTTGTTTAACAAGAAGAGACAGTCAAGGAGACACTTAAGAAATGGGTGTCTGCCGGGGAAGTGCATTGCGTCAGAGTTAAAGCACCCAGGAGCAACAAGCTCGGAGGCAGAGCCAAAGCCTCACGTGGGCAGTTAGTAACAGTCTCAGACAGGCTGCTGATTTCTCTGAATCTCAACTCAGCTCACCTGCGAAACAAGCACCTCATCACTTCTGTCCCAATTGCCTGTGGGATCAAGGAGAAAATGGACAGGAAAGGGTTCACCAACCATTACTATTAGAAACTGGCAAGTAATTATTATACTAACATGTTCCAGAATCTCCAGTGAGAACAAAATAAGAACTACTACCATGTTTGGGCACCTGCTTTGTACCAGGCTTTTCCATCTACAGGTCCCAAACCTTACCATATAGTTATAATTATTCCCATTTGACATGGGGGGAGCTGAGGCTCAGAGAGGGTGAGTGACCCTCCAAAGTTCATTCAGCTATTAAAAGGCGGAGGGGGGATTTGAACTCTCATCTGTCCAGCTTCTAGACCCGCTACACCATTCTGTCTCCAATAAAGAGGAAAGGCGCAAAAATGATACATTAGGGGTTAATGTACAGAGAGAAATATGACAGGGATGATAGAAAAAAACCTAAGGCCTTCTGAGGTAGATTGTTGACTTTTATTTTATTTAATTTTACAACGGGGGTGGGTTCTCCTGGTGTTGGCAGAGTTCAGCTGTGGGCGGGAGTGGTAGGGGAGGACCTGTGGCCATGGGTGCGCTGGTGCGCTGGAGTCCTTTATGTGGAGGGCTGCTGGGAAAGGGTGTCCCTGTGCCCTTTGCCCAGTGACTGGTGGAGCCATGTGGGCATGGCGAGTGACAAGCCAGGGCTGGGCTTCTAAGAAGAGAAGGCAGGAAAGGCAGGATGTGAGGTCCCCTTCGGGGCTCCCTTTTACTCCCATGTCAGCAGGGAGCAGGCAGGGGATGGATGAGCTGTCCCCAGGAAGGGACAGGCTGAATTACCTCCTGAGACAATAGGAAGATTCAATATTGTCTGAGTGGCGCGCACTGTGGACGTTCTAACATCTCCATTTGCTGACTGGTGCCACGGTCCCACCGCTCTCCTCTCATTTTGTCTCCTCCCTCTAAGTTCATGTCTCTTCTTTGACCTTCGTGGCTGCCTTATTTCATATGCACACATTCTCCTCTTTTCCTCCTGTCTCCTCCCTCCCCACCCCTCTGACGGACCGTATCAGCGAATCCCTCCACAGTGCCATATCTAACTTTTTAATTCATTGCATGATTTATTTTTAGCCTGAAACAAGTGTATCCTAAAAATGGAGTTCCTGATGAGACAGAGGCTGGGCAGAGCTATGCGAGGTATCTGGGGCTTGGCTGCCCAGCCTGGCTCTCAGTCTATACACGCATGTGTGTGTGTGTGTGCCTCCGCTCTCTTCTCCTGAGCCCGTGACTACAGTAGATAGACCCCAGGAAGTAAAGAGTTGGTTTCAGGGCACAGGAAGGGCAGGAGAGACGAAGTCAACCTCCCTGCTCCCCACCGCTCCCAACAAGTCCCCTAAGAGTCTCCCCTCCTCTTTCCTGAACTCGGTATTTCTGGGAAAGAAAACCCAAACGTTTCCCAGATGAAGAGGGCTCACCTGTTTGTCGTGGGGCTCTACCTGCTGTCCTCCTGCAGGGCAGAAGAGGGGTTAAACTTCCCCACGTACGATGGCAAGGACCGCGTGGTGAGTCTTACTGAGAGGAACTTCAAGCAGATTTTGAAGAAATACGACTTGCTCTGCCTCTACTACCACGAGCCTGTGTCTTCAGATAAAGTTGCGCAGAAACAGTTCCAGCTGAAAGAAATTGTGCTGGAGGTAAGCAGGGAGTGCGTGCTGAGTATGCGCCCAGGTGAGCCCGGGCTGGCTCGTGGGTGGGTCGTGGGCAGGTGGGCGCAGACCACCTATCCTGAAATCTTGCTGCATTCCAGTCTTGGGAGGATATTCTTGTTGCAAAGCCAGGATGTGTGGACAACCAGGGTGGGCCCAGACTCTGCAAATGGGGACGATGGAGCGTGTCACATAACACATAGGTCTGACTGAAAGTCTGTCACCTGGTTGTTCCCTTGATTTTTTAAGGGCGGTAGTGCCAAGACACTGTTTTTCTGAGAGAGTGCTAAAACTGTTCTTAAAAAGATTGACTGACATGAATTGCCGGGATTCTTAGCGGGTTTCATTGTGTGTGCTAATTCCTCAGTTGGCTCTCTCAAGTCTCCTGACGCTCCTGGAGGAGCAGGAGTCGTGTCACCTTGCCTCTCTTTGTGGGTCAGGTGAGGAATATCACTGAGCAATGCTCAGTGATTTCAGTCAACGCTGGTTTCAGTCAACTACACAGAGTGCAGATGTGGTGATCTTAGCTGCACGCTCATTAATGGAAATCTTATTTTAAAAAATTTTCCTCAGAAAGTTCTTGGTGTGAGTTTAGGGCAGGTGATGAAGTCAGTTCTTATTTTATCTGCATTACGTGGCCCGTTTGTAAACCTGGTGTCAGGGCCCATTCTCGAGTCCGGTGTGAGTGCCCTCGGAACTCTCTCCTCCTGGACAGTGTAGGGTCATTTACACTCAGGAGCACCCTTGAGTGCCAACAATCCTAGTAGTCACCAAGATCCCTTGTCAGCCTCCAAGGCCAGCCTAGCCCAGCCCAGGCACAAATCTGTGAAAAGGTCTCTTTGAGAATTATAGCAGTGTATTGAACAGCACCTTCAGAGAGCGAGAGCTCTGCTTAATCAGACTTTCACAGAATTACCATAGAAAACCCATGTGGATTTGCATTTCCCAAAACAAAAATGACTGTAATAAAACCCAGGAAAACCATCCCAAATACATCAAAATAATTTCAATAATTTAAAAAGCACCTCAGAATTCTAAGTGTCTCCAGATCATCCTGTAAACACCTATTGTCAGAGGGTTTACATGGCAGTGTGGTCATCACAGAGAACTCTAGTTGACAAAAAGCTAACCTTTTTTAAGTAACCACCAGTACCACTGTGTTTTTCATCAGGTTCCATCCTGAGGGCGGAATGGGGACGTTGGGTTCCCTCTGTGGGTTAGAACCAGAGAGAAAGTTGGGATAGTTCTTAGGTATTTGTAGCAAGTACATGGGAAAATTGCAGGCTGGAAAACCCAGGACATCCAGCATCGCTGCTGCTTAGCCCGTGAAATCCTCATTCACATGATTGTCTCCATGTCAAACTGTGCTACTCAATTATTGAGAGATTTTTATGAAAGATTTAACTGAAGCCATAAGGATTCTACTGTACATTCTTATCACTCTCCAGTTAGCCTAGAACTAAAATAAAAATGCCAGTGCAGGCAGTAACCCCCATTTCTGATTCCCTATCATACTAACACACACACACACGCACACACACACACACACACACACACACACACACACACTCCCTCAAGGATATATTTTCCCCAAAGACTAATTCTGGGCAAAATCATGAGAAGGGACTTTCCCCTGAGCTCACTATCCCGTGAGACACCTTTGATTCAAGAATGCCGGCAGAGACTGACGAGGGGGAAGTTGGCACAGGAGGTAGTCGATGCCCCCCAGGCAAGCTGGAGTGGGTGTCGTGGGTAGGGAAAGAGCACAGAACTTGGAGTCAGGAGATCTGGTTTTGTTCTATCCTATATTATGAGAATAATGATCATACATGCTTGTGAGATGATTAAATAATGAACATTTATTAAATGCTTACTGTGTGCAGGGACAGTTTTAAGCACTTTGTATATGTTAGCTGGTTTAATGCTTATACTATTTCTATGACGTAGGTACAGTTACTATCCCCATTTTGCATACAGGGAAACTGAGGCACGGAGAGGCTAAGTTGCCCAAGGTCACTCAACTAGTACAGGCGAAGGAAGCCTTAGCCCCTGTACTGCTGGAATCAGTGAGACGTGTACAAGATGCTCCTGGACCCTCTGTTCAGGAGCATTTCAAGAACCCACAGGACTGGGGCTGATGATTCCAGATGTCTCACCAACAGGGCTGAGAAGCACACAACCCTGGGGACACTACAGATGCAAATGTCCAAACCAGGGAGGACGCTGGGCATCTTTAGTGAAGGTGGGTGGGACCGAGGTGGGGGGGCCTTGGTTGGGATACTTGTTAGGTGCTGCCTAGTCCTCAGAATCCAGGACAAAAATGGCTCCAGGAAACCCATGGGTGGGAAGAGGGGAGATGTGAGCCTGTATGTGTTCTTCATGGTCAAAACAACTTCCCTGAACCCCAAATAGGCACTCAGGAAAATATGCTGCCAGTTCCAGGGTGGTGCTATTGGGGATGGAAGGAGAATAGGACACAGTTCCCAGCAGATGTCCACAAGGCAGGGAGGGCTCCGCCATGGGCAGACAGCCCAGGGAGAGCTGGGCTCCTTTCCTCTGAGGAGTATGGACAGGTGGCTTGAGACAGTGTTTATTGTAACACACACTGACACCTACGTGCACAAATGAAATATTAAAAAGTATTGACCCCAACCAATGAAACGGATTTCCCTCTCCTATGATGAATTGCTACCCCAAGGTTAAAACATCTGAGGGATTCTTTGGGGTTAGAAGGTTAGAGTCTCGAAGTTCATAACTTGTCACCTAAGGGCTATCCCATTCTGATAAAAATCCAAAGGTACTATGGTATGGTCAATACTGTGCATTTTGTCTGCTAGTCTAAGGGATGACAGTGAAAAGACCCAGAAACAGCCCCATCCACAGGGCCAGCAGGTCACTGCCTGACTCAGGGCCTTGGAATTGCATTCAATTAGCCCTACATCTGTCACTTACTGTGGGTTGGGCCTTGGGGTGGATACTGTGGGAACATGAGCTATTCGGGTGGCTCACAGCCTAACATGGAAGAAGACACACAAACAAGAAGCTACACTGTGATGGGGGCACTATAATAGCACAGCAACTTACACGGTCCTCTGGGAGTATAGAGGAAAGAGGGAGAGTCCCATGCTGTGGGAGAGATGCAGAAAGTGTGACAAGGAAGAACTGGGTTTGTGAAAACGAGTGGAATTCACCAGGCAAAAAAGCAAGTGTGGGGGAGGGGACCTCAAGAGCACAGATTCTGATAGCTCTCAGATATTTTCTCATCCTGCTAGCTTTTCCCTAAAATTCACTATGAGGGCCTCATTCCTTGAGGGTAAGATTTTTATCCCTATTTAGTCAAGCCCCTTTGAAAGAGGTAGTTCTTGAAGAGGTTGCCAGTCATTTACACGTGCCTCTGACCAAGTGTGAGTTCTGTGTGAGAACAGGGCTTGATAAAGGGACAAGGAGAAGGGGGAGAATATAAGGCCACTGAAAGCTTAAACTGAAAAGGGGCTAGTCAAATGACATCTGGAGGCACCAGGCTCAAACTTTGCTTTCTGTGTAACTGAAGTCTAACTCTGGAGGGCCCCAGAGGTGGGGCATGCTACATGGGTCTACACAGATGGTCCGTAAATGCTTGTTGAATGGAGGAATGGAATGTTAGACTGTTGATGTCCCCACGTTCAGCTCTCCCTCCGACCTCCGAGGCTTTGCTGAGTCTGTCTATCCAGCAACCTCATCAATACCATTGATTAATTGACCCCTTCCATATTTTCAGCCACCGTGTAGTCTCTCTCCCTTTGAGAAGTGCTTCCGGTCTCCTTCTAACTTACTCTTTCTCTCCCTGGGGACGTATGTTGGAGCTTTCCTTCTGGACTGGAAGTCATCTGAAGGAAACCTGAATCAAAACAAATTTGGTAATAGGGAAAGTGAAAATAAACAAACAAATCAAATCAAGTACATATGGGCAAGGGCCAATAAGCTGCTTGTGAGTCAAAAACACAGCAGAAGGAATGAACAGGTCATGTGACCATATTGCAGAAGGATACCCTGATGTCAGAAGGAGTCTGACCTGGCTGTGCATGGACGGTATGGTGTCACCTTATGAGTTCCCGAGCTCGCTGGAAATGGTGTCATTGTCCTGCCAAACGCCTAATCCAGGTATGGGGAAATCACTTACTTCTTCCTCTTCCCCCTCCCGCCTTCACACAGATCTTATCCCTGAGTCCAAGGCCTTTCCTCCATACCACTCCATGTCTAGGAAACCAGCATTCCGATCAGAAAAAGAAGGAAGGAAATGAACCAAAGTTTTTCCTAGTGAGCGTCACGCTTATGTGGAAACTATTTCATACCACTTCAACGTCTCTAGAAGGAAACTAGAAAGGAAACATGCATGGGCCTTAGTTTTAGCATCTCTGGGCACGCTACACCACCTTTCCCGTGCAAAGCGGATGCTGTTACCTGTGTATGTGTGTTTTGTGGGAGGAACAACTAAATAGGCAGAACTGCAACAAAAACAGTTGTCGCCCTCCTTATCCGGGGCTTCCCTTTCCGTGGTTTCAGTTACCTGAGGTCAATCACCGTCCAAAAATATTAAATGGAAAATTCCAGAAAGAAACAATTCATCATTTTTAAATTGCTCATCATTCTGAGTAGCGTGATGAAATCTCGCGCTGTCCCGCTCCATCCCACCCAGGCTGGGGATCATCCCTTTGTCCATTGTATCCACATTGTGTATCCACCCCACAAGTTAGTTGCACAGCGCCATCTTGGTTATCAGGTCCACTGCCACGGAGTCACAGTGCTTGGGTTCAAGTAACCCTGATTCTACTTAATCACGGGCCCAAAGCCATTCACATAATTTTTGTTACAATATATTGTTATAATTGTCCTAACTCATTATTACCGTGTTTCCCTGAAAATAAGACCTAGCCGCACAATCAGCTCTACTGTGTCTTTTGGAGCAAAAATTAACGTAAGACCCAGTATTATATTATTATATTATATTATATTATATTATATTATATTATATTATATTATATTTATTACATTATCTAAGACCAGGTCTTATATTATAGTAAAATAAGACCGGGTCTTATATTAATTTTTGCTCCAAAAGACGCATTAGAGCTGATTGTCCAGCTAGGTCTTATTCTTGGGGAAACATGGTAGGTATTGTTGTTCATCTCTTACTGTGCCTAATTAATAAGTTATACTTTATTATAGGTGTACAGGGAAAAGTAGTGTATATTATAGGGTGAGGTACTATCCGTAGTTTCAGGTATCCACTGGGGTTCTTGGAATGTCTCCTGTGTGGATAAGGGGGGACTACTGTGTACATTTATTGGATTAGGAGAAATTATGGGGGATTTTCTTAGGCAGGTTAGTGAGTGTTTTAGAAATGAAAATAAGTATTGTGAATCCCTGAATAGAAATATTAACTCATCAAACATTCACTGATCTTAGCAGACTCTCAGTAATCTTAGCGTGAATAGATGAATCCAAGAGTCAATGAATGGGCAATGCTTTCCCCATTGTGAACAGTAAAGATTGGTTCCTTTGTTTAGGGTGAACTAGGTCCCCTGGACTGGAAGGCAATCTGGGGTCTTGGCACAGATATAGGAACAGCATCTCGGTAGTTGCACGCCAGGCGGACCTGTACCACCTGTTGGTTTTCAACAAGGCCTCAGTGAGGGTGGGAGATCCATGGCTGCCCCTCAGCGTTCCCTCATGGGGGCCTCCTGCTCTTCCTGCTAAAGGAGGTCCCACTTTAGCTCCCCACCTAAAAGCTGCTGCCATCCACACAGAACCTGCCTGGCAGCTTTCTCTCAAGCCCTCTTGGCTATTGAATGGCAGGAGTCATCATGCAAAAGTTATTGGAAATGGCCTGTCTACCAGCAGGCAGGGTTATTGTTATGACCCATGTTTCAGTGTGGTAAACAGATTATCTTCCAATAATTTTTAGATGATGATTGTAGCACAGATTATTCATTAGGGCCTATGGGGGAGGGAGAGGCTTGTTCCGTCATCTAAGACAGAATCAAAAATCAGAATCCTGTGCCATGTAGGCCTCTGGGCTCTGCTGCCATTTAAATAAGTCTCTTGATGCCACTGCTCTCAGTCTGCCAAGGACCCTACGAGACTGAACCCCCTTCCATAGTCAGGTCTCAGTTTTTTTTGTATGCCAGGGAAAATATCTTTGTCTGGGAGTGACACAACCTCTTCAGACTCTGCAATGTGCCCAGCGTCATTGGCATGACTCATATGTGCCCTTTATGAGCGTGGCCATCCTCCTATACCCAGCCCCAGGTGAGGGAGCAGGGCTTGGGAAAAGCAGACACTGGAGGTCAGAGGGCCTGAACTTCAACTTCTCTTATACATGCTCTTTGATCCAGGGCAAGTCACGGATATGCATCTCATTTTACTCACCTATAAACTCAATCGTGTAGTTGCTATCTCAGTGAATTAAAAAAAATGAAATGAAAGCAGGTGAATAAGAATTCATTGTAAAATTATAAGAAGCCGCACACATATCAGCTATTAGTATTGCTATGCGGGTGACTATTTAGAAAATTAATTGATGTAGAATGCCTAAATGAGTGCATGAAATATAGACAGTGCTTTTCAAATGTGAATTCCCTTCACCTGTCACTGGAAATTTAGAATATGTTCTCAGCCACTTGCAATAGTTCCCAACGTTGGCTACTTACTGGAATCATCTAAGGATAGGTTTTTAAAAGTACTGGTGCCTGGGTCTCAGCCCCCCAGATAGTATTTGATTGGCCATGGGGTAAGGGATGATATCTGGATATTACAGTTTTTAAAAGCTCCCAGGGTTTTTCTAAAGTGCAGCTGAGTCTGTGGACCACTTGAGCCTTGATGCTCAAAATGTGGCCCCCGGAGCAGGGACCACGGCATTACCTGGGTGCTTGTTACATTTAAATGGGACCCCCGGATGATTGATAGGAACCTTAAAGTTTGCAAAGCACTGTACCGGGCTCTTGGGCTGGAGAAAATTTCCAGGTGACCAGAATCATGTTGCACTTGCTCGGCCTGTGGTCTGTTGACTCTCTGAATGATGTTGGACGTGGCAGCAGACCCCTGACTCGGAGAACTGCTGGCGTATTGAGTTGGTTCTGTGGCTGTAAGAATTCAGGTCGGCTCTGGGGCTCAGCCAGGCCTCCCAGGGTTCTCGCACTGTCTCCTCACACAGATGGTGATCAATCCTTTGGCCCTCCTCAGAAGGGGAATGATCTGGGCCCATGGGAAGCCTTACCCTCCTAGACAGGTTTCAAGTTGAATTGCCGAGGTTTTCCAAGGCCATGTCAGAAGGTGTCTTTCTAAGGAATCTTGGCTCAGGGCCTAGGATTGACCTCTAGACAGAGAGGAAAAGCATCTGTTTGGTTGCTGTGTCGCTTTGCCCTTTCCCCGCAAAGAAATGACAACACTGTGAACCCTGGAGGTATACGGATATGGAATACTAACATGTGAACATGTGTCACGGGAAACTGTGGGAAAGCTTCCTAGAGCAAAGTGGTGCTTTATACAGTGAAACTAAGTCTTGTGAACACTCAAATGGAAATAGGCCTCCTTCGATTTAGTCATCAAATATTCATGCGCTGCTTACCTACAAAATGCAAATGACCTCGCCCCTGATATGTAAGATTGATGGTAAGAACTCTCTTCCTTTAGTTCCATACTTGAATGTTGCCGTATCAAAGAAGTTATCTCCTGAACCTCCCGTACAGATCACACTCCCTAAGCTCCCCTGCTATCCTTTCTGTCCTCCTCTATTTGTCCCCATAGCACTGGCACGGTGTCTGACACCCCTGGAGAACGTAAAATCCACAGCGGCAAAGACTTCGTTCGCTTCCTTGCTGTATCCCAGCACCTAGATGGTCTGACTCACGCTGGGCACTCAACAGTGCTTGTTGAATGAACAGTGAATGAACAGAAGAGAAGGTGAAGGGAAATAGCACGTATTACAAACGTACCATATACCATGCCCAATATGTGCACTTTATATACTCACATGTCATTTTATGTTATGCTTACAACATATTCTCACAGTACGTGCAAAGACAGGATCCTACAAAGCTAAGTAGATATTGCCGAAAGTCACAGAGCTATAAAATGGCAAGAGCATTGAGGTAGGATTTGAATTCACATCTATTTGATTCCAAATGTTCCTTCTACTGCTCCAAGGAACAGCTGAACAGGACTGTCTCATGTTCGTAAGCAGTGCCAACTTACAAGTGTCTTGGGTTTGTATTCTGGATTTTCACCTACACTTGAGCAATGTTTAACTGTAGAGTGGGACTATGTGTTGAACCAAAATGACCAGGGCGAGTAAAGGGGCTGCTAATGCTTAGCACCTACATGGTATTTCACAAATGTTTGCTGGATGGATGGATGGGTGGATGGATGGACGGACGAATGGATGAATGGATGATAAAAAAGGATAAGCAAGGAATTACAGATGCACTGCCTATGTTGGAAATATATTTCTCCTTGACCTCTTTTTAAAATTAAATTTTTTAAAAAAGAATTGAGCAGAATAGTAAAAATTTAGGTGGAATCTGTCAGATTCAGGGACCTGTTTGTCATCCTGGCTTAAGCTCACTAATATATAGGTACAACTCATTTTTTGTTTGTTTGTTTGTTTTTTAACCATGGGACTCTGAGTCCAAAATATAGGTTGATGCAAAAGTAATGGAGGTTTAAACAGTTAAAAATTGCAAAAGCCGTAAGTACTTTTGCACCAACCTGATGTATACAACATGAGCAGAAACTTCTGGGCGCCACAAGGCTGACCCTGCCTTCAAACCTATTTATCTTTGGCAATTGTCCCAGTGGTTGCATTTCTAACCCGCAAGAGAGGACAGCAAAAATGACGTTTCTGGAGCCAAGTAAATCTACAGATGGGCTGATGTGGGAACGCCATACAGAGAATAGCAACACGCATAGAGTAGGGTATTTCTTCCAACTGTTCACTGCCCAAAGATGGCCTTCTCCAAACCCGCACCTGCTGCACTCTGAAAAGCCCCATGAGGTCAGGCTTATTTTGGTTTGGCTTTGAGAGCGAATCCTCACACAGAGTCAGTACTCACTCGCAAACTGCGGATCTCCTTAGTGCCCCAGTGCTGGCGAATTCTTGGACGAGTTTGCCGCGCACGTCTCAGTAATCAAACAGGTGCTTTGGGTGAGATGGTGAAAAGACAAGAAGGGCTATTATAAGAGTATGGACTGAGTTGATAACAGGTAAGTTCTTCCCTCCACCTCTAGACTATGGGGAAATAGGGGTTTTACAAAATGGTGAATACACTGTTGATGTGCAACGTTTTAGACCATTGTAACCTTCTTCTCTCATTACTGTCATCCCCAAAAGCCCTCAGTAATACTCAGGCCCAAATAAGATGTCTCGTCATCATATCCCTGAGGTAGACCTCCTCTCCAAGTTATAAATCTTTAAATGCAGACATGAAATGCCACGAAAGTCAACCACTGTAAAATTATTAGAAGGACTATTAGAATGTAAAGCAATGAAACAAAAAGTATAAAACGCAGTTTCAGAATCACATTCAGATTTTTCTTTCAAAGCAGCAGCCCTACTCTTTTGCTGTTTGCGCTTCCCCGGTTGGCACAGGGGATTCTTGTATAATTCACAGCTCAGCCTTAGCATCTGAAATGACTTGTTCCACCAAGAAAGCCAGCCCCTCCAAGTACTGAGTCTGTCTGACCAAACCTCTGAAGCTCCCTCATTTATAAACTGGCTGTGGTTTTATTCAGATAAGCTGTTTCTCTTTGGACAGCCACACAGGAAAATGGCCAGTGCGCCATCTTGCAGTGTGCTGGGCTGAGCCGGGCAGGCCAGAGCCGTTTCTGAGTGCCCAGGACCTGTTCCAGGAGTGCCCCAGGTGGGTACCCCATGCCAGGAAGTCCTCTCCTCACCATCTGCTGTGTGCCTGGCAAGGAGGTGGGCCAACAGGTACTCCCTCACACACTCACCTGCCTCTACCTTACAGCGACACACACACGCAGCCACCCTGGCTCAGGACACGGAACAAATGTGACCTTCTCTGCGTCTCACAGCTGATAAGTAGCAGAGCCAAGATTTGGGCCCAGGTCCCTCTGAGGCCCAAGAGTAGGGAGTTGAATGTAATGGATGAGAGCCTGGGCTCTGGAGCCAGAGTGTCAGGATTGGAATCCTGGCTGTGTCGCCCGATTTATTTATAAAGGAAATAAGAGCATCCCCCCAGACTCAAAGGAAAATGTGAATACAACGCAGAAACAGTGAATAGCCAACAATACCGCCTGGCAGTGAAGTTAAACCTACCTGTGTCTGAGTCCTTGCACGAGCCACGTGGTCACAGGCAGGTCACTTAACTCCTCCAGGCTGAGCACCTTCCTGTGTAAAATAGAAACCACACTGCCCTCGTCACAGAGTTCTTAAGAAAGGAGGTGACACGTACAAAATGACCAGCGCAGGTTTGCAGCTCAGTAAAGGGCTGTTCTTGGAATTACTGTGTCGGTGACAACTACAGCTGTCTGCTTAGTCTCTATAGTATTTGTTGTCATTAGCAGAGGTTATCAGAGTAAAAACACTAGTCAGACATTTCATAAAGTTCAGCCAACCAGTAACAGGTTCCTCTCCTGCTTTTTAATGTGCACAATGAGGGGACAAGACAAATCAAAGACTTCTTCTTCCAGTCATTATTTTACTTTTAAGAGGTTGTCCCATCAGCAGAAACCCTACCTCTGCCATTTTTTTTTTCCATGAGGTACATCCACCCATGGAAGTTTTACTTAGAAAAGGGATGCTCTCTCCCTGGCCCCAGGAATGCAGTGAGTACTTCTGTAGGGACGCTTCTGAGGAAAAGCCGGGGAGGGGCTACCAGAGAAGGTTGGGGCTGGGGCCGCCACAGACAGCATTTTCACAAGCTCTCAGGCACAGAACTCTGCTGAGAAAAACTGGAAAAGGGAATGGCCTGGCCTGATGTCAGTCAAAGGCATTTTTTTTAAATCCCACTGCGCCAATATTTTTAGTATGAAAAGAAAACAACCTCGCCTCCAGGAATAGCCACCCGCATTCAATCAGTGTAGACATCACTAAATGCCACACAATGAAAGCCTGGGATTAGGTGTTGGGGACAGTGGTAGAACAGTGGTTCGCGGTGTGTGGGCCGAGGACAGCAGCACAAGGGACCTTGTCAGAAATGCCAGTTCATGGTCCCATCCCAGACCTGCTGAGTCCCAAACTCGGGGGTGGGCCCAGCAGTCTGCCTCTTCACAAGGTTTCCCTCCAGGTAACGCTGGCACAGGCTCAGGTTCAAGAACCGTGGGCTCAGGGTCGTGGGGGTGCCTTGCAGTGGACTGACAGGGAACAAACATTCACGAAGCACTTGCATCCATGTTACTCCTGCAGGAATTAGAGCTCACCTTTTCAATTTGAAACTTGAGATCAGGGAGGTTGTGAGCTGCTCAGTCTCACAGCTGATACGTAGCAGAGCCAGGATTTGGGCCCAGGTCCCTCTGAGGCCCAGGGGTAGGCCGTTGAACGTAATGGATGAGAGCCTGGGCTCTGGAGTCAGAGGGTTGGGGCTGGAATCCCAGCTGCATCACGTCAATGCTGTGTGGTCCTGGGCAAGTTGGTGAAACTCTCTGGACCTCCCCTTCCTCATCTGCAAACATTTACTTCCTATGGAGAGATTCAATAAGATAATTCAGGGCAGGTGTTGGAGCAGTATCTGGTATGTAATAAACACCTAATAGATGCCAGTTTTATTGTTGCTATTGTTTTTATAGTACTTCTAATGTGATGGTGTGGAAAGAATACACAGCTTTGGCCCTTGGGTCTCTTCCTGGGCATTGACGGAGGTGACAGCCCCCGAAGTGCCCATTAAAACAATCGGCAGCCTCCATGTCCCCAAGGTTCTTTCAGAGGCCACCCAAGCCAGCCCCCAGGGGCCCCATTGTTCACCTGAATCTCATAAAATAGCTGTTCCATTTCCTCGCCTGCCTCCTGCCTGGACATATCACGTGCCAACCCCCAGCTATACATAGCCCAGGCCTCATTTGAGGGCAGTGGAAAGTGACAGGAGATTACCGGAGAGATAAGCGTCAGCTCTCCCAGTTTCAGGGGAGGACACACAGTTGTTGAATTGCTTGACATGTCGCCAGATGGTATCAGGGACAGTGGGTGAGAACAGCCGCTGGGCTCTTGGCTTGCATGGAAAGAGCAGGGTTGCAGCCAGGGTATTTTTAATGGCTGGCCAGAGGGACATTCACTTTGAACAAAGACCTGACATTTTCCCCCAGTTCCTCAGTCCTTGGATTTTTTTTTTCTCTTCAGATTCTTGATCCTGCAGAAGGTAACCTCCACTTAGCTCCTTTCAATAAGTAACCATTCCCTTTTCTCTACCTTCCCCACCTTCGCTCTGACCATGAAGCAAATGAATCTTTCTCCTCCTCCCTGAAGACTGTTCTTAAGAAGGGGTACAAATGTCACTTTCTTCCTTTCTGTTCCTGGATTAGAGCCGAGAAGTCCTACAAAGGGACGGGCTTGAAGGGACCTATGTAGACGTAGAGGCCCCTGGCATATTGCAGGTACTGTCCTCTGAAGCCCAGGGCGCAGTCACACAGCCCAGGGAACGTGTCCCCTGGTGCTTCTTTATTAGTCCCCCCCTCCTTTCATGGGCAAACTTCTTGAACAAGTGATCCACACCTGCTCTAACATGTCCTTGCCACCCACTCAACTGCTTAACTCCCAGTGCTCTGGCTTCTGTCCCAGCTCCTCTCTTAAAGGTCACCGGCGACTTACCGGTCCTGAAAGGAGAGACTTCGTGGGGGTCCCACCCTGTGACGCTCTCAAACATTGGATCCGACCACCCACTCCCTGAGCTTCTCTCCTCCTGCAATGTTGGAGTCACTATGTTTCCTGCTTCTCCCGCAATCCCCTCTGCCTCCAGGGCAGGCTCTTCCTCCTGATCTTGCCTCCTATGAGATGAGACAGCCAGTCCTGACCCTGCGGTTTCCTCATGCTCTCTCCTCCCTGAAGGTGTCTCCCACCTTCACGCCTTCACCTTTCACCAGCACAGCTCCACTCAGGACCTCTTCCCTGAGTGCGAGGTTGGCAGCTCCAGCTCTTGGCTGGTCTTCCATTGCCATGAACTCATTGCATCAAAATCCAGGCTGAGAACATTGCCCTCGTTCTGGCATGCCCGTCTGACATCACTGCTTTGTCCTCCACTCGGTTCCCTGGCTGGAGACCCTGGAACCATCTTGCCTCCTCCTCTCCTTTGGCCTCCCTCCCTTTTCTCTCCAAAGCCACAGGAGGGTTACCAGGTCTCCACTTGTCACATCGCCTCACAAGTTACATCTCCATCCACTGCCTCGGTCTCAGACCAGTCATCTCCCACTCAGACTATGGCATCAGCCTCCTCCCTGGTCACCTCTCCTTTCCACTCTCTTTTCTGTCTATGCCCTAAGATCACCCTCCCCAAACTCAAATTAGTCATATTGCTCTTTTATTCAAAGATATCTTCCAAATCAGAACTGCTAGTCCTAATATGCAGAGTCTTTCACACTCATTTCTTCATATGCCTGAAACACACTACTCCTTTCAAGTATCCCCAGAGAAGCCCTCTGCTCAAGTAATTCAGCCTGTCCTCCCACACAGCCTGCAAGCTAGCTTTCCAACGCTTTGCTTATGCCGTTTCTTCCTCCTGGGATGCTCTGCTGCTCACCTCTGCCTACCCACACACGCCGCCTCATTCAGGGTCTAGCTGGCCTCCTCACCTCCAGGCAGTCTCCTCTTTCTTTCATCCATTTATTTAAGAAACTAATTTTCAAATTTCTTTTTATTATTAACTAATTAATATTTTGCTGCCAGATAGCGATGTGGGCCCAGTTTTTCTGATTTCTCAAGGAAAGCCAGACATCTCAATTTCCATAGGAAGCTGCTTAATTTAAAATTTTTCACATCACACTTTAAAGGTGATATCTAGCACAGGAACATAGCCCCTTAAAAGTGACAATTTAAAGACTATTTCACCTGCAACGTGGATATGAAATAGCAATACATTCAGTGTACAAATACAAAGAAAGTAACAATTATACTTTTCAGGATGACATTCAGATCTGTAAAAGTAGATTTTCTTGAAACTAAGGAATTGAATGTTCACCCTATGATTTAGGATTTAAGTGATAGGAGAAAAATATAGCAGTGTTTATCACTTTTTCATTTTACAGATGAATTTAGAAATACAACATCTCCATTAATCAGTGTAACTGGATGCCTTTAATGTCTTCTTGTTATTTTCATTTTATGAAAATAGTCAATGAAACAAATTTTTCATTGAGATATAATTAACATATAACATTGTGTTCATTGTAAGTGTACAATATAATGATTACATATAGGAAATGATCACCACAATAAGTATAGTTAACATCTTTCACCACACATACGAAGGTCAGACAATTAAGTTTGCAAACTCATCCTGGAAAAACTGCTACATACCTTATTGCTGAATATCACTACAGTCACCTTCCAAGTACACCCCTTGGGAAGCTATGCACTGACGCCAGTGCCTAGTCCACCCTTCAGAGCAATTTTGGAACTCTTTTTCTGGAATGCCCATCAGAGCTGTCATCGTATTACCCTTGATATCCTGAAAGTCATCCAAATGTCTTCCTTTCAATATATTTCCTTTATCTTCGGGTAAAGAAAGAAGTCATTGGGGGTCAGATCAGGTGAGTAGGGAGGGTGTTCCAGTACAGTTATTTGTTTACAGGCTAAAAACTCCCTCACAGATAGTGCTGTGTGAGCTGGTGCATTGTCGTGATGCAAGAGCCATGAATTGTTGGCGAAAAGTTCAGGTCGTCTAACTTTTTCATGCAGTCTTTTCAGCACTTCCAAATAGTAAACTTGGTTAACTGTCCAGTTGGTAAAAATTCATAATAAATAATCCTTCTTATATCAAAAAAGGTTAGCAACACTCTTGCAACAAGTTCACGAAATTAATTGTCAGACTTCGTAATTACTAAAAAATTTTCTTCTTGTTATGCGAACTTTTTTAGATTCACTCTTTTAGCAACTTTCAAATATATAGTATAGTATTGTTAATATAGTCACCACGCTGTGCATTATATCCCCAGGACTTATTTATCTTATTACTGTAAGTTTTTGTATGTTTTGACCTGCTTCACCCATTTCCCCCACACTCACCCCCTGCTTCTGGCCACCACCAATCTATTCTCTGTAGTTATGAATTCAGTTTTGTTTTTTAGATTCCACACATAAGTGAGATCATACAGAAGGCAAGGAACCAATTTTTTTTTTTGAGATCTACTCTGCTGAGGTTCTAGACTAGGTGCCAGAGAGTACGGGGAGAAAAGAGAGAGGGAGGTGGAGAGTTGATAGACCAATGATCGTAAGCGAATGTGTACTTACAAACCGAGAAAGAGAGGTGAAGGAAAAGCACAGGTCACTATGGACACGTGTAAAGAGGGCACCCAGTTCAGACTGGGAGTCAGGCAATGCCTTTTGAGCTGACATTTATGTGTAGACTTCAAGGATAGTAGGAGTTGGCGAAGAATGGAGGGAAGGGTCTTGTCGCGAGAGGGAAGGGCACACATTTCCATGTTTAATGCCTTTGTGTGTGAATTAGAACAAGGCGCCCCCTGCAGGCAGCTGCCGCTCATGCCTGGCTTAGGGCTTGGGGACACAGCAGACAAGGTTTCAAGAACTGAAGAAGAGTGTATTAAAGGGCGGAGTGGCCCCAAATGAGGCTGGAGAGGCAGGTGGGCCAAACTGTGCAGGGCCCTGTTGGCCATATTAGGGATTTTAGATTTCATTCTGAGTGCATGGGAATTAAATCCACAGTACATATCACAGCCCACTGGGCTCTGCATGATTTACTTTCCCTGCGCGCACTCTCTCTCTCCCGACCCCCGCAAGTCTTCATAGCCTTTATTTTCTAGTCCTTCAGCACCTACCTAATTTTTCATTTGTTTCCTCCCTAATGAAACGACAAGGTCCTTGATACAGAAATGTGTCTTATACAATTTTGTTTAGCACAGACCTTGATCACAGTAGGTCCTCAGTTAATAGTTAGTGTTCTCTTTTCATTCCAATGTGTCAGGCTTTGGTATTTTTTGAATTGGCACAAGGTCTAGAACCCTATCCAGCTCTCATAATATTAAGAAGGAAATCTAACATTTATTAAGCACTTACTGCATTCCAAGAACTGTGTCAAGCACTTTACGTAGTTTATCTCACTTAATCTTCAAAGCAGCCTTGTGAAATAGATATTGCTATTGTCCATATTTTACCGTGGAGTCACAGCACTTGGGACCAAGCCAGGAATCCAAGCCTCTGATTCCAAGCCCTGTGCTCTTAACCACTGGGCTATACTATCCCCGGTCATTTATTCATTTAAAGATGGGAGCTACTTCGACCCCATCATTACAGAGGTAACAGGGTACAATACATACCTACACAATGCAATATTAAAAAAGAGAGAGTAACGGTATACTACGAATGTCCACCTCCTTGCTATTGAATTATGCGTATCTCATAGAACTTTTTGATAAAGTTATTTTTCTACTCAAAAGAACTAGCAATGGTCAAAGCAAATCCTAATGTTTCTGGAAAAAACGAGTACTAATGTCCGTGGCTACATATACCAACCAGTAAGAGACAACCCCTTTCTCTAGAGTGGACAACAGGTGAGACCATCTGAGAAGTAATGAACCAACCAACCAAACAAACAAACAAAACCAGCAGAGGAAAGATTATAAGCCGACCTGAGAAAATTGCAGTCAGATTTGAAAAGAGTATTCCAGTTTTCTAGAATTTAGGAGATATAGTGAATGACTCTAGCTTTTCTCCTTCTCATATCTGTAGCTCCTAATCACTGTAATGGGTGAAAATTGCCTCTTTCTCTTAGGTTCAAATGTCACTTGAGTTTGAGAAGTACTTGGGCTAGCCCATCCTCTCATACAAAGTATGCTGAGTGTCTCTAAGGAACTACATGAGATACAAAAGAAAAGCACAAAATGGGGTCCTTCTCCTTAGAGAAGAAAGTGTCATTACTGAAGAGATTTAAACACAACTGTCGCAGTTGAGAATTAAGTGTCAGGGTGCTGTGTCTTTGTGATGGGCTATTGGAAATCACAGAAAGGAGGCTGGAGTGAAATACGAGCCTGGAGCTGGGCTTTGCAGCCAAGGGTGGCCAAGGCCAGCAGCAAGCTGAGGGAGAAGTGATACTTGGTTGCAGTAGAGTGGAGAAAGGAACATATAAGCTGAAGATTTAGGGCCAGCGCAAAGGTGGAGGTGAGATCAAGCCACGTGTGAGAGGAGACAATGCCTGCTGCATCAGCTCTGCAGGGTTCCTGGTCCTGGAGGGAACTGGTCATGTCATAAGTCAGCCCAGAAGGTCCCTGGCTTTCAGAATAGCCATTCTCTGCCCTCCTTCCACCCCCGCCCCACGCTGGTCTTACTGTTCTCTTTTGGGTTGCAGCCAGCCCTGGACATCCTTGGCTTAGGCCCATGAAGGGTGTTTGCTGGGGCTGATGGAAGTGATGACAGAACTCAAGTGGGCAGGCTTTGGTCCTAATCATGGTGGGAGGCAAGAGTGACGGGGCACTGCAGGGATTGTGCGTAAGTGTGCCAAGGAAGAGGCAGGCAGGTCTCAGCTAGCATGGGTTCTTGGCCCATCTGTGCCTGTCGCTTCTCTCTATCCATCTATGCCTAGGACAGTGATTGGCTAGGCTTAGTTAAACAGGAAACCAGGAAAACAGAACTGAATTTGTCTGCCTCTTCCATCCATATATCTTCAAAAGTCACATATAAATGTTAACCAGGTAATTAGAAGACCAGGCTTTACACGCCTAGGACAGGCACACATTTGCATCTACCTAAAAACCAACAAAACCTGGTGGCATATACCTAGGAGAGGTCAGAGTTAAATTCTGTATTTATTTTTCATAGTTACTTTCTTATATTCTTAGTAATATTAATATTTCTCTCCTATGCTGAAGGTAGAGGGGCCAATAGGGCCAAGTATGATCCCGTGGGTACAGGTGGAAAATGTCATGCCATATCACTTTTGGATGAGCTGACAACAATTTATGGCAGTGTTTTCCAGAGTGTGGTATGAGATCTGCTGTGTCACAATCATGGGGTGTGGCAGTGTGTTTTATGAAAATGTAGGTTCCTGAGTCCCACGCCAGCTCTATTCTCACTTTCTGATGCTGAGGCTGAGGAAACCCCATTTTAACCAGCACCCCAGGTGACTTTTGTGCAAACTGAAGTTTAGGAGCCACTGTCAGAGGCCCATGCTCTAGCAGTGGGAAAACTTACTACTATCACAAAGCCATTAGCTCTTATCATAATTTTGAATGACAGACTTAAATACATTAACTTAAATACATTTAAGTTAAAGTTTTGACAGCACCAAATAGAACAGAATGGCTTAAACTGAAAACTAAAAAAACTCATTCAAAAATGACCTTCTCTCATAAGTTGAATGCAATAGACCAAAGCCAAATGACTTTGCAGAAAGACTGGCCTGTTTAAACATTGCAGGAAGGCTCAAGATGAGTCATAACATAAATTCTGATGATGAGTCTTTCATCCTATGCTTCACCTATTCCCAGTCAAACTCCAAGAGAGGAGAGAAAGTTGCATGAGTGGTGAGGGGTATCCTTTGTTACCTGGCCCTCCAGCTGCAGTCACCAGGGGCACTCCACAGAGCAGCTTTCTGTGCTTCTGCCTTATACCCTTAGCCTTTGTGGAACAGAAGTGTTAGGAGCCAGGCAGAAACAAAGAGAATGGGATCATGTGAGGTGATCAGGGAGGGAAGACTGAATAGCCAAAAAAAGCCCTCCGAGAAGTTATAACAAGAGAGGACATCCAAGGAGAAGCCACAGAGGCTGGGGAAAAGGAAGGAAGACACAAATAAAGAGAGAAATGAGAGAAGCAACCACGGAAGGGAAAGTAGTGGGATTTATAGCACACGTTATGGAGCCAAATAGATTCAGTGTCAATTCACCAAGAAAACAAGATATCCTAAAGGTGTATGTTCCAAAGAACAAACATGCAAAATATGTGGAACAAAACCTGATAGAACTGAAAGGAAAAATGAACAAATCACTAAGACCAAAAACAAGGCATAGATCTTCACTCTCACCACTCTTATTCAATGTAGTGCTGGAAGTTCTTGCCAGTGCAGTAGGAAACACAAGGAAATAAAAAGGTGTACCGCTTACGTGCTAAAAACTACACAGTGCTAATGAAAGAAATCCAAGAAGGTCTAAATGAATGGAGAGACATACCATGTCCATGAATTGGAATACTCAGCATAGTATAATAAATATGTCCATTCTCCCCAAGTTGATAGATTTAAATATTCAACGCCATTCCTATCGAAATCTTAGTAAAAATTTTTTTTGGTAAATACAGACAAGATTATTCTAACGTTTATATAGAAGTGCAAAGGGAACTATACTAGCGAAAGCAATTTTGAAAAAGAATAATAAAGTGGGAAGAGGTCGTCAACCCACTTCCAAGACTTACTATATGGCTACTGTAATCAAAACTATGTGTTTTTGGCAGAGCAGAATGGAGAAAGCAGCATAGACCCACGTAATTATGTAACCTGATCTTTGACAAAGATGAAAAAGCAATTCGATGGAGGAGAGATGGCCTTTTCAACAAGTGGTGCTGGAACACTTGGACGTCCACTGGCAAAACAAAACACAAATCAAAACCCTCAACATAAATCTCACACCTTACACAAAATTTAACTCAAAATGGATCAAGGACTTAAGTATAAAAGTAAAACTATAAAATTTTAGGAAAAAAATAGAAGATTTCAGGATCTAGGGCTAGGGAAAGAATTCTTAGACTTAACAACAGAAGCACAATTCATTAAAAAAAAAAAAAAAAACCTGACAAACTGGATTTCATCAAAATTAAAATATTTGGTTCTTCCAGGGACCATATTAAGAGTATGAAAAAATGAGCTACAGAGTGGAAAAATAATTATAAACCACAAAGTCAACAAAAGGCTAATATTAAAGAATTCTCAAAAATCAACAAGCAGAAAACAATCCATTTAGGAAAGAGATCCAACATGGTGGAGTAGATAAACACTGTGCCTACTTCCTTCTGTGAACACATTAAAATTACAACTAAATTATAGAACAGTCAACCTGGAGAATCATCTAAAGTCTAGCTGAACAGGAGTTTTATAACTAAGGATATAAAGAAGAAGCCACTTCAAGACTGGCAGGAGAGGCGGAGATGTGAAACGGGCTAGCACCAAACCTCCATGTGGGGGTTGAGAACTGGGAGGAATATCTCGGCTGCAGTGTTCACCCCTGAAGAGCAAGAAACCACAGCTGAAAACCAGTCTCCCCAGCCCAGAGTACTGGAGCCAGGAAGAAGAGACCCCACAACATCTGGCTATGAAAACAGTGGGGATTCGGACAATCTGGATGGGACAGAAGGCTTCAGGAATTCCAGAGGTCCTCTTAAATAGCCCAAGCACAGACTCTCTCACTCCTGGGTAGTCACCTTGGGCTCCAGCAGAGGAACAGAAACTCAGGGTTTGTCAGAGACATACAGGGGCAGACTGAGGTGTGTGGCTTCATAGCGATGGCTGAAGGACAATTTTCCCTGTGTGGGGTCCTTCTCCCATGTAGCAGGCAGGCAGGCACCATCTTTCCTGTGTTAAGCCCTCCCCCACCGACCAAATCTGAAGCTGATTGGTCTGGTGAGCTCTGCTTCCTCCACCCTGCTGACTCACTGGGACCTCACCCAACACCAGAGGCACTTCTCCATGAACAGACAGCCCCACCCATATTGCATTCTTTCTTAGAAATCTACCAGAGTCCATGGCCTCAGGTGGGTAGCCACTAACCTCAGTGTGCTCTGAGATATTTGCTGAGCAGCTCCAGGCTCAGCAATGGCACCAAACCAGAGTCTACATTAACATGTTGACCACACCTCTTCCTACTCCCTGAGACCCCACCTCACTCAACTTGCTTACTGTAAAAGGCTTTATCAGCCGCTGAAACTTAAGGGAGTTGGCAGGTGGCAGTAGGCCTCAGAGTGTCCTAGCATTTTATGGAGCTACCCCAGGCCGTGTGGTGGCACACATCCTCGGTTCACAGCATGGCTTCTCCCATGTGCCTCCAGGGTTAGCACAGGCAGCAAACAACAGTGGAACACTTTGTAGCTCCTATCTTGTAGTCCCTGGCCAGTCACAGGCAGTGGATGACCTAGGCCTGCACTGGAACCCCTGGCAAGAGGCCCCAGAACCAACATACTTGGAGGTTGGCTCAGAGCACAGCAGAGCATTACCCAGTTAGCCCGACAAGATGCAAACCCAAAGGGCAGTCTCAGCAGGCACCACAGCCCACTGGGGTGAATCCCACTCAGTGGAATAAGCACCCTGCCCAGCAGCCTGTAAGCTGTGGATGTGGCCAAATGCCACAGCCAATCAACCTGACGGTCAATCTCCCTGACATGCCAATAGCAACCAAAGTTCCACTATAACAGGAGGGCACACATAACCCACACAAGGGACACTCCTGGAACACCAGAGCAGGTAACCAGGGAGACCGGGCCACTGGACCTCACAGGGCACCTACTACATAAGGCCACCCGGCCAAGACTGGAGGACATAGCAGATCTACCTCATACATAGAAACAAACAGAGAGGCAGTGAAAATGAGGAAACAAAGAAATACATCCCAAATGAATGAACAGGAGAAAACTCCAGAAAAAACTAATTGAAATGGAGGCAAGCAACCCACTAGAGATGGAGTTGAAAACAATGGTTATAAGGATGCTCAAGGAACTTAATGAGAACTTCAACAAAGAGATAGCAAACATAAAAAACAAACAACAACAATAACAACAACAACAACATAGAAACCATGAAAAAAGAACCAGTCATAAGTGAAGAATACAATAACTGAAATGAAGAACACACTTGAAGGAATGAACAACAGACTAGATAAAGCAGAGGATGGAATCAGCGCTGAGTGGAGTGTAAGAGAAAGACAGATGCAATGTGATTTTGCTTATATGTGGAATCTAAAGAACAAAATAAATAAACAAACAAAACAGAAACAAACTCATAGATACAGAGAACATATTGATGGTTGCCAGATGGGAGGGGGTTTGGGAGTGCGTGAACAAGGGGAAGGGATTAAGAAGTACAAATTGGTTGTTACACAGTGATCATGGAGATGTAGGGTACAGCATAAGGAATATAGTCAATAATATTGTAATAGTTATGTATGGTGTCAGATGGGTACTAGATTTGTTGGGGTGATAAATGGGAGGGGGGTTAAAAGGTGAAGTGATTCGGAAGTACAGAATGGTAGTTACAAAATAGTCGTGGAGATGTAAAGTACAGCATAAGGAATATAGTCAATAATATGGTGATAACATGGTATTGTGTTAGAGGGTTGCTGGACTTATCAGGGTGATCACTTCTTTAGGTATATAAAGTTTGAATAACTATGGTGTACATCTGAAACTAATATAATATTGTATGATTGCTATATTTTAATAAAAATGTTTTTAAAATAAGTATAATATAAAGAAAAAAACTAATGAAAAAGTAGTGGGGGGATTTGTATCATAAACCTTCTAATTGTACATTAAAACTTTAATATAACAATTTTTTAAAAATCAAGTTTCAAAAAAAAGAAATCCCAAAAAACAAAAAAAAAAATCCATTTAGGAAATATGCAAAAGACATGAAGAGGCGGTTCATAGACGAGAACATACAATGATTAATAATTACATGAAAAAAATATTCATCATTAGCCATTAGAAAATGCAAATTAAAACCATAATGAGATATCACTACACATCTGTTAGAATGGTGGCTGGGGAGGGACTCAGGGCGCTTTGTCAGGTATCCATGAGCACCTGAGTACTCTTTGCTTTCTTTCTGATTCTCCTCTCTCCCAATTCAAATTGTGGGCAGAGAAGGGTGTGTGGTAGTGGATATATTCTTCCAAATCTTGTACCTTTGGTCTGGCCCTCACCTTTTCTCTTCTCGGTTCTCCACATTCTGCCGAATCATCCTTCTTCTGAAGGGATAAGCATAAAATCCCTTCACTGCTACTTGAATTGGTCACAGAGTAACAGAACACAAGGAGGAAAACCCTCCTGTCGATATCTCATAATATTGTCTTGTGATAATATTCTTCTACTTGCCTTTCCTTTCAGCTTGTGGCCCAGGTCTTGGAACATAAAGACATAGGTTTTGTGATGGTGGATGCCAAGAAAGAAGCCAAGCTTGCCAAGAAACTGGGTGAGTGTGATTTTTTTTCGGCTCCATCAGAAAGAAGCAGAAGTGTCTTGCAAAAAGAGGTATAGTTTCATTTATTCTTGCATGATAGCTGGATCTTATATTTGTTTTCATTGTTATGATCCTGCATACCTTCATCTTGGATTGTAGAAGAGTTCCATAAAAATAAATCATGGCCTGAATTGAAAAGTTTTACAGTAGTCATCTAATATATCTTTGTATCAGTGCCTAGAAGAGTGTTTCCTCCTGGAAAAATTGACACTAGAGACAAACCTTTATTTTCAGATCCTGGGGTTAAAAAGCCAGCTTCTCTATTTCACTGTCATGGTGATCTCTTTGGGAGATCAAATCTCTCCTTCTATCACCTATTATTTCCTTATCTCAGCCAACAAATGTAGCATTCATGGTAGTGACTCTGTGGTCCCAGTGCTTGCTAAATTTAAGACTAAATCCAAGCTGGACATTATCACCAAGGATGAGAGGGAGGTTTTAGATGAGGTATGCTAAGGTGACTGCACAGTGCGAGGAGTTGTAATCTCTTTTGTCAACATGCCACGCTTAAGTGCAAATGTGCTCTAAGATTTTTATACTTCTAATTCCAAAGAGGGAGAAAACAGGTAACTTCTCTGGTTTTCAAACACCCCCACACATACACTGACCATTTCATTCTTTCTGCATGGCCAGTTAAGAATGGCTATTAAAAAAAATCGCAGGAGGTTATAAAACAGGACCTTTGAAGAAAGGTTAATTGGATTTGGAATAGTAGGCACAGGGGAAAAGAAAATAGTGGTGGTTCGATAAATAGGTTTAGGTACATGAAAGTTCATTATCTTCAAGAATTACAAACAACTGTTTTCTATTTTATTTTTTTAAAAAAACATGCATTGCCTTTTTTAAGATTTAAATTATAGGAGACAGTATTTGTTAGACATAAAGAAGAACTCAGGGCTATAAAATGATAATGGATTATTAAGAATGTCTGGGGTACCTCTTTTCCTGGAGGTGAATTAAGGAATACTTTTTCCCCTTGAGCAGGGGAGCAAAGTATGTTAAACTCTTTCCTTAGTCAAAAGCAATTTAATGAGTTCTTTCTCCTCCCCCAAGATTCCATAGTCTTCTCCCTTCCCATGTTCTAATGAGAAGTTGAATTTCTAGTAAATTTAGTTAGAGGAAAACACTAGTGTTCCAGCGATCTAAAAATTTAGGGAAGGCAAGCTGGGCGAGTGATCGTAAGAATGGACCAGTGGATATTCTCCCAGTGGAAGATGTGATGGGGTTTGAAAAGCCTAAATGAGCCTTTCTCCAAGCTCAGGCTGGAGGAACTGGGGCAGGTTCTTTCCGATGGCTTGATCCTTGGAGTTTACAGGACAGTTGTGTTGTGTGAATCTGCTGCTTCATCTCCATCCTCTCTTCCATTTGCTTGAGTTTGGTCTCCATCAGGCTGTGTCGCCAGCCTCCTAAGTGGTTTCACTCAGAGCAGGATACTGGCTGATGTTCAACTCTGGGACCCCTGTGATCGGTCCATGTCAGCTTCAAGGATACATGGTATGTTGCTCCTTTAGATTTAAGAATAGTGCTCTGTAGTGTGGCAGGGCTCTTCAGATGTGCCCTGGGACACAGCCGGCAGTGGGCCAGCCTTCTTTTCCGTAGAGATTCTGCAGAGGAGTTCATCTGGAGAAAGCATTCTCCAGCTAATAGAGAGTTTGGAAACAATTAATCTAAGGAATTAAGGCTGCCATGTAGTTGGACTACTTGCCAGCCTCAGCTGTTTAGCCTTCCTAGGGGGGGAAATGCAGTCTTTCAGCAAGCATTTATTAAAATACACAGCATTACACCAAGAGCGATGCAGGGTAGAAAAGAAGATGCAGACCTTGTAGCATTCTCAGCTCACTGGAAAAAGAGGATGTGCAGAATTCAGCTACTCTAGAAAAGCAAGATGTTCGTTCTAGCCACAAACATTTATTGGGTGCCCAATCGGTCCAGGCTCTGTGTGATGCCCTGAGATACCAAGATGATACCAAGATACCTTAGAGAGCCTAATGTTATTTGAGGACCTGTACGTGCTGCTCAGAGGAGATCAACAGTTGCAGGAGACACTGGAGAGGCCTTCCTGGGAAAAATTAGTCCTAAGCTGAGACTTGATGTTGCTGGCCAAGATGGAAGAGGAAGGTGGAGGTCCCTCCTGGCTTGAGGAACGAGGTGAACATAGGTGTAGAGAATCACGCTCTGTGACTTTTCTTTTACGCACACTTTGCATCAGCTCGTGGGCAAGAAGCAAAGGGAGCCACAGGGATTTAGAGAGCAGTTTTCAAAGGAGTACAGGTCTACCCAAAGGAGGCTGTAAAGGATAGGGGTGGTAGGAGGTTGTGCAGGGACTTGAATGGCAGCCTAAGGAGTCAGGTGGGCGGTGGGCATTGACACTTTTGATAAGGAGGATGGGGTCAGCAGTATTTTCAGAAAATTAAAGCAGGGGAGGTGTGGGGAATACGTTTTTCTTTTACGTTAAAATCCAGGTGGAATTGTTGGTTCTTGACTATTTTGATCTAAATTTACACTTTGGTGTCCAGGGAACTGATCCTCTGATCCTGACCCCACTGTCACCCAGGGACCCCGAGCCAGACCTTGGCTAGCAGGATGGCTCTTCCTCCATCAGGATGACCTTGTCTTGGGACCTCTTTGATTCTTCCAGGTTTTGATGAAGAAGGAAGCCTGTACGTTCTTAAGGGCGATCGCACAATTGAGTTTGATGGCGAGTTTGCAGCTGACGTCTTGGTGGAGTTTCTCTTGGACGTAAGCATTTATGCCGAGTGGCTCTGCATGGGACTTTTGGGGTTCAGGTATAGGGGAAACTGAAAGCCCAAAGTAAGAACACAGAAGCTGGATAACATGACTTGGTCTAAGACAGATTTCTCAGACTTCACAAAGAATTAAGGAGTGTCATTTACTTCCACTGGGAAGCTGGCCCTTCACTCACCTTAGAAACTGTTTTATTAGTGATCAGAGAGTCACAGATTGGGACTATGTAGTAGTAACATGTGAATTCTCTTAGCAATCATACACCAACATGCCCTGAAATTCCCCTGGCTTTGTTCCAGGGCTTCTGAAGAGGAGGTGGGGAGCGTGGGAAAGAGAAGTGAATAATCGTCTGAAGATTGGTGGGGAGAGGAGTAACATCAGCTGAGCTACCCTTCACTAAGGGTAACTCGGAGCAGAATAAAAAGGGACTGAGCTAATGAGCCCCCAATATCATCCTTCCTCTCAGCCATGGAGTTGTACCACCCTCAGATCCACATGCTCAAGCAAAGAGTGGAACAAACACTATAAAATAGTTTATCTAGGGCTGGCCCGGTGGCTCAGGCGGTTAGAGCTCCATGCTCCTAACTCCGTAGGCTGCCGGTTCGATTCCCACATGGGCCAGTGGGCTCTCAACCACAAGGTTGCCAGTTCAACAACTCGAGTCCCGCAAGGGATGGTGGGCTGCGCCCCCTGCAACTAAGATTGAACACGGCACCTTGAGCTGAGCTGCCTCCCAGATGGCTCAGTTGGTTGGAGCGCATCCTCTCAACCACAAGGTTGCTGGTTCGACTCCTGCAAGGGATGGTGGGCTGTGCCCCCTGCAACTAGAAACGGCAACTGGACCTGCAGCTGAGCTGCGCCCTCCACAACTAACACTGAAAGGATAACAACTTGAAGCTGAAAAGCACCCTCCACAACTAAGATTGAAAGGACAACAACTTGACTTGGAAAAAAGGCCTGGAAGTACACACTGTTCCCCAATAAAGTCCTGTTCTCTTTCCCCAATTAAAAAAAAAAAAAAAAAAGTCCTAAAAAAAATAATTAGAAGAATATTAAAAAAAAATAGTTTATTTACAGATAAACTGCCATTTTCAATAACAGCTGTGAAGTTAAGTTCAAGCCACTTTTGAACACAGATTCCTATATAGAAAAAAAACATCCATACAGATGATTCTTTATCTACCAGCTAGTCCACAGTGGCCTATTGCCTTTCCTCCATAGCCTCAAAAACCCAGAGAAAGAGAGTCAAAAGTGAGTTGCAAGTCTCCTCCTATGAAAAAGTGCCCATGGTCTCTGCTTGGCCCATAACTGCAAGCCTTAAACAAGTTGAGGGCAGCAACAGAGCAACTCTGGGCCAACACGGCACGGCCTCAGCTCTATCAGCAAGGCCGAGGCTTTTTGAAGCATGTAACAAAAACCAGACTCGAGCTACCTTCAACAACGAGCAACGTGACTGGCCCACACAAATAGAAAACCAGAGTGAGGGCAGATTTTAGACTTGATCAAATCAGGGCTCCTGTTCCATTTTTCTCTGTAAATCACGGGTAATGTTGTTTTTAGTGTATTGGCTTTGTCCTCAAACGGATTGTCCTCAAGTTGGTTATCAGCTAGCCAGCAGCAGAAGCTAATACATCACATTTCCTCGTTCATATGCAACAGTGGGTGGGTGGATGGAAGGAACTTCCCATTGTTCTCTTTAAAAGGAAAGCACAGCCGTTGCATTTCCACTGTCTCTATTCCTAATGCTGTATTCTACTTCTTGTAAATACATATGTGTGTATAAATATATATATATACATATTTTACACCCGAAATATATATATATTAAATAATTTATATTTAAATAAATTAAATAAATAAATAAAGTGGGGGGAAAAAAAGAAAAAAAAGGAAAGCACAACTTTCCCCAAGCTTCCAGCAAATCTTCCCTGGAGACCCATTGGCCAGAATGGAGTCACACGCCATTCGGACATCAATAACTGGCAAGAGAAATAGAATTGCCCCCAGACCCTTCAGCCCACTCCTTGAGTTAAGATCAGTTCCTCAAAAGACTGTGCTCCTTGGGGGGGTGGGGGATGGATGCTGAGGCACAAACCACAAAGTCCACAACTTCTCCCGAAAGCCCTCTATCTATGTGCCTGATGCCTGGGGAAAGAACAGTTCTCTTATTTGAACTTATTTTTTGTGTGTGTGATTTCAGCTCATTGAAGATCCAGTGGAGATCCTCAACAGCAAACTGGAAGTCCAGGCCTTTGAACGTATTGAGGACCAGATCAAACTCATTGGCTTTTTCAAGAGTGAGGACTCAGAATGTAAGTTGTCTGTCAACCCCAGCCTGTTGGTGTGAAGGCTAGATCCCCAACAAGTTATGTCTGCTTATCCATAAAGAGGATAGGTCATCGGGATAACCTGTGCTGGGGAGAGAGGAGAATCTCCCTCAAACCCCACGCAAGGGGACACATGCATAAATTATGCAAAACAGGGAGAGGAGCTCAAAGAACTCTAAGGTTGGGCCACGTCCTCTGGCCTTGAAGACAGGAGTGTTTTACAGAAGAGAGAAAAGCCCTTTCTCCACTTTTTCCACCTGCCGACCTCCAGTTGGATTCTCCCCTAAAACTGGACAAATATTGGGCTGTCTTCCTGCCGTTGGCAGCTCGTGTGGCCACCAGTTGGAGAACTTCTCAGTCACTTGGACAGCATTAGAGGAAAATCTGGGTAGGGCTGGGCTTAGCAGCTGCAGCACAATATGGAAAGTTGCTGGCCAAGCCCCGCTGACCACCAAGGCTGCCGGCAATAGCACACCACACCCTTGGGTATATTCCCTTTCAAAGCTTTGTGGCTGGGTTTTGGGTGGGCACAGGAACATATTATATAGCATCAGCACAACCCATAACAGGAGTGTGAGGGTGATGAGTGGGAGTCAGGAAGAGTCAGGAAGGGAAGGAACCAGGAAGACTAACTACCTGAGTACCTTTTCTTAAACTGCTTTGGCCACATGAGCCCCATGAGTTAAGCCTTTTTCTGGTGTCTCAGCTTTGGAGAGAGAGAAAGTGTTGGAGGGAGTGGCCGTAACTATGAAAGAAAATCTAGTAGCATTAGTACATGGGGGAGGTGCAAGTAAGGGCTGCTTGTGGCTATTTCTAGAAACTCCAAAATATTTTGGAATTATCTGTGAAACTGTGTCTCTATCCCACCTGCCAAATGGCATCTTTAGTCATCTCAACAATCCACCAATTTTCTTACTCCCATGACCCAACTGAACTGTCTTCTCATTTACTACATAAAAGCATCTATTCACCCTCCTTAAGAGTGTGTTGGGGGAAGGTGGCTAGCCAGGCAGTTGTGCCGCAGTCCTTCTTTAGGTGACTTTGTTTCAATTTTCACATTTCTACATAGATGCTGACACCTCTGGGGTGCTTCTCATGAGATCAGAGTAGAAGTCTAGGCTAGGTTTCCTGAATACAGCTGTTGTTTGCACGAGGCTAAGGGTTCAACCCCGGTTTGAAGCACCAACCTGGGATTAACTTTGCTCCACCCTTCATCTTAAAAGGCACAGAGAGAAGGGAGTTCTCCTGACATAGGTCTAGGCCATGCTTTCTATCAGGATAGGAGTTTACAGAGGTGGAGAATGGTTCATCAGGGACAAAGGGGTCAGGGGAGGGGGAACAGAGGGCTCTGATGGAGCCCACTGCTACTTTAAAGAGGCACAAATGGATTAGCTATGACTCTGCCATTTCACTTTCTATACTCTCCCACTTCCCTCTGTTCCTTCTCCATATCTCCAACCCATCTTCTTCTCCATTCAATCCTCTACCCCAACTATCAGGTTATAGGATACATTTTGTGTCAACCCAGTTATTTTGTGAGGATGAGTTTCATGAACGCATACCAGCACGTACAGGTGTTCTTGTACAGTTTTTAGTTCCTCTCTCATCTGTGCTAATTGTGCTGACCTCTATTCTAGCAATTATCACACTACACTGTGATCCTCGGAGGATCCAGAACTCTCCCTGGGCTGTGACCCTTTGATAATTGTCTTGGTCTTAGTCATCTTGGTGTCTCCTGAGCCAACATTATTCTTGAAATATTTTTATTGAATATTAGAAAATTCTGCACATGCCTGAGATTCTTGCATAAGCTTATGCCTCTGGCGATGAAGGGATATGGAATTCCATGAAACTGAAAAAGTTCATGCTGTTAAGAATGAATCATTGACTCTCAAAACTACGGAATTTATGTAGAATAACTACCACCATTACCATTACCATCAGCCTCACATCTAAGGCTTGAATACACTTACTTGTTTGCCCAAGTAAGTGCAGTAAGGCACAATATGGCCGCACTTACATGGTCTCATGCTTTTCTTCACCAGTGTGGACTCATGTTTGGGACCAGAGTCAAGTATTGTCTTGATTAACTTTAAACCATCCTTTCAAGGGTTCAGAATAAAAAAGGAAAACTTACAAAACCGGAAAAGAAAAACTAGGATTTACCATAAAGTGTGCTCCTGCTAAGACGTTTAAAATACTTTTGTGACGCTATTTTTGATTGAGTTGCATTATATACTAAGGTGGATTTTCTCCTTACTTTGTGCTCATTTATACAGCAAGCTGCACTCTCTCTAGAGGGCACACATAGCTAGCAATGAGTTTGAGTGAAAGAATTTTTCCTTTTTGTCTGAGTCCTTTTCACTCCATTGTACTCTCTGGGTTTTCTTCTTTCCATCTACCGATTTCATAAAACATATAAAAGTGTGGTAAAAAGTTCTTTGGGGTGACTGAATGCCAGTCAACTCAAAATCCTTGGGGAAAGTGTGGGTTTAAATAGTACTATAATGAATAATTATTTGTCTAAATAATATCTATTAAATCATTATCCAATCGGGATTAATTGGCTTCCTACTTCTCTCTACATTATTTAAAAAGAGAAATGTCTGCAGTGTGCATCTTGACAATGTCTCTCCTTTTTATCTTTTACCTCTTAGATTACAAGGCTTTTGAAGAAGCAGCTGAACAATTCCAGCCTTACATCAAATTTTTTGCTACCTTCGACAAAGGTGTAAGTATCTATGAAACTCCAATGTGAACACTTTCGTAGGCACAAAATATTAAAGTTCGAACTTTCCACCACTTTCTCTTTCCTTTTAGCAACCTTAACCAACCACTATCCAGTAACACTTGCTCCAGAAGTGTTAGAAATAATGGTAGTAAATCACTGTTGAATAAGAGATGAATACAAAGATGATTAATTCAGAGGATGTAAGGGCATTTGTGAAAATATCCAGTGACAATGACGCCCCACTCATTATCAAGTTCAACATTAAGAATGGGAAATGTGTGAGCCCAGGGCGTGCAGGACGTTGTCACTGCTTCCTTTTTCTTTAGAGCTGTCGTCTCTCTCCCTGGGGTTGGATACTTACCCTCTTCTGGGTTAGGACGGGGGATGGGATGGGGGGGCATTGACTTCTGCAGCCCTGGGTGCTTCAGAAAGTTACCTGCATCTTCAGGAGATGTTACTGATGTACTTGCCTACAATTCAATTGTTCTTTCATTTCTGGATGTGGCAAGTGCTTTTATACGAACAGCAGAGATAGAGAGACCTTGAATCAATGGATGATTTATTTGGGGTCTGCTGTGGTTAGAGTACTCCACTCTGGCTCTAGGTACTAAAATGGCTACTATTTATCCAGTGCTGTCAGTGTGTTGGGCACAACTTGATATATTGCATTTATACTATTTCTAACCCTTTAAACAACTTTGACACGTAAGAACCCCCAATTTCCGGATAAAGAAAGAAAATTTTAGTAAGTTTAAGTAATATCCAAGGTCTCTGGCAAATTTACGGTAGTGCTGAGATCCCAATTTAAGACAATCTGTGCCCCCCAACCCCTGCCCTTTCCTCTGTGTCACCCCATTAAGGAGAAAACTCTGTACCTACACTTGAGATTCTGGGTACACACCCACACCTGTATAACATACGCGCAACACACACATATATAGCACACACAACACACATACATGACATACCTACAACATCCCCAACACACATGTAACACACACATACATTCACAAGCAATATACACACTCACACAACACACACATATAACATCCCCATGACACACACACTCAGAAAACTTGAAGTGTTGTGTGGAAAACAAGCCTGTAGGTGCTAAAGCAGGGAAGGTCTATGATGAAAAGAGGTTACATTCAATTCATACATACATTGAACCACGTCTATGGATACGGCCCCTGTCTACAAGTCTGCAATCCAGATGAAAGGTCCATAATCTAAGTTACATCATCTAAACTTGAAGAACGTTTACCCTAATTGGTTGGATTAGAGCTGGGAGAAATCTTGAGCAAGAATGCCAGAAAGAGTAATAACTATCATTTAGTGTCGTAAGTACCTTTCATGTGCCAGGCTTTGTGCTAAGAGCTTTCTATAGGTTTTCTCATTTAATCTTCTCAATACCCCTGTAAAAGAGGAATTTGTATTCTCAGCCTCCAGAGGATGAAACTGGGGCACCGAGAGGTTAAGTGACTAGCTCCTGGTCACAAAAGAGGCTGTGCAGCTGGATGGAATCTTAGGTCAGCCCGACTTCAAAGTCAATGGTCTGTACTCCTCTACTCCAGAGAAAGAAGCAAGACATCTAAAACACGTAGCTGACATCTGGCACACAGGAACCTTCAGCGAAGGTTAGCTCGCTATGAGTACAAATGTTCACAAAAGGGAGTCGTCTAGGCCCAGGAGGATGGAAACTGGGAAAGGAGATTAGTAGAGAAGGGAAGGTACAGAGAAGCCTAAACTAAATCCATCGCTGACGCTTAGTTTTGATGGACCAAGAGTGACTATAATGGCTCCTGGGTAAGAACTCATCTGAGGGAAGACAGAGTTGGGCAGACAAGCTTGGCCAAGCAACAAAGCCTCAGTTCTTAGAAGTGTGGTTCAATGCAGAGTTCAGGGTGGTGTCAGTTTTCAGATGTGCTTCCCAGCCCGACCAGATGGCTGCATGTCTGTGGCCCATGAAGAAGGTGAGGTCAGGCTATAATTAAGAACACAGAGTCTCTTCACTAACCCCCCTACAAGACACTGAGTCATGAGTGCCACTGTTCACGCTGCCTGGTAGGATTTCATGACATTCAAAAAGAGAAAGACACACTCTGTATCTACATGGAACACAGAGGGAAGAGCTGTTGCACAGAGAGAACGCAATGCCACCTGGGACTTAAGAACTTGCACCCATCAATTGGATGTGTGTGTGTGTGTGTGTGTGTGACAATGCCCAGTGGGAGATAGCGAAGTCCAGAAAGCACAGTTGCCCCCATCACGCTGCTCAGAATGGCACACAATTTAAAACTTATGAACTGTTTATTTCTGGACTTTTCCATTTAATATTTTTGGACGGCGGTTGACTGCGGGCAGCTGAAACCACGGAAAGCATTATGGCGGATAAGGGGGGATTATTGTATGTGAGTTGGAGAACTGTAAAGAGGGTGAGCTGTCAGGGCTGCTGGTGTACAGTTGGCAGTCAGCAGCTTCCAAACACGGGCCATATTGGTATCCCCCCAAAGAACTTTTAAAACGATGGATTCCTGGACCCTCGCCCTGGAAATTTGGATTTTCTAGGATTTTTGACGGGGCGTAGGAATTCGCATTTTCAAAAAGCTCCCAAGGGGTTTTACCTGGCACACTGGCTTGTGACCAGTCCTGATCTGTGGTACCTGATCCTAAACCAAGCCACACAAGGGCCCAACATCTCTAAGCAAATGGAGCAAGAGAGGGTCAGAGGGCTAAGGACAGCGTCCACTCTCCTACACCTCACAGTGTGAAAAAGGTCAGTTCTAATCATCCCATGTCGCCTCCCACTGACTTGTGCCTTTCTTGGCGTGAACACGGAGAAGCAAAAGCATTTTTCAAACCATCCTGGGGCCAAAAGAAGCTGTGATTATCTAAACAAAGTTAATGGAGAAGACACACATTGAAAAGGCCTAAATTTAGTGAGTCAGTGTCATTTGCAACAGCTGAAATGGCTTAGTAACTGGTCGAAAAAACATCTGTCTCAAAATTCATTTAGAGGCAAATGTCAAAAAAACGGCCACTGTACATTGTGTTTTTCTTGTCTTTGGCAAAATCTATTCCAACTAGTTCAACAAACAAACAAACAAACAAAAAGGCACAAAATAATTCATTATATGGACCTCTTCAGCTTTCAAGAGTAAAATCCATTTTCACATAACTGCTCAGCTCATGAAGCAGGTCTGGTCCCAGAATAGTGGCCCAGATACAGTAGGGCCCCACTAAATCCTTGTTTTATGTCGACGCATGAATCAATGCCTCAATCAGTTAAATCTCCTTCCATCCCTACCACCCAAGATACAATTAACAGAATGAAAGGAGATGCTCTAAGATCCATGATGAGGGCACTCCGTGACAGTGGTGGGGACTCGGGAAAAGTTTGCTCAGCCATCCCCAGACTTAAACTTAAGAACATTACGATTCAATCTTAGATTCATGATCTTAACACGGCAGACCCAGACACGGCCATGCAAGGACCAGAGACCCACTCCTCAACGCTCATATGCCCCCACACTGCTTACTTCCACAGAGGCTCTCAGGAGCCCCTTTTCCTCTTCAGGAAGCCTGAATTCTAGCAGACTGTGATGGGGGAACAAATTGATGAGAGTGTGTTACCAGAGGAAGGGGAAACATCTCACTAAACACGTGCAGCGCCAATGTAATATTTATAGGGACGTATGTTCCTTTCATTACAGTGTCAAGGAGAAGGTCATTTTCTAATGAAGGGAAAGTTGGCATACTGGCACACTGGTAGTTTAGAACACTCCACTGCCTGGGTTTGAATTCTGGCTCTGTCCCCTCCAGGTAGGGTACTCCGATTGTGTCTTGGGTGTATCCATCGTAGAAGAAGTATAATTGCTTTTAGTTCATACAATCCAAGGGAGGATTCATGAAGTAATCCACCGAAAACACTTTGTAACAGTGCCTGCCGTGTAGCAAGTATTCTTTGTGCTTGCTGTTATTATTGTTTTTCTTGGCTCCTAAAATATACATAGTAAGTGAGCTCAGAAAACCAGAATCCAATGTCATTTTCAAGCCTATTCTAGGATGGGCCCAGCTTTGCGAAGAGCTGTGTGTAAAACCAGACACTGATCGTACAGTTGCTGGTTACCCCCATGCCCCCCACCCCATCATCCACCCCAACCCCCAACCCTTGGAAGAGGGAAAAAAGTAAGAAAAAAAAAAACCCACACCTTCCTGCCTCTTAAGACAAAATCAACTTAGCCATAAAATCTCCGCTGACTGACTAGCTGCGTTTCTTTCTGTTAAGTACTTTCTGTTAAGAAATGTCTTTTGGAACCTGGAATTAATAGCAATGGATGATGAAACCCACAGGGATACCAGTGTTTCCTCAGAATGGACCTCCTTGTGTAACCGCTTATGTAACACCCAGTTCCGCCCCCTCCCCAATTAGTCCCGGCTGCCGCTGGCCACTGCATTGTCAGTTACCACCGCAGGGCGTCAGCTCTCAGGCAATTGCTCTTTCAAGTTTCAAGGAAACCACTGTTCATCCCTGTGCTTTCTTGGACCACAGCTCTGAACTAGAAAAGAATGGCATTGGTCTTCTACAAAGCATTGCACATTCCAGGCCTCTCAAATCATTTCACAAAAAGAGGTCTGCAAGCGAACACAGCAACCATTCTGCCCTGACAAGACCATGCAGCCACTTGCATCAAGAGAGGGGATCCTTTCCAGGCTCTGTCTGACTCCCTGAGCTTTTCATCTGGTGGAGGGTGAGCAACTCAACCCGGCTTACTGGATACTATCCCAGTTTTAGCGCTGAGAGGGACTCTAAATCCAGGAAAATCCCTCCACTCTGGACAAACTGGGATGGTTGGCCACGTTCTGACTGGCAGTGCCCAGAGTCTGACAAACCATCACACAAGCCCAGGACTAAGACAACCCTAGGGCCAGTGCTTCAACCTGAGTACAAGAAGGGTTCATGCACTGATCAAGAATCAATGGGTTGGCCTCTGCTTCTGAATACCTGTCTGCTTTACATGGTTCCTAGCAATTGCTTATTTTATCAAAATTGGTTCAATTATATTGACACATCTCAGGACACTGAGCATTTCTGTTGACATTTGTTTCCTCCTCCTGGCAAATACAGTGGAGTGATGGCGATTGTAGAATTAGATTCCCCACTTTGCATTCTGTCTGCTCCCTGACCCTGCTTGGTCTTGGTTGGCCAGATAGGCTCTTCCCTCCCTATCTGTCCTTGTTTGATGGGTCCAGCCAGGTCTTAGGTGATGAGTTCCTATCACGACAACATTTAAGTGACAACCAGGCATGTCTTTGCCTGAGAACACACATACTCCTTGTAGATGGACCATCCACTGCTACTCTAGGCTAGCATTCAAGGAAACTATTGTGATGTTTCTCATTGGTACAGGTTGCAAAGAAATTGTCCTTGAAGATGAACGAGGTTGACTTCTACGAGCCGTTTATGGACGAGCCCGTTGCCATCCCTGACAAACCTTACACAGAAGAGGAGCTCGTGGAGTTTGTGAAGGAGCACCAAAGGTGCCCCAGATGGCATGCAGGGGGGTGGAGTGGGGGGATCCAAGGTCTGGGAAATGGAGAAGGCCCTCAGGCCTGACATTTCAGACCCCCAAGAGCAACAACCTGGAGCTAGCACCCCCAGCAGAACTGAACTCACTAGAATGGCTTTGTGGGTCATCAATCAGTGGCAGGGATGTTGCTACATGTTCCGAACATGGGTCTACACTTGCAGATAGGGTTGGATCACCTACCCCCAGTCAGCAAATCCCCTCGAAGTCAGAGAAAGATGTAAGTAAACTTCTTACAATAATAATAACAACAGTGATTCAGGGGCAGCCTCCTGATATGCCAAGTACCACGGTAGGTGCTGAGGGAAGCAATGTTATCTACCATTTAACATGACGGGTAATTGTTATTATCCCCATTTTATAGATCAAGGACTTGGACTCTGGGTTGTTGAGTAACTCAGCCAAGGATGAACATTCTATACACAGAACTTCCGGGAGAGGAATATCTGACATCACTTAGAGCAGCCCTAGCATGGACCACAAACTTTCTCTGCAAAGGGCCAGATAGTAAATAGTTCAGGCTCTGTAGACCAGAAGGTCTCTGTTGTGACACCAAGCCTGCTGTTGTGGTGTGAAAGCAGCCGTAGACACCGTGTGAATGACAGGGTGTGGCTGTGCCCCCAAATAGTGTATTTATAAAAATAGGAGGCACTGGCTGGATTTGGCCTGTCAGCAGTAGTCTGCTGACCCCTGATCTGGATGGAGGGGCAATATTGGAACATGGTGGTGGGTTCACCACCAGGCCCACCCCCCCTTCCCTGACACCTGCTCATATACGCTCATTGGACCTGGAGCACTGTGATTTCATCACCCAGTCTGTCCCGGTCCCTACAGGGAGGCAATACTCAGAGAAGCAAATATCAACATATTGAGCACTACTTGGAACATTCAGAAAGAAGTGAAACCATGAACAAAATACAGATCCTCCCTGCTCCTCCAAACATCCCTAAAGGGCTTTTGATGGATGATCCTGATGGTAAAAAAAAAACGAAAGACCCCTTGTTTTCTCTCCCAGTCCCCCTGGTTCGGGGCCTGCTCTGGGCACTCAGGAGTGACACCTGTCTGGGAGGAGAGAAATGGCCTCTTGCCCAGGGAATGAGCTGACCCTGAGCCCTCTGATCCTTTGTAATAGACTTTGTAATCCTTGGGTCAAATGGGTCTACGAAAAGGCTGACAGCTTTAGGCTCAGCTCTCAGTGTGACCCAGCAGGGTGAGGGGTGAGCTTCAATGTGTGTGTGGTGGTGTCTCGGTGTCTGCCATGGTAATCTCTACTCAAGGAACCTCTCTTTTTTTTTTCAGACCCACCCTACGTCGCCTACGCCCGGAAGACATGTTTGAAACATGGGTAAGAAAGTGGCAAACTCCTGTCTTGTAGAGACCAGTATATTCCCCAAGAGAAATACCCCTTTCAGTTCCAAAACTCAACCAAGTTCTATTTAGCTGTAGCAGATGTCTGGATGGTCGAGGATTTGAAACATGGATAACATGCTCAATTAAAACCCAGTTCTCCATGGATCCAATTTATGCCTCTTTGGTGCTACCCATGAGGCAACGTTTATTTCTCTCTGAGTTCATTTCCCATGGTGACCACTGGCTTCCGTTCACTGGCCATAGGGACCCAGGATAACAGAGTGGAAAGAGCTCCTGCTATGGAATATAGAGACTTAGGGTCAAACCCAGAATTTGCTCCATAGCTTTGCATCTTATATCAAGTCATGTGACAGTTTTAGGCTTTAGTTTCTGCCTCTAAAATCAGGGCTTTTTTGTAAGTTTGAGTGACGTGAAGAGCCCAGAATATGGTAGGTGCTTGATCAATGAATGGCAGCTGTTTTTATAAATTTCAATTCACGGTGCTGGAAAGCACTGAGTCAGATTGTCCTCTCCGTCTAAGTCAGAGACAACAGGTCAGGTGGGACAAAGGTGTATTCAAAAGAGGGTCATAGAGATCCAACCTTTCACCCCACCTCAGTTTTATACAAAATTCCATAAACAATAGCAACCAAAGCCTGCGGACCATTTTTTCAAAGCATTTCATGTATCCTTTTACTTGGGTCATTCAACAGTTCTAGAAAGTGATGGAGAACATGTGTTATTTTAGCCCCATTTTACATGGGGAAGTTGGTGATCACACGGATTAAATTAATCACTCGAGGACACATAGTTAATAAGCATTAGATCTTGGGACTTAAATTTTGGACCATCTGCGGCCAAATCTCATGTTCTTTCCAGCATAACCTCCCGAGAGTGGGCCACGTCCCACAAGGCACCATTTTGGCAGAGGGGCTGTGAGTGGGGAGGAGAAAGGGATTCAGATGGAAGTATTTATTTACTTATTTCTCTATTTATTTATTATTAATTCAGAGTCTAAATGCATGGGTGAACAGAGTCATGGAGTAACTTGACACTTTATGTTTTACTGGCATGTAACTCATCTGGATGCCTATAGGTAGAGTAAACATTTCATAAGACACTGAAGGGCAAATAATCCACTCAAAGGAGTGGATCCCTTCAGAACAACACAGCACAATAGAAACGTATTTTCACAACATCCCCACCTTTCAAAAACATAAACTTCTAAGCGTCTTGTTACTAGATTTAAAAAATAACAGAAAGGTGCAACAGTGCTTTAAAAATAATATTTCTTTTCACAACCTTTTTACTTAAAATCATTTCAGACATAGCAAGTAGTGCAAAGAATTCCATGATCTCTTTACTCAGATTCCCCAAATGTTAACATTTTACCACCTTTGCGTTATCATGCTCTTTTGATAAAGATACAGATAATTTTCCCCTGAACCTTTTGAGAGTAAGTAGCAAACATAGTTTCCGTTTTAGCCCTAAATACCTGAGCTGTTCCCTGGCCCAGGATAAAATCCTGGGTCACACCCTTGTGTTTGGGTGTTATGTTTCTTTAATTGCCTTTGATCTGGGATACGTTCTTGGTCTTTCTGTGTCTTGCGTGACACAAGGTACCATTTTAAATGGAGAATGATTACTACTGTTCTGCCCTGCTGTGCCTCTATCCTTAGGTCTTTTGTTTATTTTCTTCATACCTAAGTGATGAGTGTCAATTACCTCGACACCTGGAGGGCAGAGACTACAAAATTGCAGGTCCCTTCTCTCAGGCCTTTCCTCACTGGTACAGCAGTCTCACACCCAAAACCACCACATTCCACAGCGGGACAGTCTAGGTCCTGCCCCTCCCCCAGCAACAAATACCCCTCGGCCCCCCCACACTGCCCTGCAGAAATGCTCCCCCTTAACCATATCGGAGGTGGGCGTTCAGGAGGAAAATCCACTGTCTGGCTTCAACGGATCTCACTCTGTTTTCTTTTCACTGAATGAATAACGTACGTCACAGCCTTTTGCTATAGTATAAAATAACAATGATGGCTCATATTTTCCACACTATTAGAGATTCAAGTGTTTTCTAAGAAGGAATGGACTGTGTATTAAATTTAACCTGATCGAGAAAATGGCATTGGACTGGTTTACTCCTTTCCAACACCCCAGCACGGAATACTCACATGACGTCCACCTAACTCCCATGCAGACCTAGCCCGCCCCTCATCCATGTCTCCAACTCAGAGGGGAAGGCAGGACAGGCCCTACAGCATCACCTTTTCATCCTGAAAAAGAAGCAGAAACCAACCTGTTAGCAGGCTCTCTGGGGAGCCCCTCCCCGAACCCCTTCCCCATCTACCTGTGCCCACCTAGGCGGGCACTGCTCTGAAGAACAGCATCTCTGTGGGCCACTTAGCCACAGCATCTTAAACCACAGATGTTGGGGTCATGGGACCCGTTAATGCACTTAGAAGTCTTTATCTTCAACACCTACTTCCCAGTTACTGCAAAATATTTCCATGAGATAGGAAAACTAGGTAGGGCTAAAGCAACTATTGGCCTCTCCCTGATTGTGCAGGTTTTTAAAGCAGCAAAGCACAGAAAGCACATAATGTATTATTACTAAAGAAATTGGTGCCTAGCAGTATCTGCTGAGTGTAAACCAGATAGATATTTATTTATTTAGCATAGTCAAAGGTGGTCAAGGTGGGGTAGGGCATGGTCTAGACCCAGTGCTGACATGTCCTTCCCCTTTGAGACTCTGCCTTCCAACTGGCTCTCCATCCTGGCAAGTGGTCAGCCAGAGTCCTGGGCATAAGCCCACAGGGATGGGAGCCAGCAGTTCCTCTAAAAGACTCCTCCCACTGTTGCAATAGCAAAGGAACTCCAAGAGGGGGCCAGAAACCTCCAGAAGAGCTCTTTGGACACTCCATTGGACCAGGGAGGGAGCCTGCTACTTTTAACTGCATTTTTTTTTTTTTAACTTGGCCATCGTTTCATTCAACATGAGAACAAACATTCAACAGAGACTGGAAGGAAACAGAGAAAATATGCACACAGGGGATCTATCTGGTTGGCAGGTGATTGATGTGTTAGTTTCCTCTTGGTAGCTCTCATATTTTTCTAATTTTCTTCAACCAGGATGTAAGATTTTTATCACCGTACTTTTTTGAAGTCCATAGGCATTAATAAGAACCTATTACATTGTCCTAAGCACAAAGATTATAAAAATGAACATTGTTGTCCTGTCCTCAGGCCGTCACGGTTCAGTTGACGAAGCAGTCTCAAAACATAGAATACCCGTCCGGTTTGCTCTCTGCTACGACAGAGGGCCATGTACAGTGCTAAGGAATCCAGAGCAAGGTATTCACCAAAGTAACTCTCAAATCTCCAGTCCTTTTGGGGATCTGGGGCTCAGTCAATTTAAATAAAGGCCCCGTCTCAATCTTTTAACTAAAGTAAGAGCCACTGACTTGAGTTTGCAACATCTTCTGCAAACCCTGTAGGAGAACAACAGAATCATGGAGCCCATTCTGTGCTTTGGTGATGTCAAGGAGGAAATTTTTTTCCTCTATCCTCTTAGGTTCAGTATTGGAGGCCTGCAAATTAAAGTGACAAAAGATAGATTCGCTTGAGGAATAAAAAAACAGATTTAATTACCTATTTATGCATGGGAGTTCACCAAGAAATATACCATCTGAATAGGGGATGGGGAGGGGCACTTCTGGGAGAACAAAGGACTTTTGGGGAAGGTAAATGGGTACTTAGAAGACTAGATAGGAGACATGATAGCTCATGACAATGTCTGTCGAGAATACATGGCATGAAGATTAGCATGGCACCTGGGGAGGGTGTTTACGACAATTGAATTCTTTGGGGAGGCTCTGCTTTTGGGCAAATAAGGGATTTCAGGAATTCAAATGCCTTTAGTTCAGAATACTTTTTATGCCACAGTGGCTTATTCTGGACCCCTTCAGTAAGTAGAAAGAGCATGGGCTTTGGGGCCAGACAGAACTGGCTTCAATCCCAGTTACGTCACATACCAGCTCTGTGGCTTGAGGCAAGTCACTTCAATTCTTTAAGCATTGAACAG